>NW_006296617.1:951681-952867 GCF_000327345.1 Myotis davidii | reverse complement strand
GTTCAAGAAAATTGAACAAAATACAGCCAGCTAGGGAATCGCGAGACTTCTCCCCCCTCACCCAGGACACCAGAGAGCACGGAGCTTAACCCCCCTGGTCCGGGACCGAGAGAACAGAGGCCCAGTTCCTGCCATCGGTGCCGGCCGAACCCAAGGACAGATGAAGTCAGGGGAGCTAGAGCTCCCCACTAGCCCTAGCCGGTTTGGCTCCATGGACAGAGCGTTGGCCTGAGATGAAGTCAGGGGAGCTAGAGCTCCCCACTAGAGCCCCACTAGCCCTAGCCGGTTTGGCTCAGTGGATAGAGCGTCGGCCTGGGGACTCAAGGGTCCCTGGTTTGATTCCAGTCAAGGGCACATGCCCGGGTTGTGGGCTCGATCCCTGGCGGGTGCAGAAGGCAGCCAATCTATGATTCTCTCACATCATTGATGCTTCTATCTCCCTCTCCCTCTCCCTTCCTCTCTGAAATCATTAAAAATATATTAAAAAACAAAACAGAACACTGGAGCCAGACAGACCCAAGATAAAACTAAATCAGCAAAGCGGACCAAGGCATAATCCCAAACTCCACTCTACGCTCATTTGGATGCATCTGCGTATTAAAAACACACCTGGAGCCCGGCCGGCCCGGAGTGGCTCAGCGGTTGAGCACCGACCTATGAACCTGGAGGTCACGGTTCGATTCCTGGGCGGGGCACAGGCCAGGGTTGCGGGCTCGATCCCCAGTGTGGGGCGTGCAGGAGGCAGCTGATCCATGATTCTCTCTCATCGTTGATGTTTCTATCTCTCCCTCTCTCTTCCTCTCTGAAAGCAATAAAAATATATTTTAAAAAATATTTGAGTTGAAGATTCTGGAATTTCAGGTTGCAAAGTGAATTTGAATAGGAAGTTTTAATGTTCACAGAATCAGTATGAATCCAAAAAGATTGGGAAGAGAGACTTTAGTACTCTGAAAAAATAGTACAGTCCAATGGAAAGATCTCTGACCCAGAGTTTAG
Organism: Myotis davidii; assembly: GCF_000327345.1. Lineage (NCBI taxonomy): Eukaryota > Metazoa > Chordata > Mammalia > Chiroptera > Vespertilionidae > Myotis > Myotis davidii. Next base: position 951,871 of record NW_006296617.1, on the reverse strand, counting down.
TCAGACTTTTGTCATGTACTAGCCAAGTCTCCTTGTACAAGTCGTCTATATGGGGCCTCAGTTTCCTTATCTGTAAAAAAATAAGAGGTTGGAGGGACTTCCTTCTTAGAATCCCCTAGGGAAAAGGCGTCTGCTTCAAACACTTAAAACTCCACTGAATGACAGTAAAAAAAAAAAAGAGTGTGTGTGC
>NW_006296617.1:949731-950988 GCF_000327345.1 Myotis davidii | reverse complement strand
TGTACCTTGGTTTCAGGCACTTCTCCAGTAGGGGGTGTGCAGGAGGCAGCTGATTGATGTTTCTCTCTCATCGATGTTTCTAACTCTCTGTCCCTCTCACTTCCTCTCTGTAAAAAAATCAATAAAATATATATTTTTTAAAATTTTTAAAAAATGGGTGAAGAGGTTTAAAACACACAGTGGTGCCTGGTTCACAGAACATGCTACGTGTATGTTTGTTAAAAATAACCACAGAAAGGATATAAATTCTTAGAATTTACATTTTAAGAAAGCAGGTTTAGCAAGAGGAAATGGCTCTCACTCCAACTTTGGAATTGTTTGTCCAGCAATTTATTTATTTATTTGAGAGAGAGAGAGAGAGAGGAAGTGGGAGAGAGAGAGAAACATGGGTCGGTTGCCCCCCATTCGAGCCCCCGATAGGGGATCGAGCCAACAGCCTCGCTATGTGCCCTGCCTGGGAGTCGAACCTGGGACCTTTTGGTGTACAAGAGGACACTCCGACCAACTGAGCCACCCGGCCAGGGCTGTTGGGCATTTCTTTGTTGTGTGTTTGCGTGTCTCTCCTTGCGTGATGTGTCGCTGTAAGAAGCATCCAAAGATGTAGAGAATTTCTATGAGTCTGAGCCAAAATGATGACAACGGCCTGGAAGCAACATCTCAACGATCGGAAAGAATGTCCCTGAGCGTGGCCGCTTTGCAGCTTATGTGTGCACCTTACAGTCCACGCAGGAGACGTAGGAGGGCTACGTGAGCCCCACCTATGAACCTGGAGGTCACGGTTCGATTCCTGGGCGGGGCACAGGCCAGGGTTGCGGGCTCGATCCCCAGTGTGGGGCGTGCAGGAGGCAGCTGATCCATGATTCTCTCTCATCGTTGATGTTTCTATCTCTCCCTCTCTCTTCCTCTCTGAAAGCAATAAAAATATATTTTTAAAAAAACAACAACTGGAAAACTGATGAATATTCTGCCGAAACCCTCCCCTAAGATTCTCGCCTGCAGAAGGGAGATAAAACCCTCAAGACAACGGATGCCTGCAGTGGCTCGCTCTAGAGCACGCCCACGCCCACGCCCCTTCGCAGGCATGAACTTTTACTTCCTCCTAAAATCTCGAAAGGTCCCGACGAGACTCGCAACCAGGAGAGCAGTGGGCAGCGGCAACTCACCCCCTATCCCAGCCATGGGCAAACTACGGCCCGCGGGCCGGATCCGGCCCGTTTTAAAATGAATAAAACTATAAAAAAAAAAAAAGACTGTACC
>NW_006296617.1:946646-947979 GCF_000327345.1 Myotis davidii | reverse complement strand
AAGCGCTGGGGTTGGGTAAAAAGTAAAACGGGGGAGACACGTGCTCCTTAGCACGGGTGGGCGCAGGGGAGTGGGTCACCGGCATGTACCGCACGTGGAGATGGTACTCAGGGCCCGGGTTACCCAGGGGGTCTCGGGCCTCGGCCCTGGTGGCTGAGTGCACCCTGAGGGGGCTGGAAAAGGAGCTCCCTCTGACCTTTCAAAGGTCCGTTATCTTAGCCCGAGTCGGTTTGGCTCAGTGGATAGAGCATCAGCCTGCGGACCAGAGGGTCCCGGGTTCGACTCCAGGCACCTCGGTTGCAGGCTCCTCCCTGGACCCTGGTCGGGGCGCCTAAAAAAAAAAAAGACCGTACCCTTTTATGTAATGATGTTTACTTTGAATTTATATTAGTTCACACACACACTCCATCCATGCTTTTGTTCCGGCCCTCCGGTCCAGTTTAAGAACCCATTGTGGCCCTGAGTCAAAAAGTTTGCCCACCCCTGGCCTATCCTGTCCCCAAGGCCCCCTTTTCTCCGACTTCCCAGTGAGCTGACAGCAGCCCTGTGTCACCGTCCCCGCTTTAATAAACACACTCTCACAGTCACCCGGACTCACGTTGTGAAATCTCTCCTGCACAAAGTCAAGAACCTACACACTACAGGCCGGCCGGAGGCAGACCTGCCCTGGCCTGGTCCCTGTCCAGGGACACACTCTCTCCTCTGTGGGCCTCAGTTGTCCAACTTTGAAATGGGAAGATGTTGACCGTAGCGGTTCTCCAGCTCCCTCCCAGCACAGCACGGAGGCTGAGAACATGGACTCGGGAGCCAGGACCTCCGATTCCAGGTCCACTGGGGATGACTTGTGGGGCCTCAGTCCCCCTGAACCGCAACTTCCTCACCTGTGACACGTACATTTTACTCCGGGCATTAAATGAGTGAAAAGTGTGCCCTGGCCCGTCTGGCTCAGTCGGTTGGAGCGTTGTCCCGTACACCAGAAGGTCACAGGTTCGATTCCTGCTCAGGGCCAGGCCCAGGCTGCAGGCAACGGACCGATGTTTCTCTCTCACATTGATGTTTCTCTCTCTCCCCCTCTCCCTTCCTCTCTGCCTAAAATCAATTTTAAAAAGTGACCAGAAGAGTCATATTGTAAATATAAAACCGATTTTTAAAAATGGGTGAAGAGCCCTAACCAGTTTGGCCCAATGGATAGAATGTCGGCCTGCGGACTGAAGGGTCCCAGGTTTGATTCTGGTCAAGGGCATGTACCTGGGTTGCGGGCACATCCCCAGTGGGAGATGTGCAGGAGGCAGTTGATCAATGTTTCTCTCTCATCGATGTTTCTAACTCTATC
>NW_006296617.1:944782-945916 GCF_000327345.1 Myotis davidii | reverse complement strand
AGAAATAGACTCGAAGGAAAGAGCTGAGGGTGGGGATTGTGGGGACTTGATCCGCTCGGACTCCGTTTGATCTGATACGTTTACGAGACCGTTTCTCAGGTCACGGGATCTTCATACACTCCTCGGCCACTGAGTCCCGGGGCATCTGTTTCTCAGAGGCTGGGATCCCTGAAGCCGGGGCCGGGCCTGGTGCCTGGGGTGTGCTGTGGGCCGAGGACAGGGTCTCTTCACGTCAACATGGGGGGGAACTTAGGATGAGAGGACACCCAGGCAGTTATGACATCGACCCCCCCGGAAACTGACACGTCTGTCAGTCAAAATGGGTTGGGAAAAAAACAAAACAGGTTGAATTCCCACAACAAATCTATAGCAACAGAAAGCAGGCTGATGGTTGCCTGGGACTAGCTAGTTGATAGGTATGCAGGGTGCAGGGAGGGCGGGGTGCCTTCAGGGTGAGGTTCTCGAACTAGATAGTGGTGACAGCTGCACATTGTGAATGCACTACATGCCATTACTGGTGAATTTTATGTCATGCACGTTTTACAAATATTTATTGTTGTTACTCCTCACCCGAGAATATTTTTTCCCATTGACTTTTAGAGAGAATGGAAGTGAGGAAGGGAGGGAGGGAGAGAGAAAAAAAAGCATTGATGTGAGAGAGACACATCGATTGGCTACCTCCTGAATTTGCCCCAACTGGGGCCAGGGATCCAACCTGCAACCTTTTGATGACCCAACTAACTAAGCTGCCCAGCCAGGGCTATTTTATAATTTTTTAAAGTAATAAATCAATGAAACTTTACACCTCCTCACCAAAATGGGATGAAGTTTGGCGATTTGATGGAATTCTAGAAGCCTGAAAGGGTGAATGAATGGCTAAAATGGAGAAACCAGTCTCTTATTTTGTTTGTTTGTTTTTTGTTAATCCTCACCCAAGGATATTTTCTATTGATTTTTTTAAAAATATAAGGGAGGGGGAGAGACAGAGAGAAACATTGATGTGAGAGACACATTGATTGGTTGCCTCCCACATGCACCTGGACCAACTGGGGCCGGGGGTCGACCCTGCAACTGAGGGATGTGCCCTTGATTAGAATTGAACCTGGGACCCTTCAGTCTGAAAGCCAATCCTCT
>NW_006296617.1:941426-944101 GCF_000327345.1 Myotis davidii | reverse complement strand
ACAGAGGCAGGGAAAGGTCACAAAGGCAGGGAGCGGGCCCTGAGCAGGCCTGGGAACAGTGGGTGTTAAGGTCGCCGCAGGAGGAACGCACGGGGCCAAAAGGGGTGAAGAATTACGAATTGATTAGGTATCTGGATACCAGATGGGCTGAGCCCCCATCTGGCACCAGCACCCACAGGGGGTGAGTCGGAGGTTTTTAAAGGGCCCCAGGTGGGCTTTTTCTGGATGGAGGATTCCCTGTGCAGGTCCGGATTCTGGGAAGCTCCGGGGGGGAGAGAGGAGTGAAGTGCGGTGTAAGCAAGTGGAATGTCCGTCGTGGCGTTGCCTGCAGGCCAGGCCCAGGGGAGGGGGAATGGATTTGATGATTTGATCAGACCTAACAGTGGGCGGGGGGCAGGGGACCTGGTGGAGGAAACAGCTGATTCAGCCAAAACCCTCACCCACTTCCTTCCCCCACCACTTCTTCTTCCGACTGGTTGAGCCAGCAGATTCCTAAGCCCCAAGTTTGGCAATTGCCTCTATGCCAAACCACTTCCTCCTGGGCAGGGCTGGGCAGCACCCGGCGGGGGCTGACGAGAAGCCACCTAAATCTCACCCACTGACCTCCAAGTGTTTCTAGAAAACACTGCTGTGGGCACAGCTCCTGGGGCAGCAACTCCTTCCCGAATCAGGATGAGGGAAAGACCTCCCTGCCTACAGCTCACTGCCCCAACCGGGAAAGCTGGGGGAAGGCCAGGAACAGAGATGGGGCGTGAGAGATGGGGAGGCAGAGGGAGAAGTCAGGGAGGACTTCCCGGAGGAGGCTGCATCCTGAAGGAAGGTAGAATAGGGACCGGGATGGTCTTTTATAAACAGTCCGGGGAGCTGGAAGACCAGGCAGGAGGAGAGGCCGGGACACAAGAGGGAGAGGATGCAAGGGGAGGGGGAGGGGTAGGAGAAGGTGCCAAGTCAGTGTGGGCGAGGTGAGCGGGTGTGGCGTCCACACCCTGAGGAAAGCTGTTGTGGTGAAATCGGAAAGGTGAGAAGCGTGTTGAAGAGACAACTCCAGGAGGCCAACACGTGAGGGCAGAGGGAGAAACGGCAGGGGAAGCAGGGAAGGGCCACGCAGAGAGAGAGACAGACAGACAGAAGGAGGAGACAGAGAGACAGAGAAAACTAGCCAGGCCTGGAGCCAGCCTGGGCAGAGGGCAGAGGAGGGATGTTGGCAGTCGAGGTAGAAGGGACACCCAGGATCTTCCTTCCTGCCCCCCCACCCCTGGCCAGGTGGCTGGGCTCAGGTCTTCCCCTCCACAGCCTTCCTGCCCAGCAGCCAACGCTTCCGATCCAAAGCCGGGCAGCCCGACGGGGCCCCGTCCTCCTAGGGCTCAGACGGCACCTGGACGTACAGGCTGTCCCCAAGCAGACACGGCTGCACGGAGCCCGCAAGACCCGGCCAGCGCCGCATGACGACGGGCGTCCCCTGCACTCCACCTGCTCTTGCAAATAGGGAAGGGGAGGCAGCCCTGGGCCATCCAACGGGGTGGCCGCCCGTCCTGGGGGCGCCTGGGCACTTGGAACGGGCCAGTCCGCACTGAGACGCGCTGTGAGTGTGACACACGTGCACACAGGGTTTTGAAGACTTGGCCCAAAACAAAACAAAACAAAACACGAGTAAGAGATCTCGTTGACGATTGTTCACACCGGTTACATGTTGAAATAAAAATATATGAGCCGAAACCAGTGTGGCTCAATGGACAGAGCGTCGGCCTGCGGACCAAAGGGCCCCGGGTTCGATTCCGGTCAAGGGCATGTACCTTGGTTGCGGGCACATCCCCAGTAGGGGGCGTGCAGGAGGAAGCTGATCGATATTTCTCTCTCATCGATGTTTCTAACTCTCTATCTCTCTCCCTTCCTCTCTGTAAAAAATCAATAAAATATATTTTTTAAAAAAAATATGTTGGCCCGGCTGGTTGGGCGCAGTGGTTAAGCATCCACCCATGAACCAGGAGGTCAAGGTTCTATTCCCAGTCTAGGCACATGCCCAGGTTTCAGGCTGGATCCTCAGTAGGGAGCCTGCAGGAGGCAGCTGATCAATGATTCTCTCTCATCATTGATGTTTCTGTCTCTCCCTCTCTCTGAAATCAATACAAACATATTTTTTAAAAGTATTTTGGATATTTGGAGTTAAGCAAAATAATTATCAACTGTATTATTATTTGATATATTAAATATCATTATATATAGCACTATAATATAATTATGTCATTAATATTACTCTACTGTATCAATACGTATACATTATATACATAAATATAGTATTAATGTTATATAGTGTCTATATTATATAATATAGTTATACATTTTATATGATATAATTATATATAATTATATTTTATTGTATAATTATAAATAAATTTAATTATTAAACTAATAAATAGCAATTAATATATTTAATATTTAATAAATACAACTGTGTACTATATTGCTGTTCATATAACATGCAATCATCCTATCTAATAAAAGAGAAACATGGTAATTGGCGTACGACCGCTACCCTTCCCATTGGCTAATCAGTGAGATATGCAGATTAACTGCCAGCCAAGATGGCGGCCCGCAGCCAAGCAGCTTGAAACTAACATGAGGCTTGCTTGCTTCAGTGATGGAGGAAACCAACGTTCCCCGCCTGCCTTGCCGGC
>NW_006296617.1:939711-940303 GCF_000327345.1 Myotis davidii | reverse complement strand
ACAGGTGCAGGTGCAGGTGCAGTTCAGGTGGTTGCCAGGGATTGGGGACTAGGCTGAGGAGAGAGGAGGGAAGTGGGGGTGGCAGGAAAAAGGGCTCACGAGGGAGCCTGGTGACGCAAGTGTCCTCTACCTGTGTCCTCAGTGTCAACATCCCGGCTGTGATGTCGCAATTTCGTTTTGCAAGATGTTCCCACTGAGGGAAGCAGCCAAGGGGACACAGACCCTCGGCCTGATCAGTGACAACTGCACGCCGTCTGCACTGTGTCCAGATAAAAAGTTTATTGTAAATGAACGGTCGTTTACACAATAAAAAGACAAAGTCCTCCGTGACCACGGGGCCGGCGGTGCCCGATCAGGGACTGCCGCCCTCCGCCTCTTGCGGGGTTTTCTCCGTCACCTCGCACCATCACACAATAAAAAGACAAAGTCCTCCGTGACCACAGGGCCGGGTGGTGCCCGATCAGGGACTCCCGCCCTCCACCTTCCTCTTGCGGGGTTTTCTCCGTCACCTCGCACCATCTTTTACTTAGAACTGTTTTAAAGCCCATTTAAGCCACATTTTAACTTCTTTTTTTCTTGATACCATCTCCCT
>NW_006296617.1:935447-939449 GCF_000327345.1 Myotis davidii | reverse complement strand
ATGAGAGAGAATCATTGATCGGCTGCCTCCTGCACGCCCCACACTGGGGATCGAGCCCACAACCTGGGCATGTGCCCTGACCGGGAATCGAACCCTGACCTCCTGGTTCATAGGTCGATGCTCAACCACTGAGCCATGCTGGCCGGGCGTAGGTCCGTGTAATTTGCTTTCTCTTAAACAAGAATAACCTTGGACACACCGGTTACATATTTTTTCCAACTCCCCATAAAATAAACACATAACCATTTTTGAAAGATTGGAGTGTTTCCATGCCTCTGTATTCTATGGTTTTACTGTATTTTCTTTCTTTTAATAAATACATTTTTAAATTGATTTCAGAGGAAGGGAGAGAGAGAAACAGAGATCGGTTGCCTCCCTTACGTGCCCAGACCGGGGATCAAACCCACAACCTGGGTTTGTGCCCTGACCAGGAATCGAACCCACCACCTCTGGGCATATGAGACGCCGCTCCCATCCACTGAGTCACCTGGCCAAGGCTTTACTTTGCACCCTCTCTCCCGGTGCAAACAAGTGCCTGGTAGATAGATAGATATATAGATATTAATATATTTTTATTGATTCCAGAGAGAAAGGGAAAGGGAGAGAGAGATAGAAACATCAATGATGAGAGAGAATCATCGATTGACTGCCTCCTGCACACCCCCTACTGAGGATCGAGCAGGTGCCCTGACTGGGAATCGAACCCGGGGCCCTTCCGTCCGCAGGCCGACGCTCTGTCCACTGAGCCAAGCCGACCAGGGCAACTCCTGGCCTATCGGTGTCCGTGTTTCTACGTCCTCAGGTGAAGAGAAAGGTTGTGTGGCCCCCGCAGGCAGTCTTCGTGGGTCTTGGAGATGAGGAAGGTTGGAGGAGAGCTCCCCCAGGGCTGAGCTGAAAGAAGCAGAAGAGAATGGAGCGGAAGGAAGGCAGCGTGGCGGGCGGGCGCCCCCTACACGGCCTGGCTCTTCTGGGCTTGGCTGTCCATCGTGGAGAGCGTGAAGGACTTGGAGGACTTGGACTCCCTGAGCGTGGACTCCTCGGTCAGCACGTTCCGCAGCCTGGCGGGGAGGGACTTGAGGAGCCGGGCGTGGAAGCCCTGGGCCGCGACCACGTAGATGATGGGGTTGATGCAGCTGTTGACGTAGGCGATGGAGATGAACAGGGGGTCGAACCGGAACGCGGCTTTGTAGTGGGGGTGTTCCTCGTGGAAGAACGCCAGCAGCATGCCGTTCACCTGGTAGGGCAGCCAGAGGACGAAGAAACTGACCACCACCGCCACCACCACCTTGAGCGTCTTGGTGGAGCGCGTGGCGCTGCGGCTCCAGGCCCGGACCAGGAGGAAGGTGTAGCAGACGGTGAGGACCACCAGCGGACACAGAAAGCCCACAGACAGCCGCACGGTGGCCACGGCCCTCTCCTGGGTACTGTTGCGGTGGTAGTTAAGGACACACTCCGTCTTGGGGGGGTAGTATTCCACGTGCACCTTCCGGAACACGAAGGTGGGGATGGTCAACAGCAGGGCCAGGCCCCAGGCCACGGCACAGGCCACCCAGGCCAGCGTCGCCCCCCGGTAGTTCTGACACCAGATGGGGTTGGACACCAGCAGAAAGCGGTCGGCGCTGATGGCGGCCAGGAGCAAGATGCTGGCGTACAGGTTGAGCAGGAGGAGGGCAGGGAGGATGTGGCAGGCGGCGTTCCCAAAATACCAGTGGTTGTGATGCAGGATGGTCACGAACATGATGGGCAGCGCCAGGCAGGACAGCAGGTCCGCCACGGCCAGGTTGAGGAACCAGATGGCATTGATGGCTCGGCGGACCTCCATCCCTGTCACCCAGAGCACCATGATGTTGCCGGGCACTCCCACCAGGAAGACCACCGCAAAGATCACCAGGGCGAGTATGTCCGGGATGCTCAGCCTCACGGTGTAGGAAGAGTTATCCACTGGCGTGTTGGGGTCCCAGGTGGAAGGGTAGTCATAGATGTCGTCTTCCAGGGAGTCCTGGGTGGAAGCAGAGAGGCAGGGAGAAGGTGAGTCTGCAGACAGGTGCCAGGGGGTCCACCAGAGCCACATGGCTCTGAGCCCATCACCCCAGGTTTCTCTAGGAAATGGGGGCCTGCTGAGAGTCAGCAGGGATGTTGCATCACTTATTAAAATACTAGAGGCCCGGTGCACAAAATTCGTGCAAGAGTAGGCCTTCCTTCCCCAGGCTGCCAGCACTGGCTTCCCTCCCGCCGCCAGCAGGCACCTGGGACCCAGGCTTCCCTTGCAGCCCCAGTTTTGTCCAGAAGGTCATCCTGAAGGATGTCCCGTCTGATTAGCATATTATGCTTTTATTATTATAGACTAGAGGCCCGATGCACGAAGAATTGTGGAAGAATGGGCCTTCCTTCCCCTGGCTGCCAGCACCGCCTTCCCACACTGCCCAGAGGTCCGGAGCCACTGGGGCAGTGCGGAATGCCTGCATCATCACCATGGCGACAACACAAGCATCTTGCCCCACCCATGGCCGCTGGGCTCCTGAATATGCAAATTAACCCCCCATCTTGGTTGGGTTAATTTGCATAGTCACTCCTGGTTGGCTGGTGGGCGTTGCAAAGGTACGGCCAATTTGCATCTCTCTCTTTTATTAGTGTAGATGGAAAAATTCTTCCTTGCTGATTGGGCTCCCGGGCCCCTGCCTCCCCACCACCTCCCTGTGCAGTCCCTGGACGTCCCCACAATTCAGCAATCAAATGATTAACGCCTTGGCTTGCTGCAAGCTGTGGTCACAACCCATGACACGCTGCTTGTTAGACATGCTTACTATCACCCACACACTGCGATGCTGTAACTATAACCAGGGTCCCGGTTACCCCTCACCACCACATCACCCCCTTTTGCTGCCTGTCACCCACAGGGGCAGCTCTGTGTTCTGTCTGGGAGTGGCGCCCTGGAGCAGCAGCAGTTCCCCAAGGCCCCGCAAACTCAGGCACAACCTTGAAGGGAGCGGGGAGAGGTGGGGCACTGAAAGATGGAGTCACCAAGACAAATAATATCGTAATGCAATATTTTAAAGAATCAAAAGCACTTATTGCACTAGATGTGCGTACCCCTATGTTCATGTACAATAGCCACGATGTGGGAAGAACTCTCTTTCACTCTCTCTTCCACTCTCCCTAAAAATCAGTGGAAAAATATCCTTGGGTGAGGATTAGCCAAAAAAAAAAAAAAATCAGTTTTAAAAAAGAACAAAGATTATGGTCTCTAATTACCATTTGCCATTCAAACAAGCCAGGACTCCTTGGAGAAGGGTGGATTCCTGTTCTGGGACAGGAAATAGATATGATGACCCCAGAACTGCTCAGAAAGTAAGGAAATTTTTAACGGGGACATGTCGAAGGGATACAAAAGACAGTCTGAAAAGCCTCCCACTAGTAAAAGTGGGACAATTTGAGTACCTGAGAATAAGAGGACCTGTGAGGGAATAACACGCATCCTATATAATAATCCTATATAATAAAAGCCTAATATGCTAAGTGTCTGACCATTCAATCAGTCGCTATGATGCGCACTGACCACCAGGGGGCAGATGCTCTGACAGGTAGGTTAGCTTGCTGCTGGGGTCCAGCCAATCGGGACTGGGCGAGACAGCAGGACACGCCCTGGAACCCTCCCGTGGCCCCTACCTGTCCCCAATCATGTACCGTGGGGTCCCTCGGCCTGGCCTGCAGGGATCAGGACAAAACTGACTCTGACATCCCCTGAGAGGTCCTGAATTGCTAGAGGACGCAGGCCAGGCTGAGGGCCCCCACCGGTGCATGTATCCGGGTACCAGGCCTCTAGTCTACACTAATAAAAGAGAAATATGGTAATTGGCGTACGACCTCTACCCTTTTCATTGGCTAATCAGGGTGATATGCAAATTAACTGCCAACTAAGATGGCAGTTAACTGCCAACAAAGATGGCGGTTAATTTGCATATGTAGGCACAATGCAGGGAGGCGAAAGGGAAAGCAGGAAGA
>NW_006296617.1:930633-934802 GCF_000327345.1 Myotis davidii | reverse complement strand
ACACCCCCCCCCCCCACCCAGTGCACGAATTTCGTGCACCGGGCCCCTAGTTTATATATAAAGATCTGAGTTCACATCGATACTAAAAACAAGCAAACCCGTAGTCACCTTCATGTTCTGGAACGGGAAGGAATCAAGCATTTATCCTTCCACTTGTGTTTAGAGTAAGAGTCAGGGTGGGAAAGGGGTGCTTAATTTTTGTTAGTTTGTCAGTCCTCACCTGCGGATATTTTCTCATTGATTTTTATTTATTTTCTATTTTTTATTATTTTTGTTGATTTCAGAGAGGAAGGGAGAGGGAGAGAGAGAGAGAAGCATCAATGATGAAAGAGAATCATTGGGTGGTTGCCCCCGGCTCGCCCCCTACTGGGGATGGAGCCCACAACCCAGGCATGTGCCCTTGACTGGAATCGAACCTGGGACCACAGGCCAATGCTCTACCCACTGAGCCAAACCAGCTAGGGCTTCATTGATTTTTAGAGAGAGTGGAAGGGAGGAGAGAGAGAGAGAGAAACATCGGTGTGAGAGAGACACATAGGCTGGTTGCCTCTCACACAGGCTCTGAACAGTGCTGGGGATAGAGCCTGCGATAGCGGTGTGTGCCCTTGGCCGGAATCGAACCCGGGATCCTTCAGTCCGCGGGCCTACAGTTTATGCACTGAGCCAAACCAGCCAGGGCAGAAAGTGGTTCCTTAGAGGAGAATCAAAGAATAACAGCTATGAAAGGAATGATGGAATTAAGGAAATAATGGATCTGGGTGGTGATCATTGACATGATTAAAACCAGCAGGTGAAAGATTGACAGGAACTTGACCGTCGATGAGGTAGGGCTGGCACCCCGAGCCCAGCAATCAACCCAGCACCCCAAGAAGAAGGAGACTTCCTGTACTCTCTGGCGTGAGGCAATAGGAGGGACCCAGCACCACCTATGAAGTAATTTTTGCCCCCCCCAAAAAATAAAAATTAACATGAATCTAATCAAGACTCTAAATCTAAAACTAGGAGTTTACAGGAAAGGCAGGGCCGAGAGGAACACGATAAATAATACCACAGAGACGAAACCAACCCGATCAGACAGTGGGAGACTCTACAAGATAAATGGTCGGGTTTCTCCCCCTCATAAATAGCATTTAAAAAAAAAAAATAATAAAGGAAGGAAGGAAATTGTCATGGATTAAAATAGATTTAGGAGGTATATCAACCAAAGGCAACATGGAGACCTCGTTTGGATCCTGGTTGGAACAATCGACTGGGAAACAAGACAGTTTGAGACGCTGTGGGAAGTTTAAAAGTGGCCTGGCTAGCCTGGCCGGCCGGCGTGGCTCAGGGGTTGAGAGCATCGACCTCTGAACCAGGAGGTCACGGTTCGACTCCCGGTCGGGGCACATGGGCAGATGCCCGGGTTGCGGGCTCGACCCTCAGTGTGAGGCGCACAGGAGGCAGCCTCTCTCATCATTGATGTTTCTCTCTCTCTCTCTCCCTCTCCTTTTCTCTCTGAAATCAATAAAAAAAATTTTTTTCAAGTAGATATTTTACAATAAGAAGGAATCGATGCTACTTTTATTGAGGGTGACAAGTATTGTGTTTATGCTTTTACTATGTTTTTTTACTCTCTCTCTCAAAATCTATTTTTTAAAACTAAAAATTAGCCTGGCTGGTGTGGCTCAGTGATTGAGCATCAACCCCATGAACCAAGAGTTCACTGGTTCTATTCCCGGTCAGGGCACATGCCTCATCTTTGATGTTTCTGTCTCTCTCCCTCTCCCTTCCTCTTTGAAATCAGGGAAGGAGGGAGGAGGAAGGAAGGGGGAGGGTAGAGGGAGGAGGGGGGAAGGAAGGAGGGGGGAAGGGGGAGGGAGGAGCGAGGCTCCGGATGACTAAGAATGGCAAAGTGTTGGTAACTGCCCCCCACCCGCAGGCCCCAGGCCAGCCAAGGCGGTGCCAGCAGGGGCCCCCCAATTGGCCCACCGGTTGCCCCACAGATCGTCCGTGATCGCCGGCCAGGCCCAGGGACCCTACCTATGCCCGGATTTCGTGCATCGGGCCTCTAGTTTTTCTATAAAGTGTGAAAATATTTCAAAATAGAAAGCTAAAATCGTCGCCTTGTTCCCACTGGTGAACAGACCTGCCCTGAGCCATTGCCCCAGCTCTCCCCAACCTGACCTGCCTTCCCCTTTTGCTTCTCTGGGTCCCGCCCCTTCCCAGCCCCCAGGCTCCAGTCAAGAAAGGTTAATGCCAGGCGCTCCAGGAGGCCCCATCCCGGCCTTTCTGTGGGGGAGGGGGGGGTGCAGGTTGTTAAACATTGTGAATGTCCCCCTCAGGCTAACCTTTCCCCTGCTGGTTGCACAAGCGATCTTGTCATCCCTCCTCTCATCAGCTGACAAAGCTCCCTGGGCTCTGACCTCTCGGGATGATGCGGACAAAAGACGCTGATTCAAACGCTGCGGTTTCCAGCCGGGGCCTTGCAAATGCTCGCCAATGGGACATGACCGAGGCGCCCGGCCGCAGGGGGCCCGGCCCATCCGGGCAGCAGAATACTATGCAACCACCAAAAAGGAGGAAGTGGGGCCCTGATGGGGAAAGAGCTCCGAGATCAGGGTGAGAGAACAAAGCACGGACCGAGGAGTGCGTAAGGCTACCAACGAGAGAAGACAGAACTGGCCCCGCTCTCCCTGCCCCTCCCCCTCCTGCTCTACCTCAGTCGTTCTCTCCATCCGCGTGTGTGTGTGTGTGTGTGTGTGTGTGAGTGTGTGAGTGCACGCGTGCGCGCGCATGCTTCATGCACCTGGGTTCAGTCTGGTTCCAGAAGCAGACAGAGGCCCTAGCTAGTGTGGCTCAGTGGATAGAGCGTCAGCCTGCGGACTGAAGGGTCCAGGGTTCGATTCCAGTCAAGGGCACATGCCCGGGCTGCAGGCTTGATCCCCAGTGGGAGGCGGCCTGCAGGAGGCAGCCGATCCATGATTCTCTCTCATCATTGATGTTTCTCTCTCTCTCTCTCTCCTTCCCTGTCCCTTCCTCTCTGAAATCAATAAAAAATATATTTAAAAAGAAAAGAAAGAGGTGGATTGTTCTAGTATTTGGGTTGTATTGTTTCTCTCTCATCGATGTTTCTAACTATCGCTCTCCCTTCCTCTCTGAAATCAATAAAAATATATTAAAAAAAAAAAAAAGAAAGAAGCAGACAGAGGGCCCCTGGCAGGGTGGTGCCCAGGAGAGGGCAGTGGGCGGGCAGACGCAGGCCCCTGGCAGTGAGTGCACGCCCATCCCGCACTGAGGGTCTTCTGGAGAATCTGGGCGTTTCGGAAAAGTCTAAGGGTTCTTGTTCCTCACACACACACATTCACCGGTGGAGGAAAACTTCCCTGGCAGGAAGTCAGGGTCTGCGAGGAGAGCAGAACTGAGCCGGGAGTGTGCAGAAGGGAGGCCAGGCCGGAGAAGTAAAACCACAGCACCCCCCGCAGGGCTCTCTGCGCCCGGGAAACGCTCTCACGGGCACCGTCCAAGGTGGTCCTGGCCGTGGCGGCCGTGAGCTGTGGCTGTGGCATCCGAGGCACTGACCTGGCGGTTGTGTCATGAAAATTGAATTCCAGCGGCCGCACGTGGCCCATGGCCATCGTGTGGATCCGAGCAGGGGTGGGGGCCAAGGCATTCCTCCCCGCCCCGCACTGTTCTAAGCACTTGCCAGGTGTCCAGCCATTCATTCACTAATGACCGCCTTTATGTCGCAGCCACCAGGAGGGCAAAGTGCTCCCATTGTCCCTGAGTTCCCAGGCCCGGCAAGAGCCCTTGCCTGCTGCGGGGACAAAGGGCTGCAGAACAGAAGCCGGAAGGAGAGGAGATTGGAACCGTCCCATGAGGTGAGGGACAGCGGTGGCTGGCCCTGGGGTGGCGGCACTGAGGCGACATGAATGGATGGACCGGAGGACAGGGTGAGGGAGGAAACACGGCACTTCTTATAAAATAGAAATCATAATCACCAAGCTCTGTTCTCAGCCCTTTTCGTGTATTATCTCATCTCATCCACAGAACAACCCTATGGGGGTTGCTGCTCTCGCAACACCCATTTCCCAGATGAGAAAACTGAGGCGGCCGGGAATGTAAGAGACCTGAGTCCTCACGGTTAGCAGGCGGCAGAGAACTTCTGCAAGTTGAACTCCAGAGCCTTCCCT
>NW_006296617.1:929847-930242 GCF_000327345.1 Myotis davidii | reverse complement strand
CTTCCCCTTCCCCTTCCCCTTCCCCGGATGAAGCAAGACGAGAGCTCTGAGCGACCACAGCAGGTGCTCAATCACAGCCGGCCTCACCCCCTCGCCCCTCTCCCGCGGGCACTCACAGAATCCGGGGACCAGCCTGGCTCTCCCACCAACCCCCAGGGACCCGGGCTCTCCGATCAGACAAGGATCTCACACTCTGAGCGGTTCTTACTAAACGCTATTTTTTCCCCCAATATATTTTTATTGGGTTTTTTTTACAGGGAGGAAGGAGAGGGATAGAGAGTTAGAAACATCCATGAGAGAGAAACATCGGTCAGCTGCCTCCTGCACGCCCCCCACTGGGGATGTGCCCGCAACCAAGGTACATGCCCTTGACCGGAATCGAACCCGGGACCCTT
>NW_006296617.1:917729-919606 GCF_000327345.1 Myotis davidii | reverse complement strand
GTAGGGGCGGGGGGGCTGGGGCCTTTCAAGGCAGGAAGCCATGAGGTGAGAGGCAGGGACTGTGCTACCCACCAAAACACGAAAGATAGGCATGGCTGGCAGGTGGTCAAGAGGAAGCTGGAAGATCCAGAGATGCCACGGTAAAGAATTTGTACTTTATCCTGGGGTAATGGGGAGCCATGGATGGTCTTTGAGCTGCAGAGGGACTGGGTTAGCATTCAGCGTAGAAAGATGGCTCTGGCCACTGTGAGTAGAGAGGCGGCCAGGGAGGAGACTGGAGCAGGGATCCAGGCCAGTGAAGACCGGGGCTTGGATTAGGGGTGCCGACCAAGAAGAGGAAGAGAAGTGGGAGGACTTGAGAGCGCAGAGAGGGCGGGACTCGGCCTCCGTCCCTGAGCACCTGTGGGATGTTTGCGGAAAGATCCGCCGTGAACTGGTGCCCACGGTGGCCCCAGGGGAGCAGTGGCAAGGGGCCTGAGGCTCTGAGGAGGGCGGGAGAGGGGCTCTTCAGCTCACACCCTCCGGCGCTGGGAACCAGTTTACAGAAAGAAGCAGAAGTCGAAGCTAACCGGGGCCGCTCTGAAGTCCCCTCCGCACGAACAGGGTCTAAAAGGTGAAGTGAGGGGATGAGGCAACTCCGTGGGACAAGACTGTCCAAAAATCGTGCATCTATGGATGAGGACAGTGGGTGGGGAGTGAGGGCGGAGGGTGGGGCGGGAACTGGGAGGAGGGGAGTTACGAGGGGGAAAAAGAGGAACAAATGTAATAATATGAACAGACTTCTATTTTTTAAAACATGTTTTTATTAATTTCAGAGAGGAGGGGAGAGAGCGAGAGAGAGTAGAAACATCCATGAGAGAGAAACATCGGTCAGCTGCCTCCTGCACGCCCCCCACTGGGGATGTGCCCGCAACCAAGGTACATGCCCTTGACCGGAATCGAACCCGGGACCCTTCAGTCCGCAGGCCGATGCTCTATCCACTGAGCCAAACCGGTCAGGGCTAAACCCTACTCTTGCTCCACGTTAAAATGCAGCTGGGATTTTGCAGACAGGCTGTGGACAGAGGCGCTGGAGAGGGACCCAGCCTGTGAAGTGAAGCCTAAGGCGCAGAAGAAATCACTTGGAACGGACGGAACCGCCGGTCTAAGCCGTGGCTGAGCCTCCCGCCCCCGGGCAGAGCTCTGGAGGGGACCCGGGCTCCTTCACTTGTTGCAACGAGATACACCTGCCTGGCAGCCCCCGCGCCTGGTTCTGGCACCCGGCCCCCCAGGCGGCGGAGCCCGGCCGTCCAGTAACAGGGTCCTCTCTGCTCCTGCCTCAGTTTCCCTGCCTCTACAGCTGGGAACACCCACCGTCCAGGTCAGCCCCTTCGGCGTCCTTCCCGACGGCTCTTTGCAGCCTCCCGCCTGCGCTCCTGCCCTGCTGAGCCCGGAGGCCTGGCCTGGACCCTCCCCTTGAGGAAGAAAGCCATGCACTTCGGAGACCCCCAGGCACAACCGCCCCGCCCCGGGGGACGCCAGGGTCCCAGCCCCAGGCCTGGTGCTGACTCCTGGGCAATCTGACTCCTCGCGGGGGTTCTCAACCTGTGGGTCGCGACCCCTGAAAATACATCCTGCAGATCAGATATCTACATGACGATCCATAACAGTAGCAACATTACAGGTATGAAGTAGCCACGGGAATAATGTTATGGTTGGGGGTCCCAACAACATGGGGAGCTGCATGAAAAGGGCCAGAAGGGCCCTGACCGGTGTGGCTCAGTGGATAGAGCGTCGGCCTGCGGGCTGGGGGGACCCCGGGTGGCTTCCGGTCAAGGGCATGTGCCTGGGTTGCGGGCACATCCCCAGTGGGGAGGGGGCAGGAGGGAGCTGGTCGG
>NW_006296617.1:914449-917015 GCF_000327345.1 Myotis davidii | reverse complement strand
GGGGGATGAGGGGGAGAAGGGGGAGGGAGCTGAAGAGGGGGTGCCAGAAAGAGAGAGCAAAGGCCCCGGCACCCACCCCGCTTCCAGACTCACCATATTCGGTCTCCCTAGTTCTCGCGGACCGGCGCCCTCCTGCCCGAGGTCCGTGGCTTTTATGGCCCTGAGGGAGGTGCAGATAGGGAGGAAGGAAGTGACCCGGCCCTCGGCCCTCGGCCCCCAGGTCCTCATTGGTCTGTACTCCGTACGGACCGAGGCTGGGCTCCTGTGGGGCAGCCAGGGGAGCAGAGATCAGGGCTCCGAGCTGAGGAACTCCCCTCCCGCCCAAGGAGGGAGGAAGCCAGAGGGAAGAGATGCCCCCCTCTGTTTCCGCGCGGCCCCTCTCCGGGCTGTGGTTTCCCCATGAGACCCTCTCTCTCTCTCTCTCTCTCTCTCTCCTCCGAGGGCCCCTGGGGCAAAAGCTTAGAGTCCGTGCCCTAACCCAGTGATGGCGAACCTTGGGAGCTCGGCGTGTCAGCATTTTGAAAAACCCTCACTTAACTCTGGGGCTGTGTCACATATAGCAATTTTTTTGATATTTGCAACCACAGTAAAACAAAGACTTATATTTTTGATATTTATTTTATAGATTTCAATGCCATGCCTGAACGCCCCTGGGGTCCTGGGCAGGGGGGAGGGCCAGCCCAGCCTCCCAAGCAGGTCGCTTTGAGGCCCCAATGAAACCGGACAATCACTGGGTCCGGGCTGCCTGCCACGGCTTCAGCCAATTCTGCAGACGGGGTTGAATCGTACGTGAGCGTTTATTCCAGTCCTGCGGGCAGTAAGGGAGAGCAGCAGGCCGTCCACAAAAATCTGCTCTGCAGCCCCCGATAAGCCAGCTGCTCACACTGGGTAGAAGGATGACGATGACTTGGAGAGGCAGGCGAAAGAGATAAGAATGGGGGTATGCAAGATGGGCACTTTGCAGGTAACGCTGGCTCAGGGTTCGCCAAGGGCTGGTGGCATGCAAAGGGCTGGAGCCCCTGGTTTCTGCAACAAGGCTGTTATCTTTCCAGGATGATAAGCAGCTCCCGGATGTGAGGGATGAGCCAGATTTCCAGGGGAGCTCCCAGGGTCCCCCATGCAGCTCCCAGCCAGGTTAGAACGTGCCTTCACATTGAATCAGAACAAATCAATCGCAGTTCGCAGAGCATGGTTAATTTTTTTATTTATTTATTGGTTTGAGAGAGAGACATCCATTTGTTTTTTGTTTGTTGGTTTGCTAATCCTCACCAGAGGGTATTGTTCCATTGATTTGTAGAGAGAGTGGAAAGGAGGGGGAGAGGCAGAGAGAGAGACACTGATGGGGACACATCGATCGATTGCCTCCCACAGGCAGCTGGGGATGGAGCCTGCAACCAGAGCACGTCCCCCTGACTGAGATCGAACCCGGGACCCTTCAGTCAGCAGGTTAACGCTCTATCCACTGAGCCAAACCAGCTAGGGCAACAGAGCATGATTAATATTTCTTTTTTTTTATTGATTTTGTTTACAGAGAGGAAGGGAGAGGGATAGAGAGCCAGAAACATCGATGAGAGAGAAACATCGATGAGAAACATCGATCAGCTGCCTCCTGCACACTCCCAACTAGGGATGCGCCCGCAACCAAGGTACATGCCCTTGACCGGAATCGAACCCGGGACCCTTGAGTCCACAGGCCGACGCTCTATCCACTGAGCCAAACCGGTCAGGGCATGATTAATATTTCTTACTAGAGGCCCGGCACACGAATTCATGCACCAGTGGGGTCCCTCGGCCTGGCCTGTGGGATTGGGCCAAAACCAGCTCTCTGACATCCCCTGAGGGGTCCCAGATTGCAAGAGGGCACAGGCCAGGCCAAGGGACCCCACCAGTGCACAATTGGGGCCAGGGAGGAACACAGGAGGTTGGCCAGCTGGGGAGGGACTGTAGGAGGACTCCAGGGCATGTCTGGCCTGTCTTGCTCAGTCCCGATCAGACAGACCCAGCAGGAAGCTAACCTACAGGTTGGCGCGTCTGCCCCCTGGTGGTCAGTGCACGGCATAGCGACTGATTGACTTTCTGCCCCCTAGTGGTCAGTGCATGTCATAGTGAGCGGTTGAGCAGCCTTAGCATATCATTAGCATATTACACTTTGATTGGCTGAACAGCTGACCGGGCGATTGGACACTTAGCATATTAGGCTTTTGTTATATAGGATAGTTATAGCTGGTCCCCAATATTCTATTTCGGCACTAATTTCCCCACTGCTATTTCTTTCATCTCATCGCTATGAGATTAGTTTTAGATGAAAAATCTCATCTTTTCATCTGGACTGCAGCTGCTTGTGCCTTGAAAGCAGCTCTTGGGGCTGGAACACAGCAAATGCAGGATCTGAAAAGAGGGAGACATCGCACACAGCAGCAAGCTATCGGACCACAAAATATAAACAGGAGAGAAGCTAGAAGGAATTCCCGCAGCCCAGACAGGTTGGGCAGCCAGGGTAAGTCAAATCCAAAAAAACCCTTCTCGTTGTTTTACCTCGGAGATGGTTTTCCTAAATGTGTTGAAC
>NW_006296617.1:912075-914254 GCF_000327345.1 Myotis davidii | reverse complement strand
TAAAAATAAAATAAAATAAAATAGCACATTCCTCCCCATTCCTCACAGCCGTGGGTATGGCACAACAGCAAGTAACCTGTCGCTGCCTGAGTCTCTAGAACTGCCCCCCGAACCTGGCCCAGCCCTTGATTCATCCCATATATACGGCTCCGGAAGTGGCATTCAGGGCTTTTCCCGTGCTACACGCCAGCCAGGTCACCTCTACATTAGGGAGCCCGCCGTTACCAGCAAAACAAAAGTGGTCAAAGCAATATCTTCAGCCTGGCTTCCCCCTGTGGAGATGGTCATTGTCGTGGGTGCCACCGCTGTGAGAAGGCCTCTTCTGGTTTGGACCCTGTGATGTTTCAGGGACAGAGAGACAGTCAGTCGTCCTCAGGAAAAGGCCCCCGGCTGTTGACAGGGATAAATGAGTAAACAGTCACCCCACTTATCAGAGAGCAGCCAGGCGGCAGCTCGGGCTGTCCGTTCCTACGAGGGAGGGTGAAATGACGGACCGTTTCATGTTGTAGTGACCAGACACTGAAAGACGACATTCGCACCAGGAGCGACTGCAGAAATGTTTAGAGAAGACATCCCTGCATCCTCCTCCTGGACAGCGGGTCCCAACATGTGAAGCTCCACGTCGGCTACGTTCTTCCCAAAATGAATAGAATAATCCTACATATTAGCAATAGGTTTCCCAACTTCCGGCGACATCCAGAGTCCAGGCACGTTAGACATGACCTTCCAAAGTCTCTGTAAATAAAAACCACCATTGGAAAATGTTCTTACTGAATTCATGCAAAGAAACGAATTCACTCATTAAGAATTGCCAAATTCTACCCTAACCGGTTTGGCTCAGTGGATAGAGCATCGGCCTGCGGACTGAAGGGTCCCAGGTTCGATTCCGGTCAAGGGCATGTACCTGGGTTGCGGGCACATCCCTGGTGGGGTGTGTGCAGGAGGCAGCTGATCGATGTTTCTCTCTCATTGATGCTTCTAACTCTCTATTCCTCTCCCTTCCTCTCTGTAAAATATCAATAAAATATATTTATTAAAAAAAAAGAATTGCCAAATTCTGGAGGGATCAGGTAGGGAGAAAAATATGTAATTTACCAAATTGCTGTTAAAATGCTTTCTTCTGCCTGGAACACGAAAAGTTTAAGAATCAGCAATACTTTCAGCAAAAGTTACAAAAACGGTATAATTATTTTCAATTCATTCAGCCCCATAAGCAGTTTTTTGTTACTCTTGATTTTTTCCTGCCAGTACTTCTATAAATAAAGATATTCTATTGAGTTCTAATAATTTTTATCCAGTTCGAAGGGGACGATCTGAAAATGTCCGCGTCCTTTCCATGGATCCTTCAGAAGATGTAACATTTTTCTTTTTCTTTTTTTTTCTTTTTTTAAAATATATTTTATTGATTTTTTACAGAGAGGAAGGGAAAGGGATAGAGAGTTAGAAACATCGTTAAGAGAGAAACATTGATCAGCTGCCTCCTGCACATCTCCTACTGGGGATGTGCCCGCAACCCAGGTACATGCCCTTGACCGGAATCGACCCTGGGGCCCTTCAGTCCGCAAGCTGACGCTCTATCCACTGAGCCAAACCGGTTTTGGCAACATTTTTCCAAATGCGTTATAACAAAAGAGTGACTGTCCCTAAATGACAAAAAGAGATTTAAAAATGACACGGTTATGGATTTTATTATATGCAGATGACATGGAATCTTGTCCTTTCTGGAAAACACAATATTCCAGAATAATAAGTTAGAATTATGAATGAAAGCATATCAGAATCTACTTTAATAATATGCCCATATAAATAGAATATAGTTATTATTTCTTTATTTGACAAAGTTCACATGCACCTTAATTATAAAATTTTTCTTCATAAGGAGAAAAAACAAATCCTTGAGGCATTCCAGGGCCTATTGGAATGACCTAAAGCCAATTCTAGGTTAAAAAAAAAAGTTTCCTAAAATTCAAACCCTGGAAAGGTTGTCAGACTTATTTAGCAAAAGATTATATATCATTGCTGGGGTCCAGCCCCAGCAGATCCAGGGGTCCCCAAAGGTGTGGACGGAGTCGGCGAAGAAGGAATGACACGGAGACAGCGTTCAGTTGATCAGCAGCCTTGCCAGGATCTCTAGCCACAATCTCCAGCCAAGTTCTGTGTCCATGTTCTCTTGCTAGGT
>NW_006296617.1:899444-911911 GCF_000327345.1 Myotis davidii | reverse complement strand
TAGTTAAGAGGTTTTATTCCCTCCCTAACTTCAGGGGAAAATCCCTACCTGGGGAAACAACCTTTCTCGGAGAGGTGACCTTGGTTAAAACACATAGTGCCAAGAAGGTGAGCAAACATATTAAGAACAGTATGCCATATATGCCAGGTCCCTGAAACAGCAAGGATGGACCGGCTCCCGGCATATCATCATTATTATTAAGTCGTATTAGACTATTTATTCATTCAAAGTGACAAAAATGTATTAAACGCAAACATAGACTAGCAAAACTTCAGTTCCCACAATTAAGATCACTTTTTTTAAGTAATTAAGTACCTGATTAAAACAACACAATATATAATTATTTCAATAATGGATAGAACTTTTGCTTCCTGGGCAAATACAGGAAAAACTTTTTTTTTATTTTAACAGACTGGAAAAGGACTAACCAAATTCTAAATTAGCTTACTTTAGATTCATTTATTTAATTGAATTTATCATTCAGATTACCTATAGTGTCCTTTAAGATTTCTTTTTACAATTCTTCTATAACTTTCACAGACTTTCTTAACCACTCAGCTTTAGAAAAACTGACTTTCTTTTTTTTTTTTAATTTTATTTTTTATTACAAAGGGTATTACATATGTGTCCATTTTTTCCCCCCCGCCCTAGACAGTCCCCTAGCCTCCCCTATCCCCCAGTGTCTTATGTCCATTGGTTATGCTTATATGCATGCATACAAGTCCTTTGGTTGATCTCTTACCCCCCTACCTCCCGCCCCCGAACCCTCCCCGGCCTTCCCGATGCAGTTTGACACTCTGTTTGAGGCAGCTCTGCCTCTGTATCTATTTTTTTTTAATATATTTTATTGATTTTTTACAGAGAGGAAGGGAGAGGGATAGAGAGTTAGAAACATCGATGAGAGAGAAACATCGATCAGCCGCTTCCTGCACATCTCCCACCGGGGATGTGCCCGCAACCCAGGTACATGCCCTTGACCGGAATCGAACCTGCAACCTTTCAGTCCGCAGGCCGACGCTCTATCCACTGAGCCAAACCGGTTTCGGCCTGACTTTCTTTTTCCCTTCAAAAGGCATCTCCATACCACATGCCTTCTACTATCACAACCATACAATTTCTTTCCAATTAGTTGGAATTTTTCCTTAAATTTTAGGTGGCAAGTAAATACTTAGCATTTCTCACATTAGTAATACATTCACATTTGAAGAGATCTATTTCAAGTAAAATATAAGGCATATTTATTAACAGATTCAAATCTATCCTCTAGATTCTCTGTAGTAAAAATCCAAAAGTAGGCAAATTCAAATTAATTAATATTTTAGTATCCTATTATTCTAAAATACCTAGATAGTTAATATTTTTTTTATTTTGTTATGGGGTGGGGGCCACAATATTAGTAACAAAGAAACAGAATTTCCGGAGGATGAGGCCCAGAAATCAGGATTTTTTTTAAAAAAGATTCCCAGGTGATTCTCATGTGCAGCCACGGTTGAGAACCACTGGGCTAGGGGTTGGGAGACCAGGCAGGGACGGCTGATCAGGCTGGCCCAGAGGAGAGGCGGTCACGTCTCCCCCAAGCCGCTCACAGTAAGCGCTTCCCCTGCCTCACAAACACGCTGGATTCCTCCTCCTGTCACCCCAAAACGCTTGATTCACCTTAGATCTCAGGTAAGACAGTGGGGACTGCGGAGGCGGCGGCTGGGACTCAACACAGGAAACTTCCTGGCAGCCCTTGGAATAGGAGCCCAGGCCTCAGTCCCAGGGACCCCCAGTCCAAGAAGCAGGAGGGATCCCGGATGCTCGCCCCAGGGGAGCCCCTTGCTTGCAGCCCTTGGTGCTTGCCAGAATGTGTAACCCGACAATCCAGGGGTGCGGGCTGCCTGCCGCTGCTGGAGCCAGTTCAGCAGAGACAGGGTTGACTCCTATGTGAGTGTTTATTCCTGTCCTGCCCGCGGCGTGGGAGGGCAGCGGGGCATCCACAAAATCTGCTCCCCAGAAGCCAGCTGCTCATGTTGGGCAGAAGGATGAAGATGACGTGGGGAAGCAGGCAAAAGGAATAAAAACGGTGTGCAGACAGGGGCTGGCAAAGGGCTGCGGGTATGCAAAGAGCTGGCGGGTATGCAAAGGCTGGCGCCTCCGGTTTCTGCAAACAAGGTTGCTGATTGTCAGGGTCCCGGAAGGCGGAAGCCCGAGGCCAAAGCGGTGAGGGCTTATAAATGGATTAGCTCATCTGGATACCCGGTGGGCTGAGCCCCCAAATGGCACCAGCACCCACAGACGGGGAAGGGGGGGGGGTTAAAGGACCCTAGGCGGGCTTTTTCTGGGCGGAGCATTCTCTGTGCAGGTCCGGATTCCTGGAAACTCCGGGGGAAGAGAGAATGGTCCCAGCAAGTGGAATGCGGTCTGAGCAAGTGGAATGTCCGTTGCGAAGTGGCCTGATATATTTTATTGATTTTTTACAGAGAGGAAGGGAGAGAGATAGAGAGTCAGAAACATCGATGAGAGAGAACATCGATCACACCTAAGAACAGATAAATTAAGAGAATAAATCTCACTTTGGTACATCAAAGCTGATGAATAGTCTATTTTTTGTTTTTTAAATATATTTTATTGATTTTTTACAGAGAGGAAGGGAGAGAGATAGAGAGGCAGAAACATCGATGAGAGAGAAACATCGATCAGCCGCCTCCTGCACATCCCCACTGGGATATGCCTGCAACCCAGGTACATGCCCTTGACCGGAATCGAACCCGGGACCCTTGAGTCTGCAGGCCGAGGCTCTATCCACTGAGCCAAACCAGTTTCGGCTCGATTCGATGATTTGATCAGACCTAACACCCATCTTTTCAGGATAATAGGCCGCTCCCGGAGGCGGAGGAAGGGATGCATTTCCCCCCCCGGTTAGCAGAGCATGATTAATATTTCTTTTCCTTTTTTTTTATTAATGTTTCTTTTTAAAAATATTTTTATTGGTTTCAGAGAGGAAGGGAGAAGGAGAGAGAGAGAGAGAGAAACATCAATGATGAGAGAGAATCACTGATCAGCTGCCTCTTGCACGCCCCCCATTGGGGATTGAGCCCGCAACCTGGGCATGTGCCCTTGACCTGAATCGAACCCGGGACCCTTTAGTCCACAAGTCGACACTCTATCCACTGAGCCAGACCAGCCAGGGCATGCTTAATATTTCTTATGGTTGTTGCGAGTCCCCACATACTCTCTTTCTGCCCCAACAGAAACATGCAGGACCTGGTTTGAGGAAGGAGCCTCGATGAGGGTCCTATTGCTGCTGACACAAAGGGCCACGAACTGAGCGGCTTAAAAAAGAGAGAGAGAGCCCTGGCCGGTTTGGCTCAGTGGATAGAGCATCAGCCTGTGGACTGAAGGGTCTCAGGTTTGATTCCAGTCAAGGGCATGTACCTGGGTTGCGGACACATACCCAGTGGGGAGTGTGCAGGAGGCAGCTGATCGATGTTTCTCTCTCATGGATGTTTCTAACTCTCTATCCCTCTCCCTTCCTCTCTGTAAAAAAAAAAAAAAAGGCAATAAAATATATTGAGAGAGAGAGAGAGAGAGAAACATTGATGTGAGAAAGAAAAAACATTCATCTACTGCCTCCAGCACATCCCCCTCTGGGGATGGAGCCCGAAACCCGAGCATGTGCCCTGACCGGGGAAGCGAACTGGTGAGCTCTTGGTGCATGGGGTGATGCTCAACCCACTGAGCACTGAGCCACAGCAGCCGGACTCCTCCCCCTCGTCCTCCTCCACCTCCTTCTCCTCCTCCTTCTTCTCCTTCCCTTCTCCATCATCATCATCATCATCATCATCATCATCACTGTCTTGGCTTGCATTTCCTCAAAAGCAGACTCAAAATAAAAACTTGAGGGCAGGTAGTTTATCTAGGAGGTAATTCCAGAAATCACCAGTGAGGAACGTGAAACAAGAGAGGGAAGAAGCCTAACAACGGGGGTGCTCGAGCAGATTGCTGCTGAGAGCTGGTGGGGTCTATCCCAGGGGCCTGGGGACCCAGGCTGCTGTGCCTCACAATGGTCTCCTCAGAGGACGGAGACGCTGGGTCATTTATCCGCCCACTCCCACCGCCCACGGGCTGAGGGTTGCCTCACGAACAGGGCTGTTGTTTTAATATTCATATTTTTATTGGCTTCAGAGAGGAAGGGAGAGGGGAAAAGAGATAGAAACATCCATGATGAGAAAGAACCACTGATCGGCTGCCTCCTGCACACCCTCCCCCACTGGGGATGGAGCCTGCAACCCGGGCATGTGCCCCGACCGGGAATCGCACCGTGACCTCCTGGTTCCTAGGTTGATGCTCAACCATTGAGCCACCCGGCCGGGCAGGAACACGGTTTTATTGGTATATTGCTGTGTAGCAAGTCTCAGACAGAGGAGCTTTAAATGTTTTATATTGTCTCTCATGGCTCCGTGGCTGGACGGCCGGGCAGCTCTCCCCCAGGGCCTCTCAATTGCGGTCAGATGCTGGCTGGGGCTGTACTCACTCGAAGGCTCGACTGGGCTGGGTGTCCCAGGCGGCTCGCGTACGTGGCCGGCGGTTGGTTCTGGCTGTCAAGTGGGAGCGCAGCTGGCATTTTCAACAGAGTGCGTATGCATGGGCTCTCTGTACGGTTTGGGCCGAGAAGCAAAATGAGGAAGGAAATGGGTACAGTTTGGGTCCGAGGGCCTGGGTTTCCATCTTTCCACCCACCTACCCACCTCCCAACACACACACTCATTTCAGGTTTGGGCACAACATCCAGGTTCTCCCATCCCCCACCTCCCACCCCACCTGTGACAGATTAGATTACTCTTCAAAATAAATCGATTTTGTAAAAATATTTTAAGTGTTCACTCTATCCACCTCATCTCCTAGGAAGGAATGTACTTCTGCACCTTTATACTGGACTTGGCCATGTGACTTGATTGGCCAATAGGACGACGGCACATCGAACACATACAGAGACGTGAAAGGTACCTGTGCACTGGGGCTCACTGCCACCACCATGAGAAGAATATTCCTGGGATAGCCCTCTGGTCCCAGCTACTGGATGCACTTGCCAAGGCCAGCCAAGATCAGCCCACCCACAAACACTTGAGGGAGCCCATTCAAGATCATTGGGCCACCCATCCATGGCCAGACCCAGTCAAGCCCCAGATGACCTCAGACACGTGGGAGAGCCCAGCCAAGATCAGCAGAGCCACCCAGCCACAACCAGCTGACCCTCAGCCAAATCCCCAGATACATGTGCCAAATCAATGTCCATATGTATACATCACACAGGTTTTGGGTGTTTGTTACCCAAAGATGATGATGAACTGATACGTTATCAGCAGTATATCCACAGACATCATTGTAATGTGAGTATGTGATGACTGTCAGGTTATTTTTTATTTTATTTATGATCCAGGGATTCCATAGCAAGATGGTGCTGGCGGGATGGTAAAAAAAAAAAATTATACCCAGAAGCAGATGTTAAGTACAGATGACCCGGAAGGCTCAAGACAGTTTTGCAACTACATGAGTTTCGGGGTGATGTGGTCGGGGGATTAACCGGCTGGAAAAGTCCGTGCTCATGACTTGGCTGGCTCTCCCCCAGATTTCCCAGGGGCTAGAAGAGATAGTGGGTGACATTGCAACACAGCGAGTGCAGAAGCCACTCTGAGAATCCACTGGTTGTCTATTGAGCCGATGGTAAGTATTCTCAAAAACGTAAAATAATGCCAATTAAAAAATTTTTTTATTCATTGATAGAGAGAAACTTTAAGGTGTTGCACTACTTACTTATGCATTCATTGGTTGATTCTTGCAGATGCCCTCACTGGGCATCGAACCCACAACTTTGGGCGTATCAGGGCGAAGCTCTAATCAACCAGGGACATAATGCCACTTTTCTCATCAGATTTTTCACTTTGGAAAACATAACATTTCTCTGTGTTATTTGTGTTAAAATACAATAAGTTAAAGAAAATCAATAGATGAGCCCTAGCTGGTTTGGCTCAGTGGGTAGAGCATCGGCCTGTGGACTTAAGGGTCCAGGTTCGATTCCAGTCCAGGTCACATGCCCAGGTTGCAGTCTTGATCCCCAGTAGGGGTTGTGCAGGAAGCAGCCGATCAATGATTCTCTCTTATCATTGATGTTTCAGTCAGTCTCTCCTTCTCCCTTCCTGTCTGAAATCAATAAAAATATATTTTTAAAAAAATCAATAGATGGTCGAACCGGTTTGGCTCAGTGGATAGAGCGTCGGCCTGCGAACCGAAGGGTCCCAGGTTCGCTTCCGGTCAAGGGCATGTACCTTGGTTGCGGGCACATCCCCAGTAGGGAGTGTGCAGGAGGCAGCTGATCGATGTTTCTCTCTCATCGATGTTTCTAACTCTCTATCCCTCTCCCTTCTTCTCTGTAAAAAATCAATAAAATATATATTTTAAAAAAATCAGTAGATGAATGGGTGAACAAAAGGTGGGGTGGCATCCATATAACAGAATATTACTCAGGCTTAAAAAGGAAGGAAATTCTGACACGTGCTGTGAGGCAGGATAGAGAGATACTAAAGCAGGGGAGGGGGGTTATTGTCAGAACAAGCAGCCCTGGGTCCTGCTAAGACTAAGTTGTCAACAGTTAAACTTCAGTGACAAGGGGACGCTTGAAACCCCATATGCTAATCCCCACACCAGCGGAGGAACGCCTTAGCTTACAACAGCCTGGCCAGTGTTGCTCAGTGGGTGAGCGGCAACCTGGGAACCCGGAGGTCACAGTTTGATTCCCAGTCAGGGCCCAGGTTGCAGTCTCAAGCCCCAGTGGGAGGCATGCAGAAGGCAGCCCATCAATGATTCTCTCTCATCATTTTTTTTATATGTTTTATTGATTTTTTACAGAGAGGAAGGGAGAGAGATAGAGAGCTAGAAACATCGATGAGAGAGGAACATCGATCAGCTGCCTCCTGCACACACCCCACTGGGGAAGTGCCCGCAACCCAGGTACATGCCCTTGACCGGAATCGAACCCGGGACCCTTCAGTCTGCAGGTCAATGCTCTATCCACTGAGCCAAACCAGCTTTGGCGATTCTCTCTCATCATTGATGTTTCTCTCTCTCCCTCTTTCTTTCTCTAAAATCAATCAATATATATATATATATTTTGAAAGCTTGCAACAAAAAGATATATAACCCTTAAAACTCCAATGGGCCCTGACCCCAGTGGGTGGGGTGCTCAGACTAGCTGAGTTCCCCACTTGTGCTTTATGCCAAGTGTATTCTAATAAAGTCACCTGCTTGGCTTCCACACCACTGTCGCTTGTCTGAAATCTTTCTTGCCAGTGTGACAAGAGGGAGGGGGGACCCCCTAGCAACCAGGGAGGCTCCCCGGTAACAATGCTACCACGTGGATGAACCTTGAAAACATTACGCTAAGTGAAATGAGGCAGATGCAAAAGGACAAATATTGAGTGATTCCCTTTGCATTAAGCAAACAGAACAGGCAAATTCGTTGAGACAGAAATAGAACAGGGATCGCCAAGGATTGGGAGGCGGGAAGACAGGGAGTTATTGTTTAATGGGTAGAGTTTTCGCTTGGGCAGATGAAAACGCTCCTGAGCCACGTGGTAGTGATGGTTGTACAATAATGTGAATTTACTTACTGCCCCTGAACCGTGCATTTAAAAAATAGTTAAAATGGGCCCTCGCCAGTTTGGCTCACTGGATGGAGCATTCTATCCGAAGGGTCCAGGGTTCGATTCTGGTCAAGGGCACCTACCTGAGTTGGAGGCTCCTCCCCAGCCCGGGCCCTGGTCAGGGCCTCTGCAGGAGGCAACCAATCGATGTATTTCTCTCACATCGATATTTTTCTCTGTCTTTCCCTCTCTCTTCCACTCTCTCTAAAAAATCAATGGAAAAATATCCTCGGATGAGGATTAAAAATAAATAAAAATAAGTAAGTAAATAAATAAATAGTTAAAAGGGTAAATTTTTATGTTATGTGTATTTTACCACAATAAAAGAATTGCCAAAAGTGCAATTAATTTTATGGTTATTTTGAAATAAATTAATGAATAATTTTCTAACTTCTCAATCTTAACTGAACACTTAAATATTGATAGATACAGCTCACCAACACAAACACTTTTGGGGGTCCACAATAATTTTTTAAGAATGTAGCGGAAACCGGTTTGGCTCGGTGGATAGAGCGTCGGCCTGCAGACTGAGGGGTCCCAGGTTCGATTCCGGTCAAGGGCATGTACCTGGGTTGCGGGCACATCGCCAGTGGGAGGTGTGCAGGAGGCAGCTGATCGATGTTTCTCTCTCTTGGATGTTTCTAACTCTCTATCTCTCTCCCTTCCTCTCTGTAAAAAATCAATAAAATATATATTTTTTAAAAAGAGTGTAAAAGAATCCTGAGACCAACAAGTTTGACAACCACTGCTCTGTGTAAAGGTGAGGTGAGCCTAAGCTAGCTGCCACTGGTATTTGTCTGCAAGGTTCTGCGAACTCCCAGGAATTAAATGGCAAAAAAAAAAAAAAAAAAATGTAGTTTAAAATTTTTTCTGGCCAAAGTAGACAGGCGACCTCTAGTGGAAACATAAGGTATTGCTGGACAGTGAAAATTTTCTAGACTGAGTAATTTACACTGTACAGTCCACTAAGATTCTAAAACGGAGGCAGAGATAGTCGCCTAAAATGAGCTCTTTATTTCAGGATGGTTTTTTTTTTGTTAATCCTCACCCAAGGATACTTTTAGACAGAGTGGAAGGGAGGGGGAGAGACAGAGAGAGAGAAACATCCAAGTTTGAGAAAGGCCACATCAATTGGTTGCCTCCCTTACATGGCCCAGGGCCGGGGATCAAGCTTGCAACCCAGGTACGTGCCCTTGACTGGATTCGAACCCGGGACCCCTCATTCCATGGGCTGACGCTCCCTCCACTGGCTAGGGCTCAGCATATTAAACTTAACCCTGAGCCATGCCGCCTCTCACACACAGAGACCCACCCTCACACGCACACAATTACACACAGACACATAGACATGATCAAACACACACCCAGTCTCTCACACAGACCCTCAGATACACACACAGAAATATTGCACACCCACAAAGACACACAGCCTCACACATGGACACACTCATACAGTCGCATGTAGACACACTTTCAAATACACAGACACACAACGGTAAAAATCGAAACAGCATTAACAAAGGGGACTGAGTAAAAGAGCTTCATGTCTTATTTTTAAAATATTGTAATGAAAAATGAGTTTCGGCCCAAAGCCATTAAATAAATGCGGAGCGAATAATTAAGATGAATCTAGGTTTGGCAGCATGCCCAAGTGGAGGTCCGTAATCTCTTAGCTGAAGTCCTTGGAGACAGATGCCTCTGAGAACTCAGAGTCGTTCCAATTTTAGTCGTACATAATTCTGCGCCAACGCGTATATTATGTAACGCCCCCAAGGGCTAACGTAGCCTCCTTCCCATCAGATATGTTGATATATTTGCAGCAAAATGTGTGAAAACTCACACCAGCGAAGATAAATAAAGAGTGTAAATAATTCATATTAGTAGATTTGCCACCATATGAAACGGGGCCAAAATTACCCTCCCCCCAAAAAAAATATCTTTTGGTTGTCAGAGCTTTTGGGAAGTTGGAATTGCAGACAAAGGATGCGGGATTCTGGTAGCAGGCTCCTCACAGGTGCAACCACGTCTATTTCTGCTGTAATCGTAAATCTTTGATCCAGGGGTGGGCCCGGGAGAGCCCGCAGGGTCCAGGAGCACGGCGGCTCAGCATCGCCCCCTCCTGGCAGTCCCAGCCCCGCGGTTGGGCTGCAGGGTTAGGATGCCTCCTAGCTTTGGTCAGATCCAGCGACGGGTCCTGATTGGTCTAAACCTTCAGAGTAATCCCGCCTTCCCAAGTCTTAGCCAACCAGCTGGCACAGGCGTTGGTTCTGGGTTGTTCTGTGACCCAGGTTGAGCCAACCAGAGTGAAGGAAAGCCCCCGGGCTCATCAGTCGGGGCAAAGTTGCCTATATATATTTGCTGGATGGGAATGAGGGGTTCACAGGTGCCTCAGCTTCTCTTTTGGTCACTATGTCTTTTAAATTATATTTTGATTGATTTCAGAGAGGAAGGGAGGGGGAGAGAGAGAGAAACATCAATGATGAGAGAGAATCATTGATCAACTGCCTGCTGCACGCCCCACACTGGGGATCGAGCCTGCAACCAGGGCATGTGCCCTGACCGGGAATCAAACCATGACCTCCTGGTTCATAGGTCAACATTCAATCACTGAGCCACACTGGCTGGGCAGGTAGGTTACTGTGTTTTAATATTTTATTTAACCAACTGGAGGCCCAAGGCACGAAATTCATGCAAAAGTAGGCCTTCCTTTCCCCGGTGCTGGCACTGGCTTCCCCCTGGCACCCAGGACCTGGGCTTCCCTTGCAGCCCCAGCTTCATCTGGAAGGTCATCCAGAAGGACGTCTGGTCTAATTAGCATATTACACTTTTATGATTATAGATATTTATGGAGTGTTTACTATGTGCCAGGCCTTATTTTAAGCACCGGGGACACAGCAGTGAACAAAACAGGAAAAACTTCCTGCTCTCAGTGGAGCTGACAGATGAGTGGGGGACATGGACGAGAAATATGATGAATATCTTTTTAAAAATATATTTTTTATTGATTTCAGAGAGGAAGGGAGAGGGAGATAGAAATATCAATGATGATAGGGAATTATTGAACAGCTGCCTCCTGCACTCCCTCAACTGGGGATCCAGCCCGCAACCTGGGAATGTGCCCTTGACCTGAATAGAACCCAGGACCCTTCAGTCCACAGACCGATGCTCTATTCACTAAGCCAAACTGGCGACGGCCAACCTTTGGTTTTTAAAGCCCCGGGGACAGAGGTGAACACAGAGAAAGATTATGATGCCGTTCTAAGCTCACTAGCTTCTTTAATCCTCAGAGAAATGATGATAAATATTAGCATCATCTTCACTTTACAAGGCCAGAGGCTGAGAGACCTGCCCGAAGTCACGCAGCTCGTGAGAGGAAGAGCTGGGATTTCAATCTGGACATCAACGCCCCTAACCACCTACGCTAACGGGACATGGCTGCTGGCTTCCTGAGTCCCCCTTCCTTCCGGAGGCGCGCTCGGGGAAATGGGAGATAGAGAGTCAGAAACATCGATGAGAGAGAAACATCGATCAGCTGCCTCCTGCACATCCCCCACCGGGGACGTGCCCGCAACCCAGGCACATGCCCTTGACCGGAATCGAACCCGGGACCCCCCAGTCCGCAAGCTGACGCTCTGTCCACTGAGCCAAACCGGTTTCGGCCAGAAATCAGGATTTTAAGAAGATTCCCAGGTGATTCTAAAGGGCAGCCGAGGTTGAGAACCACTGCTCCAGTTCAAAGGAGGAGGCTGGACGGGAAAACTGTTCCTGCCTTCGGGGCCCAGTGCCCTGCCCAGAGCCAGGCCTCGGGCTTCTAGGGAGGACAATGTACTCAACTACCTCCCTCAGCGGGACCAGTGTCTCTGCCTGGGTTTGCCAGCCGCCCGGCCCCGGGAGGTGGTATAGTCTTCAAAGGCCGCCGGGTGCTTTGAGAACTTCCTCCGTGGTTCCCAGGGAGGCAGAGCCGCCCACCACCCTCGCTGCCCGCGCTCAGGCTCAGGCCCCAGGAAGGCGGCATCCCCTCCCAGCAGCATCCTGGCACCTCAGAGCGGCGTAGCCTCTGGCCCCGACCTTGTCATTACACTGAGCACAAGCCCCCGAACCCCGGTTCTTGCTTGAAACCATCCCACCCCTCCGCCCGTCCCCTGTGCTGTGACAGGAGGGCGGGCCCTCGGCTGGGCGCCCAGGCATGCAAAAGCCTGTGGAGTTCTGCCCGCTGTCTGACCTTCAACTGCCCTGCTGCGGATAAGCCTGTTTCCCACCCCCATCCCACCCCGAGAACTGCATGATGGGGGTGCGAGAAAAGGGGCCCCCGAAGGAAGGGAAGCACACACCCGGCCCCTCCGAGCAAGAAGGACGAAGACCAGACGCCAGGAAAGGCTTCCCGCACAAACTTGAGCAGACAAGACAGACAGCACCAGACAGCGGGCCCGGAGTTTATTGCAGGTGGACGGAAAGACACCGAGGTCGGAGAGGAGGGGGGTGGGCGCTGTGCTCAGATCCTATGGAGGAGGGTCAGGAGGTGGTCTGCCAGGTGGTGGCCGCCCCGAGCCAGCTCCCCCGCACCCCCATTCTTCAGGATGACAGCTCCAGAAACACTCCTATTCCAGTGAAGACGGAATCCTGGCCCAGACGGGCACGGGCATCCTCGGTGGGGCGCGGGCTCTCGAGGGCCTGCGGTCCGGCTTAAGGTGGAAGGGGTGGTTACCCTGGTCCTCGCCCCCCCGCGGCCTCCGGTGTCTCTCCGGGCATCTGGTGGCTCGGGTGGCGGCTGGGGTCGCTGTGGGG
>NW_006296617.1:882859-899091 GCF_000327345.1 Myotis davidii | reverse complement strand
TAAAGCTCCCAGGTCCATCCGCGCCCCCGCCAGCATGGTCACGCCCCCTCGCAGAACGGCCTCCTCCGCCTTTTAGACCCGCCCCCCTCAGCCTCCGGCCAACCATGATCAAGCTAAGGCTGAACGACGGCGTCCTAGCCCCGCCCACTGGCCCCTGGCCCCGCCCCAGAATTGTAACACATTTTTCCCCCCAAATACAGGTCTAGCCCAGGCGACTCGTCAGGCTTCGGGGTTATAGCCGCTCTTATTTTTTTAGAAAAACTCCCCTACTTTACTTATTTATCTTTATTGACTTTTAGAGAGGGAGAAACATGTGAGAATGAAACACGATCGGCTGCCTCCTGCACGCCCCCTGCTGGGGGACAGAGCCCAACCCGGGCAGGTGCCCTGACGCGGAAGGGTGCACGGGAGGACGCCCACCAGCCAGGGCTACCCACGCGCGAGGCCGCCCCAGCGCTTAGCTCCTCCCGCGCCCTAACCCTCTCCCCTTTAAGGGGCTCAGACTTCTTCCTGGCGTCTAGCCTCTCCCCAAGCCTCGCCCCCTTGCCTGGCTCAGGCGTCGCAAGCCCCAGTTCCAGCTTAATTTCCTCGGAATCAGACTACACTCCAGCATTCGATTCTGTCCTCCTCTGGCCCTGGCTTCCTCTCTAGTCCAGGCTCCATCGCTTTTCTCTCCGCACTCCACTCGCTCCAGCACCGAATTCTAACCACTGCTTCCCCGAGGTGGCTGCGCTCCCCCACCAGTTAGGAACTCCCATCTAAACCGGCTCTGGGCCCCCTCGCATCCTAACGCGTTCCCGTTCTCACCCCGCCCACCGGGATTCTGGCCTCCCGGAAACCCGAACCAGGCCCCACACAGACCAATCTCCTCCACGTGTGTCCCAGGTTGCAGCTCAACCCCACCCCCCACTCACGCCCCTTCCCCAGCTCCTCCCCCACCACCTTCCATCTCTCCCTCTCCCTAAGCCAGGGGTCCACAGTGGCTCCAGGGGGGCGCACAGCCAGGTCGGCCAGACTAACCCCTCCGGCCGCCCCACCCATCAAGGCAGGGAAGCTTCGGCCCACCCAGCCGCGTCTTCAGGAATTCGGGGAGGCCTGTGGGCGGGGGAGGGAAGAGGTGTCAGGGCGGGGAGAAAGCAAGACCCCTTCCTCCCGCCACAGAAAAGCCTGCCGAGCACAGCAAGCCAGTGGCCCCCGCCAGGAACACGGTGCAAAGGTTAGCGAAAGCGCGGCGTTTAATAGACAAGTGGCGGCCGAGCAGTTCAGTCCTTCGGAAGAGTCACCGGCTGGCGGCCAGGCCTTAGGTGTCCGCTCCTGGCGGCGGGAACCGCGTCCCGGAGACTAGCACCCACCCGCCGAGACCTCCACAGCTGGGTCCCTCGGAGACCTCTCGGCCATCCAGGTCCCCGGCGGAGTCCCCCACTTGTGAAACCGGACTGATGCCCCGGCCCCACGCCGGCCTCGGTCTCAGGCTCCTCCCCCCACATTTAACCCTCTCCTGGCTGGAGTGCGGCAGAAGCAAAAGACAGAGGAGCGAGGCTGCGGGAAGTTAGTGCAGAGTCGGCGGGCGGCGCGGTCAGCGGGCGGCCCCCGGGGGTGGGGCGGCCGCCACCACCTTGCAGAAACGCACCATCTGGAAGTCGGTGATCTCCGCCGTCTCCTGGCCCTCGGGGCCTCCCTCTGGGGAGAGAAGGGGCGGTCAGCGGAGGGGCACAGTCCCAAGACAACCCGCCCGGCCCTGCCCCTCATCTCCACTGAGCTGGGCTACAGACACCCCCATTCTCAGTGGTTTAGGGGCCTCAGACTCTAATCCTCGCCGTGGACCCACGAAGCAGCAGAACTCTCTTGACAATCGAGAGAATAAACTGGAATAACGACATCACGGTCACTTGGCCAACACGTGTCTCAAAGACAAAGCGCTAGGACACCTGGCCTCACCCACTGCCCTGAACTGTCCTCTCAGACCCCAGCCCATCCACCTCATGGCTTAGACCTACCTCAGTAAGGGACCGCCCTCCTGCACCTGCTCGCCCTCGCCCTTGCCCTTGCCCGCCTCCCGAGTGCTAACCAGACCTTCCCCGGCTCTGCCCCCAAATCCTAATCCCACTCCTGGGGGGAGGTGCCTGCTTCACAACCTGGCTTCCACACAGTGGAGGTGGAGAAATGGGGTTCAGTCTCCCTCCTACTCCATTGGACCCAACATTCTAAAAGGGTCCGCATTTCTATTCTAATTTACCCCACTCAGTTACACATCAAAAATCTAATCCGGCTCACAGCTAAACCATTAGACCGCCCTTCCCACTCTTTTTTTAAATCTATTTAAATTTCTAATCCTGCCCTTAGCCCCACCCCTTTGTTTTCCAAACCCCTAAGGTCCACCTCTAATTCCCAATCCCATCAGGGCTCCTCCTGCTCATCCCCAGGCCCCTACACTGGGATCCTAGTAACTGGGCCCCAGGAATCCTTCCCTTAGCTCCACACCCTGACCTTCTCACTTCACCCCAGGTCCAGCTGCCACCCCACACACTGATGGGGCCCAGCTCCACTCCATCCTACCCCCCACCAAGCCCTCCTCCCCTCGGCCCCAGAGGAAGAGTAAGGAAGCAGCCACCTCCGGGGCCCACCGCTCCCCCACCTGGAGCCGCCTCGGACCCCTCCTCTTCAGCTTTCTGGGTTCCTGGGAGGCTGGGCCCGCTCTCCAAGGAGGCAGGGGCTGGCTGGTCACCTCCTGGAGAAGGAGGAGGCCCGGTCAAGCCCCTCCCCATCCAAATAGCCCCCCAAGACAGAAGGGCCCAAGGGAAAGGGGGTTCAAGGACACACCTGGGGAATGTCATTTGAATGGGAATGTCATTGATCGTGAACTCTTTATTAGAGAGGGCGCTCTGGCAGGACCCAGAGCAGGGGCAGTATCTGGGGACGGGCATTTCAGAGATCAGTAAGGACAGCACACACGTGGGCATGGACTGTCCTCCCTAGCCGCCAGGGCCGTGGGGCACACGGGATCCCAGGGCCCAGCCCGTGAGGGCCCCCCCGCCCATGCACCCTTTGAACACACACACAAGCAGCCAGCTTCATGCATTTCCAAAAGGCCAGGCCTCACCCGGAGAGAGAGCATCAGCCGGGTGGGCGGTCCGGGGAGAATTCAGCTCCATCTCTTCACCCCAGTCAGACACGGGCTGGTGGCCCCCAGGGGGTGAGAAGGGGCTGGACGGTGTGGCCGGGGACTGGGGGCGCGGCTCCTCGGGGCTGGAGGGCTCTTTGTTGGCCTGCTCACTGCTGGCGCTCCCAGGGGGCTCAGATTCTTGGGGTTGGTGGTCTTGGGCTGGTTCTTCCTCCTCCTCCTCTTCCTCCTCGTCATCAGCCTCTTCTTCCTCTTCAATCTCCTCCTCGCCCTCACTCACATCTTCCCATTCCTCATCCTCCCCTTCGTCCTCCTCCTCCTCGTCTTCCTCCCCCTGGTCCTCCTCCCCCTGGTCCTCCTCCCCTTGGTCCTCAGGAGGCCGGTGGGCAGGCGCTGGGGTCTCAGGCAGCTGTGGGGAACACAAGGCAAGTCAAAGGGAGGGTGGGGGCCCTGAGCACCCCCACACCTCCTGCCCAGAAATGAGTCCGCCTTACCTGTGTGGGCGTCTCCTCGGGGGGAGTGGGCTGTGGGGCCTCGGGGGCTGGGGACTCTGCTTCCTTGGTCTCCCAGCGGTCATCGTGGTCACTGGGGAGGTCAGAGAGAAGGGTCGTGAGGCTGCGGGGCATGGGAGGAAGGGGCTTCCACCTCCCGCTCCTCCCCAGAGAAGGGGTTCAAAATTCAACTTGGGGGAGAAAGGGGTTGCAGGATTTCCAGAGGCGGCTTGGCATGTTGGAGGCTGAGGAGGAAATGGGGGTGTGTCCTCAGGTGTCAGGGACAGACAATGGAGGGAGGACCAGGTGGCAGGAGAGGGATGGGCGGAGGAGGAGGAGACGGAGGAGCGAAAAGTGGAGAGACAGGCCCCAACCCCCCCAAAACGAAGGGCCTGACCCACAGAGAGACAACTGCCCCGAGACACACCAACCACAAATAAGTCAGAGAACAGGGTATAGGGCCAGCCAGCCCCACTGGGTGTACACATGCCCAGGGAAGGGTGCCCACCTGTAGGCACGGGCGACTGCCTTGGCCTGGGGTCGGCTGCTCCTCCTCTTCCTGCGGCTGACCTCGGCTTTGTGCTGGGACAGGAACTCCCTGAAAGTGGGGGGCTTGGGGGGCCGGGCCCAGGCCTGGTCATCTGCAACAGAACCCAGGAGTCGTCGGGGGTGGGGGACACAGCACAAACCACCCACCCTCACACCTGGCCCAGCCAGCTGCCTCACCCCACCCAGGGACACCCACTCACCATAGCGGTGAGATGGTTCAAGGGCAGCGGCTGGACCATCCTTGAACCTGGGGAAAGAGAAAAGGGGTGAGCAGGAAGCTGGGGGAACAGTGGAAGCAAGAGAGGGGGGAAGAGGTAAGAGGGAGAGATGGGCCGTGGCCGGTATGCTCAGTGGTTAGTGTCAGGCTGCGCACCAAAGGGTCATGGGCTCGATTCCTGGTCAAGGGCAAGTATCAAGGTTCAATCCCAGGCACTGGTCGGGGCACATGCAGGAGGCAACCAAGGGATGTGTGTGTGTGTGTCTGCCCCTACTCCCTCCCTTCCACTCTCTAAATATCAGTGGAGAAAATGTCCTCCAGGTGAAGATTAACAAAACAAAAACAAAGAGGGAGATGGGGGCCAGGGTCAGAAATCAAGGTCATAGCAGGAGACATGGTCAACCAGAGGCGTTACTGATCAGCAGGGGGACAGGATCAGGTGATGGACAAGAGGCAAATCTGACATCATATGATGAATACAGAAAGAAAAAATTCAGTATGTGACCCCTCAGAACAAAAATTTGGGACGTAGGTTCCTGCTGGTCTCAGTGTCCGTCACCTGCCCAGCGAAGCAGGTTCTCCCGCCACGTGGAGCTCCTGCCTCAGGACTTCACCTGCTGCTCCAGGACACTCTCTCCAGCTCTTTTTTTTTTCTTTTTTGGAGAGAGAGAAATATTGATCTGCTGTCCTACCTATTCATGGGTTGATCCTTTTTTTTGTTTTGAGCCCGCAACCCGGGCTCAGTGCAACCCAAACCAAGTGAACCACGTCAGCCAGGCTCATTGGTCGACTCTTCTTTGTTGTTGTTTTGTTTTTTAAATTTTCTTTATTGATTTCACAGAGGAAGGGAGAGGGAGATAGAAACATCAATGATGAGAAAAAAATCACTGATTGGCTGCTTCCCGCCCATCCCCACTGGGGACTGAGCCCACACCCTGGGCATGTGCCCTGACCGGCCCTGACCTGAGATTGAACCCACAATCTAGGATGACGCTCTAACCAACTCAACTACCCAGCCAGGGCTCCTCCAGATCTTTCAGGGGCCTGTTCCCTCACCTCCTTCAGTCCTCAGCTCAGAGGCCTCCCTAAACCCCCATCTAAAATAATCATATCTGCCCTAACCGGTTTACTGAAGGGTCCCAGGTTAGATTCCGGTCAAGGGCATGTACCTTGGTTGCGGGCACATCCCCAGTAGGGAGTGTGCAAGAGGCAGCTGATTGATGTTTCTCTCTCATCGATGTTTCTACCTCTCTATCCCTCTCCCTTCCTCTCTGTAAAAAATCAATAAAATATATTTTTAAAAAATAATAAAATAATATCTTATTACACATTATCTAATCTAAAACAGCCTCCATCCCTCTGTGCACTCTGCTCAATTATTCTTCTCGACCTAACATTAGATCTAGTCATGACCCATATTTCTTGCAGGACTCTAAGTATCAGGAAGCCAGAAGCGTTTTATTCCCTGTTGTATCCCCATCACCTAGAACCTTCCATGACACAGAGGAGGGGCTCAAAAAACATCTGCTGACAAAGTCAACTCACACATGGTTGATGAAAGTTGGTGCAGGCTGCTTTGGGGACATAAGAGGAAAAAAATTACTTTCTCATTCTTAACCCCTGAGAACATCTCCCCAAAGCCCTGCTGCCTACACTTTAGAAAGATCGGAGACAACATCTGTACAAAATACTATTTCTCGCGCTTGCACAACCTTAGCACCCGATCCAAAAATAAATGCTCTGACCACCAGGCCCACAGAAACGGACCCTTTTTTCTCAAGCCAGCATCAATAAAACTTTTAGGCGTGGCCTGGCTGGTGTGGCCAGGTGGTTGAGCATTGGCCCATTAACCAAGAAGTCACCAGTTCAATTCCCAGCCAGGTTGCTGGCTTGATCCCCAGTAGGGGGCGTGCAGGAAGCAGCCGATCAATGATGTTTCTCTCTCATCAATGTTTCTATCTCTCTCCCCTCCTATCTCCTAAAAATCAATAAAAACATATTTGTAAAAACATTTTTTAAAATATTTTTTATATATTTCAGAGAGGAAGGGAGAGGAAGAGAGATAGAAACATCAATGATAAGAAAGCATCACTGATCAGCTGCCTCCTGCATGCCCCCTACTGGGGATCGAGCCCACAACCCGGGCATGTGCCCTTGACCGGAATCAAACCTGGGACCCTTCAGTCCGCAGGCCGACGCTCTATCCACTGAGCCAAACCGGCTCGCCTAAGGCTAAAAACATTTTTTTTTTTAAAAAAGGTGCGGTTTGGATCCCCAGTCAAGGCAACCCATCCATGTTTCTCTCTTCCTTCCTTCCTTTCTCTCTAAAATCAATTTTAAAATATATACTCAGGTGAGGATTGAAAACAAAACGAAACAAAAAAACTTCTAGGTGTGAAATCTCCCAACGCAGCAAAGGACAGAGGACGGGGTAAAAACACCTGCTGATCTTAAGACCTGTCAGCTCTTTCAGAAACCTCGCCATCTTTGATATGGAATCGGTCCTCCTGTCAATGATGCAAAGATGCCTTCGCTTTAAGTCTGACTAACGGGGTTCTTCCTGGACCCGGAAGGGGGCAAAGTCAGACCTGAGGATGATGATGCCACTGGGTGAGGGGTTTGGGTTGGGGATTGAATTAGAGGGATGAAGGGAGGGTGCAAAGGTCTAATCACTGCTAGCAGTTCTTCCTGCCCTCCCTGCGCGAGAAGTCACATCCACGCCTTCACCATGGAGCCGTACCCGCCACTGGGGTGGGCAGTTTAAGTTCCCGCCCCGGAGATGCTGGGTCTGTTGGCTAATAAAACGGGGAGGTTTATCCACGCTCCCTCTTGCACATCTGCTCCCCTCAGCCTGACCCCCAGAATGAACACATATGAAGCGGAACTGAGTTCAACCTGCTTCCAGAAGCCACGGCCTGCCGAACCCACAGCTGAATGTCAGCCTGGATCACTGAACGCAGCTGACCCGTGAGCACATGAGAAAGGAGCGCTTTTACCTGCCCCTGCGAGCTGGTGGTTACACACACTGCCATGGCGATTACTAACTAACACAGGGCGAGAAACCAGAGCCAGTCAAAGGAGTGCCAACGCTCAACCACGGAGCACACCCGTCAGGCCCCGGTCACGGAGCCAAGCAGGGGCAGCAGGGACGCACTCACATCCCCTCGGTCTTCTCAGCGTCCCACTCCCGCCGCCACTGGCCCGTGGGCTCGCGGTGTCTCTGCAGCCGCTCCTGGTCGATCTTCTCCCTCTCCTGCTTCCAGCGCAGGTACTCTGCCCGCTCCCGGCCCGTCATGGAGAGTGTCATGTCACTGGCACCGCCCAGGCCAGCCCGGCGGCCCTGCGCACAGCAGACAGCAGTCAGGGCCCTGTTCTGCACCCAGCCCACTCTACCCCACGTCCTCCAAGCTCAGAGGTAGAGCCACCTGCTCAGTCACACAGGAGGCGACAGGGCAGATTAGAACCAGGTCTGCTCCGGTGGCACCTCCTCAGAGACCATCCCAGATCCATCCCCTCGCCCTGCTGGATTCTTCCTTGTGACATTTGCGTTCCCCGACATCTCATTACACAGGGTGTCCCAAAAGCATGTCCGCACACTTTAACAGCTGGTAGCTCGATGGAGGTTTCTTTCCTTTCGGCCAGACTAAGCTTTGAGCAAAGGAAATTCATCCAAAAAATGCTACTGGAAGTTTGAAAACGCAGTTGCAGTACAAACGCCGCCTTTATAATTATTCAAAGTGTGTGCACACGCTTTAGCAGCTGATAACTCACCTGATTTTCACTCCTTTAACGGATTTG
Organism: Myotis davidii; assembly: GCF_000327345.1. Taxonomy (NCBI): domain Eukaryota; kingdom Metazoa; phylum Chordata; class Mammalia; order Chiroptera; family Vespertilionidae; genus Myotis; species Myotis davidii. The sequence goes on along the minus strand of NW_006296617.1, from coordinate 890,915 downwards.
AAATAATGGGTGAAGCCAGACTAAGCTTTGAACAAAGACAATGTATCCACTAGACTTTTTTACGAGGATACATCAAAGATAAAGTTTACAGTACACCAGCAACAGTTGACGAACTGAGAGCGCACAAGTACCCAACAAAATTATTCTTTATATTTGTGATTCAGCTGCTTCGAGTTATCAGCAGTGCCTGGACCAGGATGGTCACCAGTTGGAAAACAGGCATTGACAAAAAATATTATTCATTTCTGTAGATTCTTTTAAATTTTGAAAGTGAACTGTGTGTGAACAAACACTAACTTTATCATCATTCAAAGTGTGTGTGGTTTTGTGAGACACCCTGTATATCCATTCACTCAGCTCCCACCAGAATAGACGCCTTTAGGGCAGGGGCTTTGCCTTGTTTAAAACCCTTGGCTGCAGCACCTAGGACAGTGCCCGGCACTCAGGAATGAGAAAGAGAGCAGTGCGGTCCCGGCACAGAACCAGCCGGTCACTTGGGGTGAGAGCCAGCCAGTCGCTGCCTCTCCCTGCTCTGCCTCCTCCCCGCTGTGCCGGGCGCTCAGCACACGTCCAGGACCATTTGCCGAGGTGAGACTCTGGCCGCAGAACGGTGTCTGGCCCGGCGTGCCCCCGCTGCCAGCACCCACCTGCCGCTCCTGCTCCAGGCCGCAGCGCACGCGCTCAAAGTCCGAGCCCCCCCAGTTGCGCCCGTGCCTGCGGCTGCCCTCCCGGCGGTCCCGCTCTGGCTCCTCCAGGGGCCCGCCGCGCCGCCGGGGGTCGTCCAGGAAGTTCCGCACCGGGTTGGGCTCCAGCACGCCTTCCTGCGGGCACAGGGATGGGGTTGGCAGGTCCACCCAGGCCTGGCGGCCGTGCCTCACACCGGGGACACCCTGGCACTGACCCGCTGGTTGCGCTCATACTCCGCAATCTTCTCCATCTCTTCGTTCATCTTCTCGATGTTCTGCTTGCGCCGCTCCTCCCACTCCTGGAGAGGGAGGGGAGCAGGTTACAGAGTCACCCGGTGTCAGGAAGAACCAACCGCTCAACTCCTTGTCCTGAAGAGCTAACATGACGGGCCTGAGGTCTCCTCAGGACAGGCCTGCTTTAAAGCCAGCCCTTGGCTGGGGAATTCGACTCCAGTGTGTTCCGGGTCAACATTCACTGATGAGGACTCGCTGTGCCTTTTGTGCCATCAATATGGTGTAAGCTGGGCGCCATATTGGGGTCAGGAATCTGGATACAGACCAAGCAGAGGGGACCTACATGGCTAGCCCCCAATAAAAACCCTGGCCCTAGCTGGTTTGGCTCAGTGGATAGAGCATCGGCCTGTGGACTAAAAGGTCCCAGGTTCGATTCCGGCCAAGGGCACATACCCGGGTTGCGGGCTCAATCCCCCCAGTAGGGGAGGTACAGGAGGAAGCCAATCAATGATTCTCTCTCATCATTGATGTTTCAGTAATATATATATACTAGAGGCCCGGTGCACAAAAATTTGTGCACTCGGAGGAAGGGGGGGGTCCCTCAGCCCGGCCTGTGCCCTCTTGCAGTCTGGGACCCCTCGGGAGATAACAACCTGCTGGCTTAGGCCTGCTCCCGGGTGGCAGAGGGCAGGCCCAATCCCTAGGTGCAGTCCCTGGTCGGGCTCAGAGCAGGGCCGATTGGGGAGTTGGGGCGCCGCCCCCTGTCATGCACAGAGCAGGGCAGATTGGGAGGTTGCGATGCCACCCTCAGTCACGCGCAGGGTAGGGCCAATTGGGGGGTTGGGGAACCGCCCCCTGTCACACTCAAGGCAGGGTCAATGGGGAGGTTGCAGCGCCACTCCGTCATGCACAGAGCAGGGCCAATCAGGGGGTTGGGGCACTGCCCCCCGTCACACACAGAGCAGGGCCCGTGGGGGCGGGGGGGTTGGGGTGCCGCCCCCTGTAACACACAGAGCTGCAGGGCAATCAGGGGGTCTGGGCGCTGCCCCCTGTCACGTTGATCCCGGTGCTGGGAGGCATATTACCCTTTTACTATATAGGTTAGAGGCTTGGTGCATGGGTGGGGCTGGCTGGTTTGCCCTGAAGGGGGTCCTGGATCAGGGGGGGGTTCCCCACTGGGGTGCCTGGCCAGCCTGGGTGAGGGGATGATGGCTGTTTGCAGCTGGTCACACACCCTTCAGGGTGGGGGTCCCCATTGGGGTGCTTGGCCAGTCTGGGTGAGGGGCTGAGGGCTCTTTTCAGGCTGACCGGTGACTGAAGCTCCCAACCGCTCCTTTTTTTCTTTTTTTTATTCTGGGCCAGCTTTAGCTCTGAGGCCTCGGCTGCTGAAAACAGGTTTCTGGCCTTTGTTTACAGTCTGTATTTGATACAATGTTGCGGTCAGGCTGGCTGAAGCTCCACTGAGTAAAGCAGGTTTCTGGGGGTTTTTTAGCTTCTTTATTCGCAACATAGTGGCTTAGAGTTGCAGCTGAGAGGCCGGCAAGTCAGGCGGGGAACGTTGGAGTTCTCCGTCACTGAAGCAAGCAAGCCTCCCTGTTCGCATCAGCTGCCTGGCTGCGCGCCGCCATCTTGGCTGCCAGTTAATTTGCATATCTCGGCCCTACTCTGTGAATGACAGGGGATTAGCCAATGGGAAGGGTAGCAGTCGTACACAAATTACCATGTTGCTCTTTTATTAGTGTAGATATGAAGGGGAAAAAAGACGCCCTGACGGTTTGGCTCAGTGGATAGAGCGTCGGCCTGCAGACTGAAGGGTGCCAGGTTCGATTCCGGCCAAGGGCACATGCCCGGGTTGCAGGCTCGATCTCCCCACCGCACCGCACCGCACCAGGGGACGTGCAGGAGGCAGCCAATCAATGATTCTCTCTCATCATTGATTTTTCTACCTCTCTACCTCTCTCCCTTCCTCTCTGAAATCAGATATATATATATATATGAAAAAACAACAACTCTGGGCACTAGGTTTCTATTAGAGTCCGTGGTAGGTGACCCTCAATGCTTGAGGAATTTTTAAAAATATGATTTTACTGATTTGAGAGACAGCGATGTGATTGACCGCCTGCCTCCTGCACACTCCCTCCTCGGGGCTGAGCCTGAAACCCAGGATGTGACTTCGCGGGAATCAAACCAGCAACCTTTCCGTGCACGGGATGCCACTCGGGCCAGGGCAATGCTTGAGGAATTGAGTGCAACCTGTATGACCCACTGGGCAAGCTGGTTTCCTCCAGGTCTCAGCCCACGTGCCTTTCCCTTTAGCTGATTTTGCTTTGAATTCTTTCACTGTAAACATTTCAGTGAGGAATCTTTCTAGCAAAACACTGAACCTGGGGGAGGGGTTGGGGACCCTGAGACACCATGGTCGCCATAAAAATAATGACAGTAATAACTTGGCAGATGGCATGGTGACCCCCCACAATCCGTTCTCCCCTTCCTCCATGGTAACAGAATTTCACACAAGCACATGGCCAAGCTGCTAGAGTTGACGTTTTCATTCCCCGGGCTCAGCATATAGAGAGAAATACACTGCCACCTGATCTAAGTGGGGTTTTTGTTAACAGCAGCTTAGCATATAAAATAATAAACACCCATAGGTCATTGAGCACTTACTCTGAGGGTTTCAGTGCCTGAAGTCACGAATACTTACGATAACCTTTAAACTAGATGTTCTTCCCAGTTAAGAGCGAGAACCCAGAAGCTTCTAGAGGGAAATGAGCTGCCCCGGACAGGGAACAAATACAACGAGGGTGACCCCAAGTCCATGGCGGGCCCTGAGCCACTGTGCTAGACAGCCTCCCGCCCCGCTAACCTGAGTGTCAGGGCAGCGCAGCAGTCACAGTAAGAATGTCACTGCTCCACCCAAACAAGTCTAGAGAAAGAGAGGAAGCACGTGCACTGGACAGAGCCTGCCAGACACACAGAGTTTATCAGAGACAGACAGACAGACAGACAGAGCCAGTAAGAGAAGAAAGAGCCCTAGTTGGTTTGGCTCAGTGGATAGAGCGTCGACCTGCAGACTGAAGGGTCCCACGTTTGATTCCAGTCAAGGGCACATACCCAGGTTGTGGGCTCGATCCCCAGTGTGGAGTGTACAGGAGGCAGCTGATCGATGGTTCTCTCTCATCATTGATGTTTCTCCCTCTCCCTTCCCTTCTGAAATCAATAAAAATATATTTTTTAAAAAGACAGAGAAGAAAGAGACAGGTGAAGGAAGTCAGATGGCGAGCACACACCTCAAGGGCATGTACCTGGGTTGCGGGCACATCCCCAGTGGGAGGTGTGCAGGGGGCAGCTGATCGATGTCTCTCTCTCATCGATGTTTCTAACTCTCAATCCCTCTCCCTCTCTGTAAAAAATCAATAAAATATATTTTTAAAAAAATGAAGAAGGAAAGCAGAGATAGGGAGCGAACACACAGGCACTGGTCAAGACGGGGGGAGAGAGAAAGAGCCGGACAGAGGAGCTGAAAGAGAGACGCCAGAAAGATGGACCAACAGGCAAACGGTGCATCTGCGAGAGGAAAAGAAAGAAACAACGGGGGCCCCTTCCCAGCTCCTACCTTGGACTTGCGGTCGGCAGCAGAGGTATCTCCAGCTCCAGAGAGATGAGGGGACCCTCTGCCCCGGCCCCTCCGGCCGCGGCCACCAGCTCCTCCTCGAGGCTGCTCCCCAGGACTGTCCTCCCAGGTGCGGGAGGCCCGGCCCATGCCTGCCCGGCCTCCCTGCTGCGGGGGAGTCCGGCCTCCTCCCCTGCTGGTCCCCGGGGGCCGAGGGGTCCCCGGGGGGCGAGGGGTCCCAGGAGCCCTCCGGAAAGGACCCTGGTTCTTCTCCTGGAAGGGGGGAGGGGGGAAGGAAAACTCCAGTCACTGGAGCAAGGAGACAGGACAGCCCAGGGCAGCCGCCAGGATGAAGGCACCCACAGATCTGGGCAGTGGGGAGGGCTCTCAGGTCTCAGCTCTCGCCCTTCCCTGTCCTCTGGTGCCCCCCACCCCAGGGTGGGGCTCACCACATCAACTGCCACATTCTCCTTCTCCAGGGAGCGGCCCTTCCGGGGAGCTGTCACGGCGACGCCCTCCAGTTCAGCTTTTTTCCGATCCTCCTCGATCTCCTAGGAGCAAACATCAGAGGTGAGTGTCGGGGTGAGTGCCTGGCTGAACTCCCAAAGCCCCCAGCGTTTCTCCTGAGTCTGGCCGCAGCCCAGGCCTCTCTCCTGAGCTCCAGACAAGACAGCTGGTGACCTCGGCAAGCTCCCCCAAACTGCAGCAAGTGCTCGCGGCTCAGACCCTCCTGTGGTGCCGTCTCTGCGTCAGGGAACCATCTGAGCGGAGCCTGAAGGAGGTGAGGGACGGAGGGCCTCTGGGGGAAGTGTTTCCAGGGGAGGAAAGAGCTCCATGCTGCTCTGGCCCTCTCTCCCCCTCCTGACCAGAGCGTGTGTACTCTCCCTGTCTCTTCCTGTTTTCCTTTTTTTTTTTTTGCCATCGAGTGTGTGCTTGTCCACCTGCCTTCCCTCTCCTGTCTCTTTCTTCTCCTGGCACTGTCTGTCTGTCTGTCTCTGATGGACTCTGTATGTCTGGCAGGCTCATCTCCCACCCTCTCCCCGTCACTCACTCCAGCCTCCTCACTGCTCCTAGAACGTGGCAGGCTCAGACCTGATTCAGGGCCTTTGCACCTGCTGTTTCCTCTGCCGAAAACACTCTTCCCCCAGAGATCCTTCGATCCTTCAGTCCTTCACTCCTTCAGGCCTCCGCTCAAATGTTCCTCTTCACAGGCAGGCCTTCCCTGACCAGCGCCCCTGCCAGTCTCCCACCCCTCCCTCTTCATCCTTGGTCTTCATCCCTGGCATCATGCATATTTCGCCTGTTGTCTGCCTCCCCCTGTAACAGAATCTGCCTGAGGGCAGGGACATCTGTTTTGTTTGCTAATGTATCCCGGAGCCTAGAACACTGCCTGGCACACAACAGAAACTCAATATGCTTTTTTTTTAATGAATGAATGAAGAATGAATACATGAAACCCCATCCTCCTTCCAGGCCCCGTCTCTGGGACAGCCCCACCACCTACTGTCACCTTTGGCAGGGACCCGGACCTTGTCCTGGACTCTCCCCACTCCTCTCCACCTCACACCACTGCCCATCAGGCACTGAGTCCCTCCCCACTGCTCTGTCCCAAGCCAAGCACCTCCCCGCCCCCCCCACCCCCTAGGTCCCTGCCTCAGCTTCCTCCTTGGCCTCTGGTCTCCGACATTGCCTTCCCCCATCCACCACCACACACAGCAGCCAGAGGGGGTCTTCATAAAAAGCTATTCTGACCTGGCCCCACTCCTCTCAAATCCCTCCATGGCTCCCCAGTGCCCTCAAGAAGTCCAAACTCTTAGTCTGACCCCTGCTGACCTCTCCAGGTCAATATTCCCCACTGACCCTCTAATTTTAAGCTCCAAGTTTTTACTCAAACTGTTTCCTCTGCTTGGAACATGCTCTGCTCTACTTTTCAACTTCAGGTCTCAGAATCCCCTCCTCCAGGAAGCCCTCCATAATATCCTCCAGGCTGGGCTCCCAAAGACCCCCAAAGATCCCAGCCTGCCTACTCTGGGTCATCACTGACTGAAGACAGCTCTGTGCCCCCACTGACTGTCACCCCTGGAAGGGCAGGTCCCGGGCTGTCTCAGTCACAGCTGTTCCCCCAGCACCACTCAGCACAGGGCCAGGTACAGCAAAGACCTCGGTGAATATTTGTGAATGAACGATGGAATGATGGCATGGAGGAAGGAATGCCAGGCTAAGGCCTTTGGCTTTTATCCTGAGAGTGAAGGGAAACCATGAAAAGGTTTTAAGAAAAGGAGAGGTGAGGGAAACTCACTGCAGGGAGGAGAGGGGATGGGGTCTCCCAGGGCAGGGCTAGGGCACCTGGTAGCGCCGGATGAGGGCCTCATTCTTCCGTCGAAGAGCCTCGATCCTCTTGTCCAATTCGGCATCCTTCTCCTCCTTCGATTTCAGATCCAGCGTGGCTGACTGGACAGGGAGACAGGTGACAGACAGTAAGAAAAAACAAGTTCTGAGTCTGGCACCCGGACCCCCTCCTCCCAAGCCCCCTGCTGCAAAGCTCAATGCAGAATCTGCCATCTCACCATTCTGCTGACTGGGTGGGGCCAGGGTCCCAGCAAACCTTCCCTACAAAATGCGGATACAGCACTGGGGGTTCCTGAGAGCAGAAGAAACAACAGAACTAAGGCCAATGCCCCACCCCAACCTGCTTCATCTCTCCCATCATAATACACACACACACACACACACACACACACACACACCTGCACCCCAAAAGAATTCTGGCCCTCACTCTCAAGTGCTCCACTTGAAATACCAGCCCGCCCCTTACCTGGAAAATTTTAAGCTCCGCCCCCTGTGAACATCTGGATCCACCCATTTCCCTGTAAACACTAGAGTCACACCCGCCTTAGGAAAGTTCTGCCTCACTCCACAGCTTAAGAAACCAGCTAACACGGCTTCCCTCCAAACGAAGTTCCCCAGTCCAGCCTCCACCCCCTGTGCTGAGAGTTTTAACCGTGCCTCCATCTCAGGAGAGCTTTAGCTACATCCTCCCCGCCCCCCAACCTGTACAAGGAAGTTCTAGGCCCACCTCCCCGTGCCCATTGTGATGCCGCTCACATTCCAGTGAACATTCTAAGTTCACTTCCCAGGAAAGTTTCAGAAACATCCCATAACTCCACACTCTAAAAGAGCTCGAACCCCACTCCTACAGGCTGCCCCGACGCCCAGAGAATATCGACACGCCTCCCTCAGGGTGGTCCCAGCCGCGTTCCCACCATCGCGAAAAAAATGCAGCTGCCTCCCTGCAAAGATTCCGAAAACAGGCCCGGTACCCACTGGCGAGGCTTCCTGCGCCTGGCCCGACCTTCCCAGTGATGTTCTCCCCGCCAGGACGCAGAGTTTCCCCGACCTGCCCGTGGCTTAACAGGAAAGAGAGCCAACGTCGACTCCGTCGGGAACGCTATGGCCCCGCCCCCCCGCCGGGCAAACTTTCTGGCCCCGCCCACACTTGGTGTCATTGATCTGCGGGCTTCCG
>NW_006296617.1:882464-882680 GCF_000327345.1 Myotis davidii | reverse complement strand
CTGGACACGCCCCCTGCCTCCCGCCCCTTCCAGGTCGAGTCAATATTTGGCCCCACCCCCGGGACCCCCAGCCACGGACGGGTCTGCCGGCTTCCCCGCCAAAGCTCTGAACTTGCCCCCCAAAACTTTCTGGCTCCACCCCAGCACTTCCCCGGCCAGGACCCTGGCCCCGCCCCTTAATCCCCCGGCAACTTTTGGATCCCGCCCTCGCCTTCC
>NW_006296617.1:879855-880647 GCF_000327345.1 Myotis davidii | reverse complement strand
CCCCACTCCTACAGGCTGCCCCGACGCCCAGAGAATATCGACACGCCTCCCTCAGGGTGGTCCCAGCCGCGTTCCCACCATCGCGAAAAAAATGCAGCTGCCTCCCTGCAAAGATTCCGAAAACAGGCCCGGTACCCACTGGCGAGGCTTCCTGCGCCTGGCCCGACCTTCCCAGTGATGTTCTCCCCGCCAGGACGCAGAGTTTCCCCGACCTGCCCGTGGCTTAACAGGAAAGAGAGCCAACGTCGACTCCGTCGGGAACGCTACGGCCCCGCCCCCCCGCCGGGCAAACTTTCTGGCCCCGCCCACACTTGGTGTCATTGATCTGGCCGGGCTTCCGACTTCCCCCACCAACCTTCTGGCCCCACCTCCCTTCCCTAAGCAACAGCTGGAACCCGCCCCCTCCTTCTCGCGTTATTACGCCGGCCCCGCCCCCGACTCGCCAGTTCTCACCGGACACGCCTCCTTCTGGCTCCACCCCAGCACTTCCCCGGCCAGGACCCTGGCCCCGCCCCTTAATCCCCCGGCAACTTTTGGATCCCGCCCTCGCCTTCCCGTCAGCCTCTAGACCCGCCCCTGACTCCCCCGCCAGGGACCTGGACCCACTTCCAGATCAGGCAAAACTTTCTGGCCCCGCCTCCAGCGTTTTCCAGGCAGCGCCCCGGCCCCGCCCCCGAGCTCTCGGGGTTACATCTTGGCCCCGCCCCCCAGCGCGGGCATAACTTTTCGGCCTCACCCCCTCCCGCTGCCAGTCCACGCTCCGGGCCCCCTGGAGCCCTGCCCACTCGCCAT
>NW_006296617.1:879129-879654 GCF_000327345.1 Myotis davidii | reverse complement strand
TCCCGCTCCGTCGGCCTCCGCGTCCGCAGCTCCCGGAGCCCCGCGCGTCACTTCCCGCCTGCACCACGTGAAGAGGGGAAATAAAGAGGGTCACTTCCGGTCCGGCGGCCCGTTTCCGGAATCCTTAAAGGCGCCGCGGCCTCACGAGTGGACGCGGGAGTGGGCCGAGCTGATCCGCCAGGGTGTTCTGCAAGTTTGTCCGACTTCCTTCTGCCTGGATTGCCCTCTTCTAAGGAAGGAGACACCCTCCCCTCTCTCTGGCCTTGACATGCTCCCTGACTTCCTGGTTGCAATAAGCAGGCGCGTGCCAGGCCCTGGCCAGTGACTCCCGGAAGCCTGACCTGCCCGGCTTGTGCCCGGCGAAGTAAGAGGGGTCGGAGTGATGAAAAGCGTAGGCTCCATCCCTGCCCCTAGGAGGGAAGGCACAAGTCAATGTGAAACGGCGAACAGAAGTGTGGGAGCGGGCTTGTCGGAGGGGCGGGAGGAGAGGCCTGGGGTGAGGGGGTGGCCGTGCAGGCGGGAGAC
>NW_006296617.1:872597-879084 GCF_000327345.1 Myotis davidii | reverse complement strand
AGCCGGCAGCCGCTCGGATCGGGGGCAGCGGATTGGCCTACGGACTCCGGGGGGCTGTGCATTCACCAGGACTTAGGCAGGAGCCCGTTATTCGAAGCGGTGATGAAACACGTGGAGTACCCTTCCCCGAGGCGGTGACAGTTAGAAGTGGGCAGACCGGATTCCCTGAGGTTGCCCGTAATTTCATTTTGTGGTTTAAAACGTTGCAAGTGGCCCTAACTCAGCGGTTCTCAACCTGTGGGTCGCGACCCCTTTGGCGGTCGAACGACCCTTTCACAGGGGTCGCCTAAGGCCATCCTGCATATCAGATATTTACATGACGATTCATAACAGTAGCAACATTATAGTTATGAAGTAGCAACGAAAATAATTTTATGGTTGGGTCACAACATGAGGAACTGTATTTAAAGGGCCAGAAGGTTGAGAACCACTGCAACCGGTTTGGCTCAGTGGATAGAGCGTCCGCTTGCGGACTGAAGGGTCCCGGGTTCGGTGCCCATCAGGGGCATGTACCTTGGTTGGGGGGACATCCCCAGTGGGGGGCAGGAGGTGGCTGAGGGATGTTTCTAACTCTCTATCCCTCTCTCTTCCTTTCTGTAAAAAAAAAAAAAATCAATAAAATATATTTTAAAAACTAAAACATTGGAAGTGGACGTCCCTGGTAGTCCCTTGCCCTTCATGTGGCTACTGCTTACAGCCTTCCAACTCTTTCTTCAAATGTCAGCTCTTCACAGGGGTGTTCCTTGAAACCACGCATTTAGAAATTGCAACGCATCCAATCCCGTATTTCTCTATTTACTGTTCATCGTCTAAACGACTGTATCTTTTTTTTAATATATTTTATTGATTTATTACAGAGAGGAAGGGAGAGGGAGAGAGAGTTAGAAACATCGATGAGAGAGACACATCGATCGGCTGCCTCCTGCACACCCCCACTGGTTATGTGCCCACACGCAAGGCACATGCTCTCGACCAGAATCGAACCTGGGACCCTTGAGTCCCCAGGCCAACGCTCTATCCACTGAGCCAAACCGGTCAGAGCTGTATCTCTCTCTCTTTTTTTTAATATTTTTATTGATTTCAGAGAGGAAGGGAGAGGGAGAGAAAGACGGAAACGTCAATGATGAGAGAGAATCATTGATTGGCTGCTGCTTGCACACCCCACACAGGGGATCGAGCCCACAACCCAGGCAGGTGCCCTTGCCCGGAATCGAACCTGGGACCCTTGAGTCCCCAGGCCGATGCTCTATCCACTGAGCCAAACCGGCCAGGGCGACTGTGTCTCTTACTTGTCTTGTCCGCAGTCTGTCTCTGTACTACATCACCTGTCCACCGTGCTCTGTCCCAGTGCCTCCGACAGCGCCTTGTGCATTGCAGACTCTCGACAAATGTTGATTGAATGAGTAAATCTTTATTACTACTATTTTCTTGCCTTCTTTATAAAACAAAAGGTAGATATACTGCACTGAAATTCTGTATCTTTACCTTAACAAGGGGTGGTTAACCTTTTAAACGGCTGGGTAACATTCTATCCTGTAGTTGGGCCATAATTGGCCCCACCTGGTCTCATGGACGTTTGCGTAGTTCCCAGGTTGGGGAGGTTGCCCACAATGCTGCATTGAACTAGAAGCACACGTCTTTGTTTGCACGTGGCCTGTAACTTTGCTCAAAAAGAGCTCATGCCGGGCCCGCGTGGCTCAGTGGCTGAGCATCGACCTATGAACCAGGAGGTCAGGGTTCGACTCCCGGTCAGGGCACATGCCTGGATTGTGGGCTGGGTCCCCAGTAGTGGGCCTGCAGGAGGCAGCGGATCAATGATTCTCTCTCATCACTGATGTTTCTATCTCTCCCTCTTCCTTCCTCTGTGAAATCAATAAAAACTTTTTTTTAAAAAAACACCTCATAATTGTATGATCAGACTGGACTCTGAAGCCAGAAGGCACGGGTTTGAATCCTGGCTCTGTCATTTACTACTGTGTGACCTTGGGGAATATAGGAAAATTCTCTGGACTTCGGCGTTTTCATCTGTCAAACAGAGATTGTGACACCTCCCTCCCAGGTTTGTTGTGCAGAATTCAGTGGATCAGTGAATTAATACATATAAAGTGTTCGGCACAAGGCCTGAAATAGTATAAGTCCTCGATAAACGGAGACCATTTATGACTTCTGAAAAGACAAATTGCTGGATCAAAGATTAATTTACTACCAAGAATGGACAGAGGTGGACCCAGGTTGTGTAGGGCCTGAAGTTTACACAAGTAGGAAGCCCCCTTGAAAATGAATAAAAGAATGCAAGACTTAGCCCTAGCTGGTTCCGCTCAGTGGTTAGAGTGTTGTCCCAGGAATAAAGGGCTGTGGGTTCAATTCCCAGTCAAGAGCATGTACCTGGGTTGCAGATTCAGTTCCAGCCCCTGCTAAAGGCAACCAATGCAATTGTCTCTCCTCTCTTTCTCTCTCTCCTCCTTCCTCTCCCCCTCCCTCCCACTCTAAAAATCAATGGATTCTGGCCTGTGTGGCTCAGTGTTTGAGCATCAATTATGAACCAGAAGGGCACAGTTCGATTCCCCATCAGGGCAGGCTTGATCCCCAGTGGGGGATGTGCAGAAGGCAGCAGATGGAAGATTCCCTCTCATCATTGATGTTTCTATCTCTCTCCTCCCTTCCTCTCTGAAATCAATTTTAAAAATAAAAATGGGGAAAAATATTCTCGGGTGATGATTAACAACAACAAAAAGTAAGACTTCAAGGGCACCTCCAAGGGTGTGGGCAGAGCCATGGGAGTGAGGAGCCAGAGCTTATGCTTCGTCTGCCTCCCTGTGCGGACGCCTCGCAGACAGAAGAGGCTGCCCAGGCGCAACGAGCCGAGGTGAGAAACCCTCCTCTAGCTACATAACCAGCGTTCGGTTCCTTGAACACAACACATTTTCCCTCTTGTCTGGGCCTTGGCCTAGGCTGTTCCTCCTGCTTGGAACACCCTTCCAAGCCTTTTGCTCTGGTTAAGTCCCTCATCCTCCAGGCTCAGCTCAGATGCCTCCTCTTCCAGGAAGCCCTCCCTGACCCCAGGCTGGGGCAGGTGGCCCTCTGGGCTGTCCTACTCCCCCCAGATTCCTTCAGCCCAGCCCAGCCCATTCAGGGACCACACTGTCCCGGAACGAGTCCGTATCTCCCCAGACTCTGAGCCTGTAGGGGCAGGGCTGGGGTTGTCTCTGTCACCGCTGCGTCCCCAGCATTGTCCAGACAGGGCCATGCACACAGTAGTTCTCAGTTCATACTGAACAAGTACAGCAGCCGATTCTCACGGAGCCGTTACAATCTCCCCCAACCCATTAGACCAGCAGGTCCCAACCCAACTCTATGAAATGAAACGCATAGATCGTGTGTCCTACTGGCAGACATCACTTTAAAAAATCAATATAATAACCTAACATAAAATAGAAGTGAAGTGATTTATAATAAAGCAAAACATGTAACAATGCATTAGGACAACTGCACTGGAAAACATAAATGGTCAAGTGCTTCCACCTATTTATAATGCATATATTGAAGTATAAGAGAATTAGAAAAATCGCCAATGGAATACTGTCCGTTCCTTTTGTTATATTTGAGATGTTGAGAAAGGGCTGAGAGAGAGGGAGAGAGAGAGAGAGAGAGAGAGAGAGAGAGAGAGAGAGAGAGAATGCAGCAGCTGGAAGAGCCGTCTGACACAGATGCTGTGGTGAAACTCTTTGATGTGACTTTGATGCCGGAAGTGGGGTTGCAGTGGGGACGTGCTTATCAAGAAGGGTGAATAACCCCCAGTTGATTTCTGAACAAAACATAGTACAGTATTTCCTGGAAAGCAGTTGTGGCCCTGGCCGGGTAGCTCAGTTTGTTAGAGAGTCATCCCCATACACCAAGGTTGTAGGTTCGAGCACCCATCAGGGCGCATACAAGAATTAACCAATGAATGCATAAAGAAGTGTTACAACAAATCGATGTTTCTCCCTTCCTCTCTCTCCCTTCCTCTCTCTAAAAAAGGCAGGTCCTTGATCATGATGCACTACCCTCCTCGTCCTTCCTTAAAGACCCGGATGAGCCTCACATCCACCACGAAGCCTTCCTGACTGTCCTCGTTCACATTTTCATCTTCTTTCTAGTTCTAACTCTCCAGGGTGCTGACCCCTGTGCTTCCCTGGGTCCGCTTCTCACCTTGTGTCTATCATTCGTTCATCTTTTTAGGTATTTTGCCCCACGTGGATGGTAGGTGCTTTGGGGATGGTGGCACTGAACTGTACTTATTCATACCCCCACCCCATTCTGTGCAGAGTACACACACACACACACACACACACACATACCACGTCCTCTATGAGCCGGCCAGGCCCCGCTGAGAGATTTGGCCAACGCAAATGCATGCACGTGTCACCAAAAGGCATGTCACGTGCCAGAATGTCCACAGCTGCTTTAACATAATAGCCCCTCTTATGGGCTAATTTGTGTCCCCCTTCCCCCCCCCAAAAAATCTCTATGTTAAAGTCCTAACCCCCTGTGGGAACCACACCAGAGTCCCCAGATAGTCAAGGCTGATTGGAGTGTAGAGGCCTTGTCCATAGTACGCCGGACAGCCAAGGCCACTCTGAACACGGGAATCTTAATCAAACGCTCAGGACTGAGGTACCATAAGCAGGTGCAAGGACAACAGTGACCACACGGTGCGCAGGCGTGCCTGGCCGACGCCTAATGATCGATCTCACTGCAGGCACCTGGCCTCCTTTGTGTAAGTGGCATGAAGCGTATGTTACTAAGGCCAGAGAGCTCAGACGGAGCAGCTCCGAGGTCGTTACTGTGTGGTCAGGGCACATGCCTAAAGATCCCCTGTAAAGGGGGGGGGGGGGGGGGGGGGGGCAGGAGAAGCTGCTGAGCCAGAGCGGCCTGGAGAGGCCACTGAGGCTGTCGCTCGAAGGGCGAGCTCAGCTACAATTGCTCTGCAAAGCTATAGGTCTAGAGCAGCGGTTCTCAATCTTCTGGCCCTTTAAATACAGTTCCTCATGTGGTGACCCCCAACCATAAAATTATTTCCGTTGCTACTTCATCACTGTCATGTTGCTACTGTGATGAATCGTCATGTAAATATCTGATATGCAGGATGGTCTTAGGCGACCCCTGTGAAAGTGTCGTTCGATCGCCTAAGGGGTCGCGACCCACAGGTTGAGAACCGCTGATCTAGAGGCAGCGTGCGGCTGCTCAGACAACAGCTGTGGGTACAGAGGTGAAGGCTGCTGTGCAGGAAAGCTGTGTATTTACCAGCCGATGTGCTGTTGCCTGAGTGGACTTTGCTGTGAAGAGCTGTTTTGTCTAATGGCTTGTGGCCACTGGTTTCTACAATAAAGACTCCATCTTTTTTATTTTTAATATATTTTTAATGATTTCAGAGAGGGAGAGACAGACAGAAACATCAATGATGAGAGAGCCTCATTGATCGGCTGCTTCCTGCATGACCCCTTCTGGGGATCGAGCCCGCAACCCAGGCATGTGCCCTTGACCGGAATCGAACCTGCGACCCTTCAGTCCACAGGCTCTATCAACTGAGCCAAACCGGTTAGGGTAAGACTTGTTCTTACACACCAACAAGTTCTCATGGCTTCTCCGTCTAAGACCCGGCATCCAAGAAGGTCCAGCCCTAGGCAGAGGGGCTGGGACCCAACAGTTAGTGCAGTGGTCAGGGTTCGAGAAGGAATCTGCCCTGATACTTGGCATCGTCGAGGAGAATTCAGAAGAATCTATGGACTCAGAGCAGCTCAGAGCAGCAGTGCTGTGCAGTGCTCCAGCTACCTCTGACACCCCCCGTACCTCAGAATGTGACCTTATTTGGACACAAGCCTTTTTACAGAAGGAATTAAGTGAAAATGAGGGTGGGCCCTCATCCACTATAAGAAGAGATTAGGCCCGGCCAGCGCGGCTTAGAGGTTGAGCATCGACCTAGGAACCAGGAGGTCAAGGTTCGGTTCCCGGTCAGGGCACATGCCTGGGTTTCGGGCTCGATCCCCAGCAGGGGTGCAGGAGGCAGCCAATCGATGTTGATGTTTCTCATCAATGTTTCTATCTCTCCCTTCTCAGAGGTTGAGCATCGACCTAGGAACCAGGAGGTCACGGTTCAATTCCCAGTCAGGGCACATGCCTGGGTTTCCGGCTCGATCCCCAGCAGGGGTGCAGGAGGCAGCCAATCAATGTTGATGTTTCTCATCAATGTTTCTATCTCTCCCTTCTTCTCTCTCTAAAATCAATAAAAACATATTTTTCTTTTCTTTTTTACTTGTTGTTAATCCTCACAGGAGGATATTTTTCCCATGCTTTTCAGAGGAAGTGAAAGGGAGAGAGGAAGGAGAGCGACAGAAACATCCATGTGGGAGAGATGCATGACTCCCACAGGTGCCCTCGGCCCTTTGGTGCATGGGCCCGGGGCTCTAACCCCTTGCAACACCAGCCAAGACCATATCTATATCATCTA
>NW_006296617.1:871466-872369 GCF_000327345.1 Myotis davidii | reverse complement strand
CATCTACATCTATCTCTATATCTCTATCTCTATCTCTATATCTATATCTAAACACATTTTTTTCATCTAGAATTAGCCTATAATCATCAGGCCACAACATGAAGATCTGTTAGAAATTTGATAGCCAAGCAGGCTGATTTTCATGGGTCAAGTTTTTCCATTCACCACCAGAGGGCGGCATGGCACACTCCCAGCCGCTTTAGCGGTGCGACAGGCATTCATTCAACAAATAGTTCTAGAAACGTAAAAGCTACTTTGTATTGTACCATTGTGTGCAATGGGGCTTCGAATGTAGAGCTGTGCCGGAGGCACGTCCCTGCCGCCATGGAGCTACGTTCTCCAAGAGGAGGCGGACAGTAAACAGCTAAACAAATTCATATGTAATAGCTGTGATGTGGAGCAAAATCAGGAAGGGTGAGGGCACAGAGATAATCCGGGAAGGCTTCTCCGAGGAGGTGACATTTTGAGCAAAAACCAGAATGAAACGCAGGGGCAAGCTAGGTGAACATGGGGGTGTCCCAGGAGGAGAAAAGGAATATGATGGGTCCATTCACCAGCTGTAGGATGGAAAGGGAGACTGAGGCAGGCCCAGCCAGGCCTAACAGGAGGCAAAGGGCAGCACATATTCTGAGGCCAGCTGCACAGTCCGAGGTAAGGACAAGATAACCTCCTATGCAGGAGGGGTGTGGAGGGGAGGGGTAGACAGGGAGGCAATCAGGGGGTGCTGCCTGGAGGAGGCAACATAAACATCAAGTAAAGTGCTGAGTGATGGTAGGTAAAATGCTGAGAACAGACACACACTACATGTGTTTGCTATTATTGCTATTATCCATTGACTCCACAAATAGCTACTGAGCAAATTAAAAAAAAAAAAACTAAATAAGTAATAAATAAACCTAAATA
>NW_006296617.1:868388-871226 GCF_000327345.1 Myotis davidii | reverse complement strand
CCTGCCACACTGCCCACCTCCACCTCCTGCTTCCCAGAATAGTCAAAAGGATTTAACGAAGTCAGGCACACAGTAGGTGCACAGAATGTGAGAGCTGCCGTTGTTATTATTATTATTACTACCTCAGCTGACTCATCTCACAAATAGCTACTGAGCAAATTTTTTTAAAAAAACTAAATAAGTAATAAATAAACCTAAATAAATCCAGAATCCTGCCCGATCGGTGTAGCTCAGTGGTTGAACCTTGACCTATGAACTAGGAGGTCACGGCACATGCCTGGGTTTGAGGTTTAATCCCCAATGTGGGGCATGCAAGATTGATGTTTCTATCTCTCCCTCTCCCTTCCTCTCTGAAATTATATAACAAAATAAAGTGTGTCTTTGAAAAAAAAATCCAGGATCCTACCACATCTCCCACCTCCACCTCCTGCTTCTCAGGACCCTCTCCCTTCCTCTCTGAAATAATAAAATAAAGTGTGTCTTTGAAAAAAAATCCAGAATCCTACCACACCTCCCACCTCCACCTCCTGCTTCCCAGAATCCTCCTGCTTCTCAGGAAGTCAAAAGGATTTAACGAAGTCAGGCACACAGTAGGTGCACAGAATGTGAGAGCTGCCGTTATTGCTATTACCTCCGCCGACTCATCCTTCCAGCTGCTTAGGTCAAAGGTCAAACTCAGGAGCTCCCCAAACTCTTCTTGCCCCCCGCCCACATCCACACCCAATGCCTCGACTAATCCCCATCTAATCCACCTTCAATCCGACCTCTCCGATTCTGCTCCCTGCTCTCTACTCACAGTCTGTTTTCCACTTTGGCCGCCAGGGGGCGCGTTTTAGAACTAAATTAGCTCACGTCCTTTCTCTGCTCAGAACCTTCCTGTGGCTCCCACTTCACTCGGGGTAAAAGTTCTAGTCTTCCCCGTGGTCTGACCCCCTCTCGGACCTCCTCCCCCACACCTTCTCCCTCCCCTTAATCCCAGCTCTTCCAGCTGCCCAATAGGTCCTCACTGTCCTGGACGTGCCTGCTCTGGCCTCAGGACCTTTGCACCTGCCCTGACCTTTGTCTGGGGCGCTCTTTGCTTCCTCACTTCCTTTGGACCTTTACTCAACCATCGCTTTCTCAGGAAGACCTTCCTTGGACGTCCGAGTGAATAAGACCACCCTCAACACTCTCCAGGCCCCTCCCCTGCTTCCTTTTTCTACTTCAAGACTCACTTCGTATTGTTACTTGTGTCTTTCATTGTCTGTCTTCCCCAGACCAGAGTATTAGTCCCATGAGGACAAGGATTCCGTCTGTTTTGTTCACTGCTGTATCCCCAGTACCCACAACAGTGCCTGCACAGAGGACGCCCTGGTAAGTCCTTGAATGAATGAATGAATGAATGAATGAATGAATGAATAACTACTGACACCTTGTTGGTTACAAACATCCCCATTTTTCCCCCTTGGAAATCCAGAGGCTCCATTCCCCTGCTATGTGGCCTTAGGAGGCCGACCTCAATTCTCTGACCTCAGTTTCCCCATTGTAAGCAGGATTTAAAATAGCCTCTATCGCCCTGGCTGGTTTGGCTCAGTGGATAGAGCGTCGGCCTGCAGACTGAAAGGTCCCAGGTTTGGTTCCGGTCAAGGGCATGTACCTTGGTTGCGGGCATGTGCCCAGTAGGAGGTGTGCAGGAGGCAGCTGATAGATGTTTCCCTCTCATCGATGTTTCTGGCTCTCTATCCCTCTCCCTTCCTCTCTGTAAAAAATCAGTAAAATATATATATTTTTAAAATAGCCTCTATCTCATGGGATTGAGGTGAAGATTAAATGGGTCCAGATTTGCAGCATTTGTGAGCGGGCCCTGAGGAGCAAAGGTGGGCTTTTTTCTTGGCGCCTGCGCTTCCGCCTTTTGCCACGAGGGGGCAGCAGGCGCCCGACGGATTCGCCCTAGCGGTTCCGCGGGCTGAGTGAGGAGCCGGGGTAACTCGGGAGGAAGCTGATGAAATCCTAGCCAACTCGCAGTGAGCTCATCCCGCCCGGGCGCCTCCGGAAGCCACGGGGCCGCCCGGCCTCCGCCTGGCCCGAGTGATAAAGCCCGGGTGCCGAACGAGGCGGGAAGTCCTTCCTGAAGTCTGCCCTGCGTGGGGCCTGCGGGAAGGGGCAAGGATGAAACAGAGAGGCCCGGGCAGCGGTTCTCAACCTTCTGGCCCTTTCAATACAGTTCCTCAGGTGGTGACCCCCAACCATAAAATTATTTCCGTTGCTACTTCATCACTGTCATGTTGCTACTGTGATGAATCGTCATGTCAATATCTGATCTGCAGGATGGTCTTAGGCGACCCCTGTGAAAGGGTCGTTCGACCGCCAAAGGGGTCGCGACCCACAGGTTGAGAACCGCTGAGAGAGGGGGTCGCCTGGCTGTCTCAGAGTGAAAAGTGAATTCTGAGCATGGCTGTGGGAGTGAGGGCGTAGGGGGAAGGAGGTGGGGAAACTGAGGCAGGAGAAGGGGTGACAGACACAGAGAGGAGAGACAGCCTGAGCAAGGAGATGGAGGGACAGGGATGGAGAGGCAGAGACCGGAAGAGAGAATTGGGGGAGGCATGGAGAGACAGAGATGGTGGAGACAGAGGCACGGAGAGACAGCGATGGGAGGTGGCGGACAGAAACAAAGGTAGAGCGGGGGACAGGGACACAGAGGCGGGGAGACATCCACGGAGAGGCGGAGGGACCTGGCCCAGGGGCAGAGGTGACCGAGATGGAGTCCAGGGGAGCAGTGAGAGCGGGGGAAGCCAAGGAGGGGCGTCCGGGGTTGGGGGCGCCCACAGGAGCGGGCCCTGCGGGAGTTGGGGGCCTCTC
>NW_006296617.1:865226-868151 GCF_000327345.1 Myotis davidii | reverse complement strand
GCTATCTGGTGATAAGGGGAACCATCACTTAAATTGTTCTTCTATTTTATATATATATATATATATACACACACACATATACACACATACATACACACACACACATACACACACATATACACACGCACACGCACGCTCACACACACACGCACACAAGCGCACACACACCCATACACACTCACACACACACGCTCACACGCACACACACGCACACACACGGTCGCAGACACGCAGCATCGCCCCCCCCCCCATGCAATCACAGTAACAGAGTGACATACACACAGTCCCAGGAACACACACAGACACCCAAATCGCAGGGACACACAGTCCCAGGTGTGTATGCCGTGGTGGTGGCGGTGTGTGTACGATATGTCCATGGGATTGCATGGGTCGCGGTGTATGTCCGTGGAATTGTGTTATGTTGCGTGCATTATGATGGTGTGTGTTCCTGCCCAGACCCACAATCACAATACACAATGACACACACACATGCAGTCTTGATGATTTTAGTTCCTAGAACACACAGTATCAGCTACAAACGTGATCACAGCGACACCCTCATAAACCACAGTTTGTCCCAACACACACACACTATCACAGTGACACACAATCACAACAATGGCATGATCACGGTGACGCGCTACACTGCACAGATACACAATCTCATTAATATGTCCGTGTATATAGTCCCATGGACACACATCACTGACAAACACAACCACAGCGCCACACGTTTACAATGACACGCAATCACAATGACACACCACTGCAAGATGCACATCCTGTATAACAGTCCCACGGACACACAATATTTCCAATACGATGACCGTTATGCATGCAGACGCCCTATACACAGCATTGTCCTGACACACACAATAGCAGTGACACACATGCGCATCTTCCCCCTGACACACAGCAAAACACAGGAACACACACCATCATAATGCACGCAACATAACACAATTCCACGGACATACACCGCGACCCATGCAATCCCATGGACATATCGTACACACACCGCCACCACCACGGCATACACACACAACCCCACGGACACACAGCATGACACAGACACAACCATCGTGACACAAGCACATGGACACAGCATTACCCTGGTACATACAACCACACTAAGACAATACAATGATACCCCATGTTCACAGACCTTCCTGCTAACACATCATTGCCACACTGACACAATCCCAATGTCACACCAACACGCTCACATGGACACACACCGTCTCCCCCATGCACACCAGCACACCGCACAAAACAGCATGCGGACACAAACAACCCACAGACAGACACACCATCGCACTCACACACAAGACTCCAGCACATCATCTGATAGCACACTGACACACAATCACATAGTCACCACTGCCCCATGACACATGGGACGCATGTAACATGCTGACACACAACACCATCCCGCTGACACACACACAATCAACTGAGGCACTGACACGGTCACACACACAGCACCCCGACACCCTGGCACCCAGCACACCCACTCCACAAACTTACACAGGACTCTCCAACACCCAAACTCACACAAACGAAGCATCGGGCTGGGCCACGGGAGAAGCTGGCTTTTCTCAGCTGCTCTGGGCATGTGAGTTTACCTGTGTGTACATGTGTGTGGTGTGTGTGTGTGTGTGTGTGTGTGGTGTGCATGTGCTCATGCCTCCCCCTCTCGGCCCTTCTCGGGGGGCGGGGCTGAGCGGCAGCCGCTGTTACCGGGTAAACTTCCCCGCCCCCCCCAGCGCGGCCATTAGTCAAACCCCCTCCAGGATGATGTCATCGCCTCATTCTGGAGGCTGAGTAATCCTCGGCTCCGCCCCCCCAGGTACCGGGGAAGCGGCGGGCTGCACCTGGGCTCGCCGGGGCCTGGCGCGGGGGGAGCTGGGCGGCTTCGGGTCTCCCTGGGATGGGGACTGAGGAAGCTGAGCCGCCCCGGAGTGGCCCGGGGGCTCACACCAGGGACCCTTGAAGCTGGGGTCCCTGTTGGCCAACTAAAGGTTCTGGGGGACCGGATCTTCCAGACGCAGGGTCCTGGGCACCCCTGGACACACGTTGGAATGCTATGAGAGGCTGGGTCCCCTGGCCGGGTGTCTGGACGGGGTGGGGTGGGGTGGCTCTGAGAGACTCAGGGCTCAGACTCCAGGGTCCTTGGCACTATGAGGCCTGGCACCCTGGGCTGGGGTGGCGGTACGTGCCACGGAGTAAAGGGAGTGGCTGTGGTCAGGCGCCTGGCAGATCAACAAGCTGGACCCTGGGGGAGGGGAGCTGGCGGGTGGGCACCCTGGGCCGGGCAGGTGGTCATCTGAATGAAATGGACTCCTGAGGGTCTGGCGATGGCTGGGAGGGGAGGCCGGAGGGGGCGAGGGTCTCCCAGTATCAGCACAGCCAGGGCTGGGGCACCGCTGAGACAGAGCCCGGGGACCCAAAGGCCTGCGTCCTGTTTCCGGTGGAGGCAGGGTGCTTAGTTCTAACTTTCATAGCATTTAGACAGGCCTGGGTCCCCTTTCTGGGGGCACCCTCAGCCCTTGTTTCCTGGGGCTGGCAAATGAGCACCCCCTCGGGGAGGGAACTCACATCGTCTCTGTCACAGGTCAGAGAGTGCCTGGGTTCTTTGGGGAGGGAGGGAGCGCCCCTACTTTTATGGGGTCAGGACGCCTGGGTCCTTTTCGGGGGGGATCCTCAGTTCCTGTTTTCAAGAGCCACGATGCCTGAATCCTGTTTGGGGGTTCAGCCAGCTCCTGTCTTCATGGGGGTCAGGAGGCCCAGGCCTCCGGGGAGGGGAACGCTGGGTCCCCGTTTTCCCAAGGCCCACCCACCCCAGCGTACCTTCCCGGGGAGCGGGGCGGACATGGAGCCCCTGCTGCCCACCCATCCCCAGTGCCCATCCCCGTCCGACAGTGC
>NW_006296617.1:861845-864910 GCF_000327345.1 Myotis davidii | reverse complement strand
CCCCCCCCTCCTCTCCGCGGAAAGCCAGGACCCAGGCCCTGCAGTGAAAAGTTAAGTCCTCCCCAACTCCCTCTCGCCGCCGTGCCCAGAAATCCACTTTTCCAGAACGGCCCGCAGGAGCCTGGGGAGGGGCGCGGGTCTGCAGGGAAGGAGCTGGGACACTTATTTCTCCAACTAGCACTTGGCACGGAGGCCGCTCCCCCGGGGCACTGCTCCCCGTGCCTTACACAGGTGCACGCATCTCCCCTTCACATTTCAGGTTGGGTCCCATGGTGATCTCCTTTGCACAGATGAAGAAACTGGGGCACAGAGAGGGGAAGCGACTTGATCAAGACCAGGGTTTTGAACCCCCAGTGTGGGCGTTGCATCACTTCGCTGTGCTGTGCGTCCCTTTGAGAGGCGCTGCTATTCAAAATGAGAAGCTGTGCGCTTCAAGCGAAACACACCCGTGGCTGGCCCTCGGGCCACTGGTTTGAAACCCCCGCCCCAACCTAAGGGCCGTAGTTTAAAGTCCTGGTTTAGACGCTCAGAGAGTCAGGAGCCCCCCCCCCTCTGGTAATAGGAATGCTGGGTAACGTGTCTGAAGCACCCACTAGGCCCTAGTGCTTTATTTGTATTGACCTCCTCACTGCAAAATCCCCCGAGGTAGGGCCCTTTGTTGTCCCCATTCACAGATGAGGAAGTTGAGGCAGGGAGACATGGCCACTTGCCCAAGGTCGCACAGCCAGCAGATGGCAGAGCTGGGAACTCTAACTCAGGCCATCTAGACCCAGAAGCCTCCTTGGTGAGCTCAGCCTGTCGGCTGTGGGGGATGGGCCACAGCTGTGGGCCTGGTCCCGGAAGATAGCGTATCATCATTTGGAACAGGATCTGGACTAAATAGTGGGAAGGATCGTGACTGGTGTGACACTGCTTATGGCCTGGTGACTTCTGGCCTTTTCCTGGTCTCCGCCCGCCCCCTCCCCCCCAGTCAGATTCCTCCAGTTTTTCACACTCATTTTCTGCTCAGAAAGTCATTCCAGCACATCTGGCCTACTGGTGTTTAGTCTTAGACTGGGCAGCTTGAGGGCACTGACCAGTGAGTGAGGGGTACTGGCCGGACCGTGAACTAGCCCAAGGCTGAGGCCTGCCTCTCTCTTAACTTCGTCACTGCCAGGCACAGAGCAAACACGACACCCAGCTGCACGAGTGATAAATGCTAACATTTATTAGGCGCCTACTACATGTCAGACACTGCGTTCAGTGACTTCCATGCATGATTTCAGTGGTTGAGCATTGACCTATGAACCAGGAGGTCACAGTTTGGTTCCTGGTCAGGGCACATGCCAAGGGTTGCAGGCTCCACGCAGGAGGCAACCCATCCATGATTCTCTTTCATCACTGATGTTTCTCTCTCTCTCTCCCTCTCCCTGCCTCTCTGAAGTCAATAAAAATAAATATTTTAAATAAATACATAAAATAAATAAATACATAAAGCCACATTTCTCAAATGCCTTTAAACTTATTCTTTAAAGTCAAAAATACACTTTCTTTGTGTTCTCTTTCGCAAAACAATATTTTCCTTTGACTTCATGATTTTTTTTTTAAATGACACTCTATTTCGTATTGTTTTCAGTCTGGTCAAGAGCCATTCAAGTTGCAGGTAGAAGGAACTGACTATTAAAGAGCACAGGGAAGTATTTGGGGGGATCTAAATGTTCCGAATCTTGATTGAGGTGGTATACAAGAGTGTACATTTTTCACGCCTCACCAACTACCCTCTGAAAAAGGGAATTTTGTCGTGTGTACATATATCTCAATAAACTTGAATAAAAACAATGGGATCTATGAAAGTCATTTGACAACCCACGGTTTGCTCTCGACCCACAGTTTGAAGGAAGGGGGGATGAATGTATGCATGAATGAATGGGGAAAGGGAAGGAAGGAGGGAGGTCGAACCCGTCCCCAAATCTAAAGTTGGGAGAGTTCAAATGAGGTCTGCACGTCCTGAGTCTCTTGGGAATTTGTAGGATCTGGCCCTGGTGGAAGTGAGCTGGAGCCCCTGGGCAAGGCCACGATCACTCAGGACCGGCACCTCTTCTTGGCCCGCTCAGTGCTAGGCGCTCAGAGGCAGCTCAGCCTGTGGTGACGTGGTGGTTCGGGTAGGGGTGTGGCAGGGAGGGAATGGAGAGTTCGGGGGAGACAGAGCCCAGGGCCCTGGGGGAAGAAAGGACAGGGATGAGCCAGCCAGGCTGGGTGGGAGTGACCATGGGCAACTGAGAAGGAAAAGGGAATTGAAACCCACAAACGGGGTGAGAGTCGGTGCAGGGGCTGCCCGGGCATGTTCGCGCCAGGTGCCTGGGGTTCCGTCTGGCCTGGGTTCCCTGCCAGATCCGTGGCGAGTGTGACCCCATGCGCCTGCTCCAGAGAGTGAGCCAGTGAGCAGCCACTTGTCACAGGTTGTGATTGTGATTGTGTGTTGGAGGCCAGTTCGTGTCTTTCTTTTTTAAATATATATTTTTTTATTGATTTCAGAGAGGAAGGGAGAGGGAGAGGGAGAGAGAGAAACATCAATGATGAGAGAGAATCATTGATCGGCTGCCTCCTGCACGCCCCACACTGGGGATGGGGCCACAACCGGGGCATGCGCCCTTGGCCGGAATGGAACCAGATCCCGTAGGCCGTCGCTCTATCCACTGAGCCACACCAGCCAGGGGTGTGAGGGTCAACTTTGGCCGGCGTTACTGTGTCAGCTGCGAGCTGGTGTGGCTGTGTCTGTGTGCGTCCCCGGGTGAGTGCCATCTAGGTCACGCTGTATGTCCAGGTATCCATGACAGCTGTGTGCGCCTGGGTGCGTGCGCACTCGCGGGCCTGCTCAGTGGGAATGTCACGAGTGTGAACGCGCTCGGTCAGTGTGTGGTTCTGGATGCGCTCATCAGGGTGGGTGTCTGTGTGTACATATATCTGTGTGTGTCGTTCCCACTGGGCCCGTCTGCCTGTCCCGCAGGCAACTGTGTCAGAGAGTCTGCCTGCGTCCCTGCGCCCGGGGTGTGTGTGGGCACCTGCCCCAGGTAAGCTGTGTCTGT
>NW_006296617.1:857082-860900 GCF_000327345.1 Myotis davidii | reverse complement strand
GGGAGCGCGCGTGTGCGGGGTTGTGGATCTGCAGGTGTCTCGCCTGGGTGTGTGCGTGTGTCTGGCTCCGAGTTTGTTGCTGGGGTCCGCAGGGAGTGGTGGTGACCGTCCGTCCGTCCGGGGGAATGTTGGGGCTGTGGCCGCTCGGGGTGTGCGCGCGCGTGAGTCCCCCGTCTGTGTGTTTGTGTGGAGTGCTGTCTGTGTCTGCCCTGCCTGAGGGGTGGGCTCTGTTTATCGGGGTACCCGTGTGTGTGCTCTGTGAGTGAGAGTTGTCTGTGGATGCTGTTTGGGGGGGGTTCTATGGGTCCGTCCGTGTGGTGGGGCGTGCTAGGTTGTTGTGTGTTGTTCTGAGTGAGCTGTGTTAGTGTGCTTCTCTGTGTGTCCTGCGCCGTGTGTTGTTTGTGTGTGCTCCTGTGTCTTGCCTGTGACTGTGTATGTCTCCGGGGCATGTTTGTGATGAGTGCCTGCTGAATGTGGTGCCTGCTTTTTTTCCAGGTGTCTGTGAGTTCTGCACGGTGTGCGTGCGTGTGTGTGTGTGTGTGTGTGTGTGTGTGGTGGGGGGCTGTCTCCGCCTCTGTTTGGCTTGTATGTCTGGCATCGGTGTCTGGGAATTGAGGACCGCGTCTCTGTGGGGTCTGTGCAGTGCAGTCAGTGGGTGTTGCTGGCAGCCTCTTGCATGGGGCTTGTCTGACTCCGTGTGTGTGTGTGTGTGTGTGTGTGTGTGTGTATGTTGGGTCTGAGGGGTTTGTCTCCGCGATCGGCTGGCTCATGTGTGTCATGTGGGCTGCGTGTGTGTAGTGTTTATGTCGGTCACGTGAGACCACTGTTTTCTGTGGGAGCTTTAGGTGTGCGTGCTGCCAGGGCGGTGTGGGATTAGAGTTGGCTGGTGTGTGTGGTGTGTGTCCGGGACTGACAGTTGGCGATGGTGTTTTGAGGTGAGGGAAGGAGGGTGGGTTGATGTTCTCTTCTGCTGTCGTGTCTGTGTGTCGTTGCTGGGATGTGTGGGGATGCGTCTGGGTCTGCTGACGTGTGTCTGTGTGTGCGTGATTGACGTGTGTCCTGGGGTCTCAGAGTTGGTAGGCAAGTAGGCGCGTTTCCGTTGTGTTGGTCTGTGTGAGTCCGTGGGTGTCTGTTTTGTGTTGTATGTGTGTGCGTCCTGAGGTGGGCATGCCTTATCTCTTGGGTGTAGATGTGTTTGAGAAGTGTGTGTTTCTGTTTGTGCTTGTGTTGGCTGCATTGTGTGTGTCAGTGTGCGTGTGTGCCAGTGTGCGTGTGTGTGTGTGTCCACGGGCATATCAACAGTGGGTTAGTGTGTGATTCCGACTACTTGTGCATGGGGGGGGGATGGGTTGTGCCAGGCAGCATGCATTGTTTGTATAGCTCTTGTGATGGTCTGTGTGTTTACATTTGGTCAGTGTTCCTGTGTGTGTGTGTGTGTCCTGTGTTCTGAGTAGCAATGTTCGACACTGGGACCATCTCAATGTTTCTGTGCAAATGGGAGATGAGGTGGGAGGTGGGGCTGGCCAGTCCTGCCTGAGCCCGTGTGTGTGTGTGTGTGTGTTGGGGGAGCCATCCCAGTGCCTGGCTGCCCTCCGTGTGTGCCCATCACTATGTCCCAAAAGTGACTCCCCCCCAGCCCATGTCCTGTTGGGTGAGTTTGTGTTGTGGGGCCATCAACCCTCACACTCACACACCTGACAGCCCCCTGCATCTGGGTCCTGTGTGAGCTCTTGAACTTGCTGTGAGAGCCAGCCTGTGCCGCCCTGTCCCTCATGTGTGCCCATCACCATATGTTTGGGAGGCTGCCGAGCCCTGGGTCCCTCGGTGGGTGGGTATCTTGTGTGACCATCACACATACCTCCCTCTGGGCCCAGTGTGCGTGGAGGGTGCCATCCCAGCCGTGTGTATGCTCATCGTGGTGTGCAGGAGTGGAGGTGCCTGTGGGCCCTGTACGGGGTGTGTGTTGTGGGGCCCTGGTGACCCCGGCACTTGCCGGCTGACGGCACCCTTCTCTTCCTGTCCTGCAGGCCCCAGGGAGCACCATGGCCCGAGCACGCCAGGAGGGCAGCTCCCCGGAGCCCGTAGAGGGCCTGGCCCGCGACGGCCCTCGTCCCTTCCCACTGAGCCGCCTGGTGCCCTCAGCTGTGTCCTGCGGCCTCTGTGAGCCTGGCTTGCCTCCTGCCCCTGCCACCCCTGCCCTGCTGCCAGCTGCCTACCTCTGCGCCCCCACTGCCCTGCCCGCTGTCACTGCCGCCCTAGGGGCCCCCCGCTGGCCTGGGGGTCCCCGTAGCCGCCCCCGAGGCCCGCACCCCAACGGTGAGTGCCCACCCCACACGGGGATGTTGAGAGCCGGGAGAGAGACACTGAGGAACTGGCCAAGTGGGAGCGGGTGGGGGGAGGTGGTGAGCTGGCCGGGCCACAGGGAGGTGTGGCCAGTGTGGTCTTTGTGTTGCAAGAAGCAGGAAGACAGAGTAGGAGGCTGGGGGTGGGGGAGGCCGAGTGGGAAGTCCCTCCTGGAATCTGACTGCAGTCCCTGAGTGGCAGCCCGTGCCCTTTTCCGGGCCTGGGGCGACAGCTGCTTCCCAGCCCCGCTCCCCTCCTCTGGGTGCCCTCAGTCCCCTGGGGTTGCAGTGAGAGAGCGCGTGGGCAGAGAGGGAGGATGGGCACTTCAGGACTTTGGGGAGGGGTCGAGGGTGGCCTTTGGCCATTATCTGGGTCTTTGGGGCCAGGGCCCGCCCTCTATGCGGTTCGGGAGGAAGGAGGGGGGAGGGGCCATTGTGTTGGGAAAGTGGGCCTGTGTGTGGCGGGGTGAGCCTCGGGGAGGGAAGGGTTAAAGGTCCCCTGCCTGATGGGCCTTTAACCCCGTGGTGCCCGGCAGCCCCATCCCACCGGCACTCAATGGCAGGGAAGACTGTCCCGGTTTCCCTCCAGCCCCACCCTGTCCCCCCGAGCCGGGGCGGCTCGGAGAGAAACTTCTCCAAACTCAGTTCCCTGGCAGTGAGGCAAGATGGGACTCGATTCCAAGACCAGAGTCTCAGGTGTGGAAACTGAGGCCCTGATGTTTGGCTGTAGGGATCCCCCGGGCCAGGGCCTGGGGTGACAGGAGGAAGAGAGGTCAGAGGAGCGGGTGGGGCAGAAAGGCATCTCCCGCATCCCAGCCCCCCCAGTTCCCATCCCCCCCGCGGGGGCGCCGAGCAGCCCGCCTGGCCTCTGGTCAGGGCCCTGCCACTTCCGGGGGTGTGGCCTCCCTGCGGTTGGACACCAGAGGGCAGGAGACCTGAGGCTTGTGACTCTGGGTGTAGTCAGTGCCTGTATCCCCGCGTGACCTTGGGCCACTTCTCTGCATGGGCCTCAGTTAGCCCATCTGTGAAATGGAGCAGGCAGTGTCTGCAGTAGAGGTGCTTAGTGGGGATCAGAGGAAGGTCCTCCAGGCCAACCCGGGCTGGACAGGCGCCTCCAGAGAGGCCGCCCCGGGACCTCTTCTCGCCCTATGGTGCCTGGGGAGACACATGTGGCTCTAAGAGCGGGAAACGGAACCCCTAGAGACGAGCCGGGGGGCCTAAGAGAAATCGGGCGCTGGGGAAAGGGAGACGCAGGGCCCCGGCTAACCGGTCCCTCGGGTGCACTTCGGGGCCCGCTGAGGTCATGGGCGTTGACCGTACCCCTCGGCTTTTCCCAGGTCCTCAGCCCTCGCTCTCGCCCGCGGAGCAGCACCACCTGGAATCGCCGGTGCCCAGCGCCCCGGGGGCCCTGGCGGGCGGCCCCACCCAGGCGGCCCCGGGCATCCGGGGGGAGGAGGAGCAATGGGCCCGAGAGAT
>NW_006296617.1:827780-856891 GCF_000327345.1 Myotis davidii | reverse complement strand
GGCTCCTCCCCGCCGGAGGCCCCGCCCCCAAGCCCGCGGCCCCGCCTCTGATGAAAACAAAATATTGGAAGCCTGTGGCAGAGAATAGAGAACACGAAACATTAGGGCGTCCGCACGGCTCGGTCCGGCCCGAACACGACACCCGCACTGCCTGCTTATTCAAAGGAAAGCAAACACCGGATGTTGTCAAGCCCCTTGTTCCCTCCTGACCCCGTCTCTTCCCCGCTTCCCAAGGAAAACTCTTACATTGGGGTCCCATTCCTCTGCAGGTGTTGATTCTTTTTTTTTTTTAAAAGTGCATATTTTAAAATATTTTAAAAAATCTTTTTATTGATTTTAGAAAGAGGAAGGGAGAGGGAGAGATAGAAACATTAGTGATGAGAGAGGACTGGCTGCCTCCTGCACATCCCCTACTGGGGATGGAGCCCACAACCCAGGCATGTGCCCTTGGCCAGAATCGAACCTGGGACCCTTCAGTCCGCAGGCCAATGCTCTGTCCATCGAGCCAAACCAGCTAGGGCCAGGTGTTGATTCTTTTACTCCATATTTACCAGGCCACAAACCATGCTTAGGACCGTGGGGGCATTTTTGGCATAATATACGGGGTGTCCCCAAAAAATGTATACACACTTTAACCACTGATAGCTCCATTTTGAAAGTGAAATGTATTTTAATAAACATTTCCTTTATAATTATTCAAAGTGTGTATATACATTTGGGGGGGGGTGCCCTGTAGATATAGTGTGTGTTTCTCTCCAAACTTGGTCCCCTCTCCATTTATACTTGAGCTTCACCCATATGGGCAGGAGAGCTTTGAGTCCCTCATTTTCCCTGGATCAGCATCTAGTGTCCGTGTTCATTTATCCATTGTTGGATGTTTAGGAATTTTTTTAAGTGTTTCAAATTTGATTTATTGGCTTTCTTTTTGGCTCCTCCAAATGATGCACATTTTCTGGTGCCCTCCTGTGTCTCCACGGGACATGCCTGGGTGGTCTGCCCACCCTCAGCCTTAGTAAGTTGGTGCTTGCTTGCTCATCCAGGTGGCTGTGGCATGGAGCCCCTGGTAGCCATGTGATGGTGGCAGGCCTTTTAACTGGTGCCAGTCTGAGGTGTTCCCTTTGCTACCTCCTGCCCACAAGAGTTGGTGGGAAGTGATAAGGAGGCAGGTCTGGTACCAGGCACCTACCCCAGGCCCATTAAGACCATCATTAGGATGGCTTGTCTGGTCTTGTTCTCATCTCTGAGATGGGCTTCTCTTCCCAGGTTGCGGGTGGGAGAGTGCTATAACGTACCTTTCATTTTTACTGGTGGGAGTCTTGTGTCTAGCTTCCTTCTTCCCTAACACGAGCTGAGAGGGTCCTAGAGGCACCCCGAGTCCTCATGTTCTCCCTAGAGAGAGGGCAGGGGTCATGCTCTCCCTAGAGAGAGGGCAGGGGTCAGCTTTGCCTGGACGTACTCCTGTGCAGCCTCAGCGCAGGTGGTGAGCTGTTTCCAGCTCTCCTCCGTCCACAGATTATTCTAGAATCACTGACTGTGGGCTCCCTGCTCCCCTCTCTCCATCTCGCCAGCCTCTGAGGGGAGGGCAGGATGGGCTGCAATCCAGCCCCCGCCGCTCAGTCTCATGGGACTTTGGTTGGGTGACTGTCTCACCGGCAGTCGGTGACGAGATCACAGCTAATATGCACCGGACACTTGCTATCCTTCCTCGAGGTGACGACATTGGCCCAGATGGGCAGAGGAGCTGGGATTTGGGCCCGGCTGACAATAGCAGCAGCTGCTTCGCAGGGTTGTTTGAGGATGTAGCTCACTCGTAGACCCCCGTGCCGCCCTCCTCCCTGCCCTTGGACCTGACCACTTTCTACCTTCCTCTTCTCTCTTTCCCCAGAGGCAAGAGGAGCAGCAGCGACACGGCCCCTCGCCTTGGAGGGTCCTGTACAATCTCTTCCTGGGACTGCTGCCCTTGCCCAGGGGCCGCGGAGCCCCGGAGATGGAGCCCAATTAGGTGCCTGCACCTGCCTGGTGGACGTCGGGGACTTGGGGGGCAGGCCCCTCCCACAGCCTGACGCCCTGGCCAGCACAGGGGACATTTTCTGCACCATGTAGCATACTGGACTACGAGCCCTGCCTGTCCCAGGGGCGGGCCCGGGCAGCCACTCCAGACCCAGCCCCGGCCCAGCCTGGGGTGCACTGTCGGAGATGTGGACTCCTGGGTCCCTGGCCGAGAAGCCAGGGGAGAGAGGGCTGAGGGACTCAGCGTCTGAAGGCGGCGGTGACCGAGGGGGTGGGGACTGAGCCGCCCGCCTCTGCCGCCCACCACCATCTCAGGAAAGGCTGCTGGTGCTGGCTGCCCGTTCCAGCTGCAGGGGGGACACTGGGGGGTCCCTCCCAGTGCTCCTTCACTTTGGGCCTGGCCTCAGGCCCCTGGTGCTTCCCCCCCTCCTCTTGGGGAGGGGGCCCGTGAAGAACAAATGAGCCAAACGTGACCACTAGCCTCCTGGAGCCAGAGAATGGGGTGCGTCTGACGGCTGCCCCGGCCCGGCGCCCAGCCATCTTCCCTGAGCCAGCCGGCGGGTGGTGGGCATGCCTGCCTCACCTTCATCTGGGGGTGGCCAGGGGGGCCCAGACTGTGAATCCTGTGCTCTGCCCATGACCACCCCACCCCCCCCATCAATCCATTGCATAGGTTTAGAGAGAGCACGTGTGACCACTGGCATTCATTTGGGGGGTGGGATATTTTGGCGGAAACCGCCCCAGCCTTAGTCCCCAGGGCGAAGCGCTGGGGGGAAGAGGGGAGTCAGGGAGGGGGAGTCTCAGAAGAGGGAGGAGTCTGGGAGTGGGGAGGGATGGCCCAGCCTGTAAATTACTGTACATGCGCTGCTGTAGATACCGGAATGGATTTTCTGTACATGTTTGGTTAATTTTTTTTGTACATGATTTTTGTATGTTTCCTTTTCAATAAAATCAGATTGGAACAGTGGATCCTCTCTCTGCTCTCCTTCCCAGCCCATGACCTGGGCAGAGCTGCTGGGACCAGCTGGGGCCCATGGGCACCCCTGTCCGCAGCTGCTCCTCAAGGAGCCGGGCACCCTGTGTGAGCCCAGCCTCCTGGGCGCCTGTTCCACTCCCACTCGAAGCAAAGTCCCATGAAGGTGGGGTCTGGGGTACTTTCCCAGTGTTCTCCCCCAGATACAGTAGATCGTGGGGGCTCCGTATTTACTGAGTGAATGAGTGACCTGCAGCTCATTGAGAGCACCACAGGGAGGAGTCCTGGGGAACTTGTCAGTAATGAGACGCTGTCCCTGCTCTCATGAAGGCACTAGGTGACACGGGAAGCAGCGACATAGCGTGACAATAGTGCTGCCTAAGGCCCAGCACACGGCCTGGCACCAAGAGCTGGTGTGGACTTAATATAAGACGGCCGCCTGGGTTACCTTCCTGACAGCAGCACTGGCCCGTGCTCGTCTATGTCCTCTCCATGCAGGACTGGCCCACACGTCAATGATGAGAGAATCGTTGATTGGCTGCCTCCTGCACGCCCCCTACTGGGGATCGAGCCCACAACTCCAGGCATGTGCCCCTGATCGGAATTGAACCCGGACCCTTCAGTCCACAGGCCGACGCTCTATCCACTGAGCCAAGCCAGCCAGGGCCTTTCAGCATTTTAAAAATGTTGTTTTGGGCCATGGCCGAGCAGCTCAGGTGGACAGAGCATCATCCTGCTATGCCAAGGTTGTGGGTTTGGTCCCTGGTCAAAGCACAATCGAGAATCAACCAATGGCCCTATCTGGTTTGGCTCAGCGGATAGAACGTCGGCTGGGGACTGAAGAGTCCCAGGTTCGATTCCAGTCAAGGGCACATGCCTGGGTTTCGGGTTCAATCCCCATTAGGGGGTGTGCAGGAGGCAGCCAATCAATGATTCTCTCTCATCATTGATGTTTCTATCTTTCCCTTCCTCTCTGAAATCAATAAAAATACATTTTAAAAAAAGAACCAACCAATGAATGCATAAATAAATGGAATAACAAATCAATGTGTCTCTCTCCCCCTCTCCTCTCAAAATCAATGAATACAATAAATAGCACTGGCCAGTGTCGCTCAGTTGGTTGGAGCCTCATCCCGTAGCGGGTTTGATTTCTGGTCAGGACACACACCCAGGTTTTGGGTTTTATCCCTGGTTGGGGCCTGTTCAGAAGGCAACTGATCAATGTTTCTTTCTCACATCAATGTTTCTTTCTCTTCCTCTCTCTAAAATCAATGAAAACCATATCGAGTATTAAAAATGAAATAGATATATTTAAAAGATGCTGTTTCACTGTCTCCATTTCTGATGAGGAAGCCGGGACCATTTGAATCCTAGTTCCTGATCCCATGTATGTTGGGTCATTTCGGATTGCATCCTGGGAGGTGATGTTGTAGACATTCTGGATCTTGCTATCGCCTCCCAAGGATGTGGCTGTTTTAGTTTCAGGGGACATTTGTGTTTGCTAGACTGAAACTGCGGCAGTGGCGACGGCTCACAGTTCACTTCAGCCCTGTCTGCCCCACGCTTCACAGTCCAGGGGTGGGCAGGAGTCCTGGGCTGAATTTACACACGCAACTTGAGTTTTTCCTCCCTTGGCATTTTCCTCTCCAGTAGCTCTGGTGACTCTGACTCCCTCCTCTGGTTCTTCGGGTCAGTAAGACAGCTGGCTTCCTACCGCAGTCCTCGCTGCCTGGCGCAGAGCAGTGGGACACGCGCGCACACACACACACACACACACACACACCAGAAGACTTACCTTGTGGCCAGCTCTTCCTGCAACTTTCAATTCCCCTCTCACATCCACCTGCCTTTGGTCACTCTCCAGAGCCGTCTAATAGTTGTTCTTGGGTAGGGTTTCTGTTTTTTGCTTTGTATTGTCTAGAATTTAGTTACTCACAAGGGGGGTTATCTGTTAGAAACTTACTCCACCGCACAAGAAACAGAACTTTGGTATCTTCTTTGGAATAGAACCAAATCTGTCATATTTAGGAGGGAAAGTGGGGAGTCCTGCCCCACCACCCAGGTCAGACGGAAGAGGCAGACACCCAGGGGCAGTCGCCACATTTTGTTAGCAAAGCCCAAAGGGGCGGCTTTCTCCCTTGGAACCGAGGTGCAGACCAGTCCTGCAACTTGGCAGAGCTGAGGCTGAGGACCTTGGCCGTGAGGCCCTCAGCCAAGCCCCTGCCCCTGCCAACTGCAACCTCTGGCAAGCTGACCCCAAACCACCTCCAAATGCCCCCTCCTGCAATGGCTGCTTCTAGAGATTTACTTTTCATTGTTCCTTTTTTTTTCTTCCGTAAAAAAAAAAAAACATGACTGTGTGCCTTTGTCAAGCTTTCAATCCGGTGCTACATGCATGTACTATCTATGCAAACAACAAGTGAGCGGTACAATGCTACCAGCCCACAGCCTTTTGGAAAGAATCACCATCTCAAATGCATTTATATACTCTGTAACCCGAGCATCTGGCTTTGGGCAGTCTTTCCCAAGTGTGTACAATGAAAACAGGCTCAGGGTCACTCAACAGCAGCCTGATTAAATAGCTTATGGTTCATCTGTGGTTTTGGAATTTGATGCCTAAATGCACTGACAAGGATCTCCAAGGCAATGAGAAAAAGCAAGTCGCAGAAAAACTTATTTATAAATATGCATAATAGCAGGTAACATAGAGCAATTTCTACTCAGAGAACAGAGGAATTCATTAAATTTCCAAATATCAGAGGAATATACGATTACCCCATTTTATAGATGGGGCAACTGAGGTACAAAAAGGTCACATAGCTAAGTGGTAGAGACTGGACTTGAACCTGACAGCCTGCCTGTAAGGATTCTCCCAATGGCTGTGAGGCGTGACCTCTGGGAGCTAGGTATGAAAGGTGACATCCCGAACCTACAAAAAGCAGCTCACGTTTCTCTCCAAAATCCTGAGTTTAGCTGTAAAGTCAGCTGCTTTTGCCACATGGTCAACATTGAGCTGACAGGCTGTGACGCAGGGAGAGGAATCTTTTTTACTCATATGCTGGTATGTATATGTATGTGTGTATATATGTGTGTGTATATGTATATATAATTTTTATTGATTTCAAAGAGAGATAGAAACATCAACGATGAGAGAGAATGAATTGGCAGCCTCCTGCAGGCCCTCACTAGTGATTGAGCCCAAAATCGAGGCATGTGTCCTGATGGGGAATCGAACCGTGACCTCCTGGTTCACAGACCGATGCTCAACCACTGGGCCGGACGGGCTTATGCTGGTATACTGCTTGACAGTTTTAGTACAAACTTAAAAACAAAATCCACCTGCCCCTCTGGACCCAGCTGAAGGTCCTCAGTGGTGACTGCTGGGCCTCAGGAGCTGTGAAGGCAAAGCCCGTCTCCTCGTCCTCACCGAGGTCTTAAGCGGTGCCACGACGTGAGTGCTTCCTGCATGTCCCGCACGAAGGCCGTCCCTGCCGGCTGTTTGGGTGAAGCGGTTTCCTCACCTGCCATCTTGTCACAACAGTATCTACCCCCACGGGGCTGCTATGAGGGTTCAACTTAGCTAAAGCACAAGCATTTTGGAAAGCAGCAGGCAGGGCCCTAACTGGTTTGGCTCAGTGGATAGAGCGTCGGCCTGCGGACTGAAGGGTCCCAGGTTCGATTCCGGTCAAGGGCATGTACCTGGGTTGCGGGCACATCCCCAGTCAGGGGTGTGCAGGAGGCAGCTGATTGATGTTTCTCTCTCATCGATGTTTCTAACTATCTCTCTCCCTTCCTCTCTGTAAAAAATCAATAAAAAATATATATTTTTAAAAAGCACCAGGCAGGTAGTGTGACATGCTAGCATTTTCATTAAACTCTTTGACCTGAAAACCACCACCTAAGCTTCCATTTCGCCACCTGTAAAAGGGCAAACAGGACACAGCTCAATAAATAAAACACGTATTTACAAAAGAAACTGACCATGGCCCTGCATTGCAAGACGTGGGGCTGTGACGGAACCCAGAGCTTCCTGCTCTGGTTTCTCACCTGGTCTGCTGCCGCGTTCCGCGTGGGCCCTCGGCACAGTAAGCACTGACCAGAATCTGGCAACTGCGCAGACAGAGTGGGGTGTGCGGTGGAGAAACCTGGCCGCCCCGAAGCCAGCCCGTTTCCCTTCACCGGGTAGCTCTGGCACCCCAATACACGGCACTTTCAGGAGCAGATCCTCCTTCCCACGTGGCTACATAGCTCCTGGAGGTACTAGGAACCATGGATAACCACTGTGCGTCTCCTGGAGACTCAGGGAAACCCACTTTATGATAATACTGATGTGTACTATGGGCGAATATGCAATTTGAAGAAACGAGAATAAAGACATTTCTTGCCCGGGGCTGGCAGCTGCCAGCACCACCTCCCTGATTCCCGAGGGCTCCCCTCTGGATGACTCAATCTCTGCCACGAGAGGTACTGGGCGGAAAAGTTTGAAAGCCTCAAAGATTCTACAATGACAATTTTGTTTTTATCCATCCGGACCCACCTGCTCCCCCTTGTGACCAAGGCCCCACATTGCAAAGTAAAGGAAATAATTAGCTCAACGTTTCTAACAGGGTGTGAAATTCACGCATTAATAACACCACTGACCTTAGTGCCTGACAGGAATGAGGCCCACAACGGGGGCCCCTCCAGAAACGCAGGCCTCGCCTCACCCAGGGCAGGAGCAAAGGGGCAGGACTGTGTTCTACCTCCCAGAGCCCAGCTCTCGTTCACCAGTGCAACAGGATTAAAGTGGAAAGGAGCCCTAGCCGGTTTTGCTCAGTGGTTAGAGCGTCGGCCCATGGACTGAAGGGTCCCGGGTTCGACACTGGACAAGGGCAAGTACCCCAGTTGCAGGCTCGATCCCCGGCCCTGGTCAGAGAATGCGTGGGTGGCAACCAATCGGTATTTCTGTCTCTCCCCTTCCCTTCCTCTCTTTCTAAAAACCAATGGAAAAATATCCTTGGGGGTGATTAACAACAAAAATGGAAAGGAGCCAATTCATTCATTCTAGCTGGCCAGGCCCAAACCTCACTCATGTTTACATCGAGGAGGAACCCACTCAGACGTGGTGTTCCGCGGACAGCTCTGACGGGTACCAGCCGTGGGAAAGGGGCGTATTGCTTCAGGGTCAATTTCGAAAGGAGGCCATCGCACGTTCACTCTGTGCAAGGCCTGGCACAGAGGCGCTCCATTAAAGGTGGCATCGGTGTCACCCTTTACTCCTTTCCCACTGCAGCTCCTGTCCCTGCGCCCAGCCTCTAGTTCACTGAATGCTCAGCGCACAGCTGGAACAGAGGCTCCCATGCACCTCTTTGCTGTGTTACCCAGAAAAAGGTGGCAGGAAACATGTCCGAGGGAAGAAATCCTAGTTCTGTTAGAGTCCAGTGGAATTTCTTCAGGTTTCAAAAGGCAATTGGGGGATCACTCCCCGTCAGAGGAAGTTTCAGATGTGGAAGAAAAACAAACAGATCCTAAAGCAAATAACTTTATTTCTACCATTCCTCCTTAAAGGACCATGGGAATCTAGAAAATATAAAAAAAAATCATACACAAACAGCTGCCACTCAGGGGTAACGAAGGACACAGCCCTAAATGCAACAGGCTCCCGCGCCACAGCAGAGCTGGCTGTGAACAGGACAGGCTCCTCCCTCCCAGCGGGGCCCCACAGATCAGAATCCCCGGGGGCGGGGCCTTTAGAACAGTTTTCCTAATATTCAGCCCTAATATTCAACTGGCAAGGCCTCGCCCGAATGCCCTAGAGGACCCGGGGCCGGGTCCTCTGTCCCGCAGCCCAGGCCGGACTCACTAATCCTCAGCTAACACTCGGGACCCGTGCACCAGAGGCCACCTGTTGTTTTTCAGGATTTCGAACTCCGGAGGAAATACACCCGCCTGCCATGTTTTTCCTCCCGGGGCACCTGTCTGCATTTGGAGCTGCGGTTCCACTCGTGTTTCATGGGGCCTGGGCCTCAGTCCCCCGAGGCCACGCTCCCCGCAGTGTGACAGCAGGCGGAGGAGAAGCCCAGGAAGGTGGTGAGAGGCTCCCACGCAAGCAGGTGTGCTGGTGCCTGGCGGGCATCCCTGGCGGTACCCGGGGGTGTGGCGATGCCCTGACGGCACCGGGACGGAGAGGCGCTGGAGGGCACCTGCAGGTGCTGCCCGCTCAGCGGGGCTGGCAAACAGCCCTGCGCGGTGCGGGAGGGGGGCCGCCGGGCCCTCTGCCCCCTCATGTGCAGCAGCTGTCGGTGCTCGCGAGGAGCACATCTGCACGACCTCATTGTTCACGGGAAAGGGTTTGCGTTGGTCCAATGACTTCACTCCTCTCTCGCAGAGAGAGGCCTTGGTGGGAGGAAGGGCAGGGAACGCAGGCGGGCACGCTGGGGGTCGGCATCTTCAGGGCTGCCGTGTGGTGGGTTCACTTGGGGCCGAGGCACTCCACAATCCCGTTTCCCTTCATGCCGTCAAAAAAGAAGAAGTTGTTGTGAGGTGGGTCCCTTTGAGACAGGGCCTGGGGAGAAAAACAAGAGGGCTCAGCTCACGTGCTTTAAAAGGGACAAGATGGAGGGAAAAAAACCCAGACCAGACCTTCCACCGGCGGTGTGGGCAGCGGTTTCTCAATAGAGGTCGATTTTGCTCCCCAGGGGCCATTTGGCCATGTCTGGAAACTTTTTTTTTTTTAAATACAAGCGAAAGTTTATTTAGAGAGTCACAGAGGTAGAAAAAGTGAGCCAGCTGGGCTGCACAGGCTCAGGAAACAGGTTTCAGAGGCCAAAGAAGGGCCCTGGAGCTTAGGAGAGAGAGGAGAAGGCAGAGGCAAGACGCCCAGGGGAAGGAGCAGGGAAAGGCTCCCGTGAGCTCGAGCATGGAGGCCTTCTGGATGGTCACGTTTCTGCGCTGGCCTTTGCCAGCTGTGTGCCCTTGGAGAGGTGACTTAGCTTCTCTGAGCCTTACTTCCCCATGTAGAGCACACATAACAGATGTACTATCCTAGGCACTAAGAGAGGTGAGCCCTGCTAGTATGGCTGAGCGTCAACTCAGGCACCAGGAGGTCCCAGTTTGATTCTTGGTCAGGGCACATGCCCAGGTTGCAGGCTTGATCCCCAGTAAGATACAATCGATCAATGATTCTCCCTCTTCCTTCCCCTCTCTCTAAAAAAAACAACACAATAAAAACGTATATTTTTTTTAAAAAAAGAAAAACAGAGATGAGATCAATCAAAAAAACTTGTATGCATATATGCATAACCCATGGACACGGGCGATAGTGTGGTGAAGGCCTGGGTCGGGGGTGGACTAGATGGTCAATGGGGGGAAAAAAGGAGACATCTGTAGTACTTTCAACAACAAAGATTAAAAACAGAAAGGCGAGATGATGTACCTCAAATCCCTTCACCAGTGCCTGGCATGAAGGAGCAGCACCTGGCGAAGAGCAGGGGTAACTGTCATGGCTGTGACAGAAAGGCAGCAGTTCCCTCCAACACACCTCGCTGTGGCTTCCGGAGCCCTCGCCTCCCGGCCGCAGGACAGGCCTGGGAGCTGCTCTTCAGCCACAGACACGATGACTGTCTCGTGGGGTTAACAGAGGACACGGCACTTTTTTAAATCCTCCCCCGAGGATATTTTTCCCACCAATTTTTAGAGTGAGTGGAAGGGAGGGACACAGCACTTTTAAGGATAGGGTCAGACAACCTGAATTCACAAGCTGAGCCATGTGTGCACAGCTCTGGGCTCATACGTGCCGGTGATCTAAGAAGTTCTGAACCCAAACAGGCTACCATCACCTTGGCCAGCTTCTAGGCAGTGGGTCCTAGGGAGCTCCATGCTGTCACTCATTAGGCACGATCTCACTTCCAAGGTTAGAAATTGCTCTAAACATCCTGAACTTCTCCTTGAACTGAGCGCCAATCCCAATCCATTTCCTCATCTGTCAGTGGGGACAACGGTACCTACTTTAAGGGGCTATTCAGCCACCTGCCCAAGGAGATGTGGTAGCGTCTAACCTGCGTCAGGTGTAGTGCTAGTTCCTGAGGAGGGGGCTCGGATCTGACAGGCTCGCTCCTGCCTGCTAGGGTTTCTGGGAGAATGAAGTGCGACCAGTCTTGTAATGTACCTGGCACAGCGCAGATGCTCAGTAAGTGGGAGCTGCTACGACTAATGGGGCCAGCCCCCCTGCCAATGGCTGAGGATCCCAAGCCCTCAGCGGGTGGAAGGCCCAGGAGCCCACAGCCAGAACTCCTAGAGCCTGGAAGGAAGCCAATTTACGGGTTACAATGCGGCCTACCCTGGAGCCCGAGATGGCCACTGCTGTCACGGTAACCTGTGGACGGGGCCCTACTGTGGACGGGGAAGGAAGGACGACTTCCACCTAAGGGGGCATGACATCGTGGGGACGTGGGCAGAACACATGGTGTCTGAAATGCAGAAGGAAGGAAACAGAGATGATTCCAAGGGGACAGATTTTACATTTGTCCCCCACCTCCTCGCGTGCACTTTCTGACGGTCAGATGGCCTCTCAGGAGAGCCCGCCGCCAGCTGACTGAGGCTGGCCTGTGTTAAGCAGGGGGAGTGGAGTGAGTGGTGGGGACCAGACAGCAGGGCACGGGGTGAACATGGGGCAAAAGGTAAAGTGCTTCCCAAGCCAGATGGGGGCAGGAGGAGATTCCAGACACGCCCAGCAACCGAGAATGCAGAGCGCTCTGGCTCGCTGGGATAAACAGAAACAAGATGCTGGCAACAGCTGTCCCCAGCAGGCGGCGAGGAGGGGGCTGCATTAGAGGTTAGGACTGGGATGCAGAGAAGCCGCTGCAAGCAATCGGGTCAAGGCCACCTGCCTTGACCCCAGATCTCCATCCCAGACAAAAAATCCAGGGAGCGGCTTCTCAATGGGATGTGCAGAGTGAGCCTGGGGGTGCAAGGACAGCAGCCCTGGGTCCACGCAGACGCAGAGCCGCTGGACTGGGTGTCAGTTTGGGACAGTGCCTGAGGCATGATGACCAAGTGGGGAAGAACACAGGCCCAGAAACCAGATGCCTAGGCTCGAATCCTGGCTCCCCACTTCCCCGCACCTCCATGCCACTTTATACATCAGGGATCACCACACTTCAACCTCTGCGGCTGCTGGGAGGATAAATTAGTTCATCCATGTAAGGAACAGTCTCTGTATGGCACTGGTTATCTATTACTAGAGGCCCGGTGCACAAAATTTCATGCACTGGGGGGTGCGGGTGGAGGGTGGAGTCCCTCAGCCTGGCATGCGCCCTCTTGCAGTCCGGGACACTGCTCCCTACCACCCACTGCCACTGCACTGGCCAACCATGAGCCCGGCTTCTGGCTGAGTGGTGCTTCCCCTGTGGGAGTGCACTGACCACCAGGAGTCAGTTCCTGCATTGAGTGTCTGCCCCCTGGTGGTCAGTGCACATTATAGCGACTGGTCACTCTGCCATTTGGTTGATTTGCACATTAGGGTTTTATTATATAGGATAGGATTGTCTCTACAGGCCACAAGAATACCTACGTTCCCATTCCCACCTTCTGATTCTCCGTCACTGCACTCTGTCATGGACCAGCACAACGCTGCCCACGGAGAGGACAAAACACTGCAAGTCCATGAGCACCTAGACCCTGACAAAGGCCACTCTAACGTCTTTGGGCAAATAGCAAAGTTCCCAGAGGAAGTAAAACTTTTTTGAGGGTATGCTATAGCTTTAGCAGCCCAAATGTTCTTCCAGAAGAAATGAAAAATGCTGCCCTAGCTACTGGTAATATGGCCCCAGGTAAGACACTTCCCCTCGGAGAGTGCCAATGACAGCTACCCAACATGTCACAGGCCCCCCTTGCAGAGCCTGTGGGCTCCTGCACAGGCACAGGCACTGGTCCTGGCTGTCCGCCTCCTCTGTAAATACCTATGGGTGGGATTAACAAGAAGGAACTCTGGGGCCATGGTGATGGACAGAGAAACCCCGTCGAGGAGAAGAGCACGGACTGGAGTCCCTCTCAGGGCCTCAGCAGTGTCCTTCCTTAAGAGGGTATCATGACAGCACCCACTTCCTAGAGCCAGGAGAAGAGAATACTTGGCCAACAGCATCAGCACCAGCCCCCTGGGCAGGTCAGCTGGGGAGGAGGGGGCAGTACTATGTCCAGCTCTGGGCTCAGCACAGAGGGGCACTCAGAGGTCATTTGCTGAATGCCCACCGGATGGGCTGGAAAAGGGAAGGAAGGGGAAGGGTGGGGCATGAAACAGGGACGAGCGGGGTCAGAGAAACCAGGAGCCCAGAGAGCCCAGCGCCCTCTCGGCACATCTACTAGGTGTGCGGGGATGAACTGTCGTCTCCACAGCGACTGCTTACCTTCACGATTTCCTGGGCCAAGACCCCTCCAACCACTGCACACACAGGAGCCATCTCGGAGAAGCAGAACCTAGAAGGGAAGATAAGTGAAATGAACACGGAGGAACAGAAAGGGCAGGACATGTAGAAGGGCCGGCAAAGGGCTGCCTGAATGAAACATCTGCCAGGGAGTCAATTCCGACAGCAGTGCTAACGCTGGCATCTAGGCGTGAGAGTTAAATCCGGTCCAGGGGTTAGATGGTGGCTGGGAAAGACCTTTGAACCTTGGCAGGCAGGAGCTGTTTCACAACACTTTTTTTTTTTAGGTTAAAGGAAAGACTATATCTGTGCATCCTAAAAATAAGGTCCTTCAAATATCAGATGTGTCAGTGCCCCGGTCACATTCTAGCAATTCTATCCTTACCCACAATGGGTGGTGGGTTCTATATGCTATTCCCAGACACAGGTCAGGGAGAAGGCCTGTGTTAACATGCAGGAAATTTGGGATCTGATATGAAAGTATGGGGATAGAAAACAGTCTTCACTACCCACATAGATGCCAGCCCTTCTTGG
This sequence comes from Myotis davidii, assembly GCF_000327345.1. Taxonomy (NCBI): domain Eukaryota; kingdom Metazoa; phylum Chordata; class Mammalia; order Chiroptera; family Vespertilionidae; genus Myotis; species Myotis davidii. The sequence goes on along the minus strand of NW_006296617.1, from coordinate 842,974 downwards.
GCCAGAGCTGATACTGTCACCAACCCCTTCAAATCACTCATCCTGGGTAGCTAAACCCTATCTCCTACTACTTCCCCGGTTCCTAGCCCTAAACTCAAAGATATTTCTTAAATGAACAATCTGGGACATAGACAAGTTGCAGCTTCCCAAAGGAACCCTATGATCAAGAGACCACCTCCAGCCCTGGCTAGTTTGGTTCAGTGGCTAGAGCTCCAGCCTGTGGACTGAAGGGTTCCGGGTTCGATTCCAGTCAAGAGCACATGCCCAGGTTGCAGGCTCCATCCCCAGTGTGGGGCATGCAGGAGGCAGCTGATCGATGATTCTCCTTTTAACATACATACCTATTTTTATTTCAGAAATGAAGGGAGAGGAAAAAAGAGATAGAAACATCAATGATGGGAGAGAATCATTGAATGGCTGCCTCCTGCACGCCCCCCACTGGGGAATGAGCCCACAACGCAACCCGGGCAAGTGCCTTGACTAGGAATCAAACCATGACCTCCTGGTGCATAAGTTGACACTCGACTACTGAGCCATGCTGGCCGGGCTAAACATATATATACTATTTTAAACCCAAGTAATATCAACTATTATTTATTCCACACTATAATCTGATGGATATTTAGACTGTTCAACATTGCAATCATACATTTGGGTTCTGATACATTTTGCCCCTTTAAAAAAAGTCCTTTAGAAAGGCTATTATCACAACTTCCACCTTCCACCAACTTCTACCTTCTACCCCCCGACCCCAACCCCAGCCAGGATCAGCACTCCCTCTGTTCAGCCAGAGGTAACTTTTCCTACTGTTTATCAAGGTCTATTATAAAACTATAAAACATAGAGAACTATCACAAAGAAACACTATCACTCAGAATTCTCAAAGATAATCAAATGCCAGAATTTCCCCTTTTATTAAAAAACAAAACAAAACAAAACACGTATTCTCTTGCCAAAACCGGTTTGGCTCGGTGGATAGAACCTCGGCCTATGGACTGAAGGGTCCCGGGTTCGGTTCCGGTCAAGGGCATATACCTTGGTTGCGGGCACATCCCCAGTAGGAGGTGTGCAGGAGGCAGCTGGTCGATGTTTCTCTCTCATCGATGTTTCTAACTCTCTATCCCTCTCCTCTCTGTAAAAAATAAAAAGTATATATATATATAAAACAAACAAACAAACAAAAAACACACGTATTCTCTTGTGATCATGCCACACAATGTAATATTCTGCCTTTTCTCTCTTAAAAGTATATTATCATGTCCTGGCCAGGTAGCTCAGATAGTTAAAATGTCTTCTCGATATACCTAGGTTGCAGTTCAATCCCTGGTCAGAGTACATGCAGGAATCAACCAGAGTGCATAAATGAATGAAACAACAAAGGATATTTTTTCCATTGATTTTCAGAGAGTGAATGGAAGGGAGGAAGGGTGGGGGAGAGAGAGAAAGAGAAACATAGATGCTTCAACTGGTAGTTTACCCACATGCGCTCCAACCAGGGTCAGGGAGCAAACCTGCAACCCAGGTATGGGCCCTTGACTGGGAATCAAACATGAGACCTTTTGGTGGGCGGGCCAATGCTCTAACCACCAAGAATACTGGCCACAGCTAAGTATATTCTCTTAACTAAATGCTAGCAAACCAAACCAGTAACATATAGAAAGAATTATTTACTATGACTAAGTGGGACTTATGTCAGGAATGCAAAGTTGGTTCAACAGCTGAAAAAAAACCCCCAAAACCAATCAATGTAGTATGCTATCTTAATTGGTTAAAGGATAATAAACACATGATCATCTCAATAGATACAGAAAAGGCATCCACAAAATCCTGCACCTTTTCATGATAAAAACCCTCAACAAACTGGGAATAGAGGAAAACTTCTGCAACTTGATAAAAGGCATCTATGAAAAAGTCATAGCTGTCACCGACTCAATGATGAAAGACTGAAAGCTGCTTTCCCAAGATCAGGAACAAGATACAGATGTTGGCTCTCACCTCTTCTACTGGACATTGTACTGAAGTTCTAGCCAGGGCAGTTAAGGAAGGAGAAGAGAAATAAGAGACCTCAGATTGGAAAGGAAGAAGCAATACATATTCACAGATAACATGATCTGGTATATATAAAATACTAAGGAATTCACAGGAAAATTACTTGGACTATTAAATTAATTAGCAAGGCTTACAGGATATAGAATAAACATACAAAAATCAATTGTATTTTTATACATTAGTACTGAACACTGTAAAAATGAAGTTAAGAATTCCACTCATAGTAGCATCCAAAATAAAATATTTAGAAATAAATTTAACAATAGATGTGTAAAACAAATTTTGAAGACTACAATATATACCTGGAGAGTATTATGCTAAGCGAAATAGGCCAGTCAGAGAAAGACAAGTATCACCTGGTATCACTCCTATGTGGAATCTAATGTACAAAATAAGTTGATGAACAAAATAGATCCAGAGACACAGAAGCACAGAACAGACTGTGGAATCTCAGCGGGAAGGTGGGGGCGGGTGGGTGATAAGTGATCAACTAAAGAACTTCTATGCATATATGTATACCACATGGACACAGACAATAGAATAGGGTGGTAAAGGCCTGGGTGGGGGGGCAGGGGCGAGCTAGAAGGGGTCCGTGGAGGAAAAAAGGAACATACGTAATACTTCCAACAATAAAGATTTAATTAAAAAAACAACAACTACAATATATTGTTGAAAGAAGTAAAAGACCTAAATAAATGAAAATATATCTCATGTACATGGATCAGAAGACTTAATAATGTTAAGAGAGCAATACTCCCCAAATTATATATCTGACAGAAATAACTATAACAAAATTCCAGCTGCCTATTTTGTAGAAATGGCAAAATCCATCCTAATATTCCTATGGGAATGCAAGAGATCCAGAATAACCAAAATAATCTTGCAAAAAGAAGAACAAAGTTGGTCCTGGCCAGATGGCTCAGTTGGTTGGAGTGTAGTCCCATATACCAAAAGGTTGCAGGTTCGATTCCCAGTCAGGGAACATATTTAGGTTGCGGGTTTGATGCCCAGTCAAAGTGTGGAGGCAACCAAACGATATTTCTCTTACACATTGATGTTTCCCTTCCTCTATCTCTAAAATCAGTAAACATGTCCTCAGATAAGGATTAAAAAATAAAATAGAAAGCTGAGGGATTCATGTGTCCCAATTTAAAAACTCACTACTAACAAAGCTACAGTCATCAACATCGCATGATATTGGCATAAAAATAGACACACAGCCCTGACCAGTGGTTCAATGGTTAGAGCGCCAGCTTGCTCTCACATCGATGTTTCCTTCCCCCTCTCTCTTCCCCTCAACCTCCTCCCTTCCACTCTCTCTAAAAAGCAATGGAAAAAATATCCTTGGGTGAAGATTAACAAAAATCAAAAAAAGCAACAAAACAAATCAAACAACAGACATACAGAAAAACGAAATAGAACTGAGAGTCCAGAAATAAATACATACATATATGATCAATATATTTTTGACCAGCGTGCCTAGATCACTCAAGGGGAATGAAAAAGTCTTTATAACAACTGGTACTGGGACATTTGGGTCTCCACATACAGAAGAATGAACGGGAGTCCCTACCTCACAGCTTGTACAAAAGTTAACTTGAATATGAATCACAGACCTACATGTGAAAGTTAAAACTAGAAAACTCTTAGAAGGAAACATACAGGAATAAATCTTTATGACATTAGATTAGGCGGTGTGACACCAGAAGGATGTGTGAAAAAAGAAAAATTGTATTTCATTAAAATTAAACTTCAAAGGATACTATTAAAGCCCCAGCCAGTTTGGCTAAGTGGATAGAGCATCAGCCCATGGGCTGAAGGGTCCCGGGTTCAAATCCAGTCAAGGGCACGTGTGGGAGGCAACCAATTGATGTGTCTCCCTCACATTGATGTTTCTCTCTGTGTGTCTCTCCCCCTCACTTCCTCACTTCCTCTCTAAAAAAAAAAGATAATAATAATAATAATAAAATTACACACACACACACAAATACCAACTAAAAAAACCCCACACAGGATACCATTAAGAAAGTAAGAAGACAATCCACAAAATGGGAGGAAATCTTGTTAGTCATATATGAAAAGAGGACTTGTACCTAGAATATATAAAGAACTCTTGTAAGACCCTCCACCGGCAAAAGGTTACAACTCACTCATTGTGATACTCGAGTTATTACGGTGGTCTGGAACCCTGAGCCTCTATCTCTGAGGTGTGCCTGTGTATTATATTACTGGGAAAGGCAGAAGAACAGGAATAGAGAATGGACCAGCTATTGCTGGTGGGGAAGGAACTGACTACAACAAGGCACCACAAGGGAACTTTTTGAGGTGATGAAACTTTCCTATATCTTGATTGTGGTGATGGTTTCATAACTCTATGTCTTTGTAAACATTCATGAAACTGTAAAAATAAAAACAACACACTGCCGAAACCAGTTTGGCTCAGTGGATAGAGCGTCGGCCTCCGGACTGAAAGGTCCCAGGTTCGATTCCGGTCAAGGGCATGTACCTGGGTTGCGGGCACATCCCCAGTAGGAGATGTGCGGAGGCAGCTGATCGATGTTTCTCTCTCATCGATGTTTCTAGCTCTCTATCTCTCTCCCTTCCTCTCTGTAAAAAGTCAATAAAATATATTAAAAAACAACAACAACAACAACAACACACACACACACACACACACACACACACACACACACACACACACACACACAGCTCTCGCCACTGTCCTTCACATTTAAAAATGCCAGAACCACCCTGGCCAGTGTTGCTCAGTGGTTAGAGCGCCGGCCCATGCACCAATGGGTCTCCGGTTTGATTTCCGGTTAAGGGCACATACTTGGGTTGCAGGTTTGATCCCCGGCCCTGGTTGGGGCGAGTGTGGGAGGCAACCAATCAATGTGTCTCACATTGATGTTTCTCTTTCTTTCCACCACCCCCCCAACTTCACACCCTTCATTTTCTCTAAAAATCAATGGGGAAAAATATCCTCAAATGAGGATTAACAATAACAACAAAACACACATGGCTCATAGAACTGTGTAACAAAAATAAATAAATTTTGCTGTATATAAGCTTTAAAAAACACATGAGGAAACAAAAATGAATTTTAGCCCTAGCCAGTTTGGCTCAGTGGATAGAGTGTAGGTCTTTGGACTGAAGGGTCCCGGGTTCAGTTCCCGTCAAGGGCACATGCCCAGGTTGCAGGCTCGGTCCCCAGTGGGGGTGTGCAGGAGGCAGCCAATCAATGATCCTCTCTAATCATTGATGTTTCTATCTCTCTCTCCCTCTCCCTTCCTCTCTGAAATGAATAAAAAAAAAGAAAAATGAATTTTACTGTATGGGAGTCTAAATAATGGAAATTAAATAAGACAAAACAAACATCTCAAGAAGCAACCAGACAAATCCAGAATATGAGATACTCTACAATATAACTGGACTGGACTAATAATAATAATAATAATAATAATACCAAAAACTGGTAAACTGTTCTAGATCAAGAGTTGGAAAACTTTGTGTGAAAAATCAGACAGTAAATTTTCTGGATTTATAGGATATATGGTCTGTTTAAACTCTTTAAGTCTGCTGTTGTAAAGTTGTAAAAACTCTACAAAAGCTGTCACAGATAATACACGAGTAGGTATGAAATGAAACATTATTTACAAAAACAGGTGGCAAGCTATAGTTTGCCAACCCCTTGATTAAGAGACACAGAACCAAATGCAAGAGATGAATTTGGATGCAGTATATTAAAGCCTCGTGTCTGTATCATGCTCCTCTCCCCCAAAATAAAAGCAAAATATTCGCAACTGAATCTAGCTGAGTGGTATATAGGTTTTCATTACTATACTAGTCTTTCATTTTTCTGTATGCTTGACATTTTCCATGGTAAATACCATTTTAAAAAATTGATTTTAGAGAGAGGAAGGGAGAGGGAGAGACAGAAACAGAGAGAGAGACAGAAACATCAATCGGTTGCCTCTGCATCACAACCAGAGATTGAACCCGCAACCTTTGGATGTACGGGATGACACTGCAAGCAACTGAACCACACTGGCCAGGACAAAAAGCATCATTTTAAATCCATGCATAATATTGCATTGTCCTGCATTTCTTTTTTTAAAAAATTATTGTCTGATTTTTAGAGGGAGAGAGGGAGGGAGGGAGGGAGGGAGATTTCTTTTTCCACTTATTTATGCATTCATTGGTTGATTCTTGTATGTGCCCTGACTGGGGATTGGACCCGCAAACTTGGTGTATCAGGACGATGCTCTAACCAACTGAGCTACTTGGCCAGAGCTATCAATAAGTCTTTAATGCTTCTCCAATTTCTCTTTTTTAAAATATGATAATAAGTATGTTTTGTACATAAAAGTTTGCTCAAATTATTTCTTTAGGGTATAATTTTTTTATATATATATTTTATTGATTTTTTACAGAGAGGAAGGGAGAGAGATAGAGAGTTAGAAACACTGATGAGAGAGAAACATCGAACAGGTGCCTCCCGCACATCCCCCACTGGGGATGTGCCCGCAACCCAGGTAGATGCCCTTGATCGGAATCGAACCTGGGACCTTTCAGTCTGCAGGCCGACGCTCTATCCACCAAGCCAAACCAGTTTCGGCTAGGGTATAATCTTATTAGTAAGGGGAAGAATTATTGTGTCAAACAGGGAACATTTTAATGATTCTTGATACGTATTTCCAAAGTGTTCGCTAAAAAGGTTGCAACTTTTCCCACCACGCTTGCTAACAATAAATGAGTCTTAAAAAAAAAAATCTACAAAGGATTTTATTGATTTTACTTATGCTCTGAGAGAAAATGTAGGAGACACAGTACCAGTGATTTTCATGTTCACCTTAGAATTTATTCTGTACTGATTTTTCCATAACATGTATATTATTCTGTATTTTTAAAAAACAGTTAAGTTCACAAAAGGACAAATTCACAAATATATGAATCCATTTATACGAGATACCTAGAATAGCCAAGTTTATAGACGTAGAAGACAGAAGTTGCCAGGGCTTGGAAAAGACAGAAAGGGAAGTTAGTGGAAGGTGGTGGTGGGTGTACAGCAATGTGAATGTACTCAATGGTTAAGATGTTATATTTTATGTTGTGTATACTTAACCACAATAAAAAATTTAAACAGTAAAAGTTATATTTACATATATAATTTATGAATGTTCGTCATAAACATATATAATAGTGAAAAGCTACAAACAACTTAAATACCCGCTGATAAGGTGATGGATGAATAAATAACCATGTGTCAGACAAGGACATGGATCTGTACTTTGACATAAATAGGCATGACATGCTGAAAAAAGAGGGTGATTGCATGGAAAAGCTGATCTCATTTTGACTTCAGAAAGGAGAACACGTACGGGTAAATATACTCGGAAGTCTGTGAGTCTAAACCCCGAAATGTTAGCTGTGGCTACTTCTCAATGGTGGGGCCGTGGGTGATCCTTTTCTTCCCTCTACATTTTCTGGCAACAGGCACCTGTGACTTTCCTAATCAGAAAAGCAATAAAGCTCTCTAAAAAGAGAATAAATAAGGTCACATACAGGACAGCGCAAGCACACCAGGGCAGATGAGGGAAACGGAGACTTGTGCACAGCCTTCCCTACTCAAGTGCGCAGCCCTGCTCCGAGCGGGCAGTGGGAAATCTGTGAGGGAGCCTGAGCGGCCAGACATCCCACCCCGTGTCAGGCCTCTTACTTAAAGAGCAATAGCGTGGGAACACCTGAGCACACGAGGACCCGGACATGGGAAAGTGGTTTCCGTAGAGCAGGTGGGAGGGAAGGAAGCACTTTGGAGAGAAAACCAGCCAGCAGCTAGTTAGGCTGTTAGCAGTTAGGTGGTGGCTTTCTCTTCTGCGGAGCAGGGCCGCGGCCACTTTCACGACAGAGCCATGCCACTCACTCTAAATGCCCAAATTAGTCAGCTGGCTGCATACGCACGGCCAGGCATGGGTCTGCTTGGCGGCCTGGTCTCCCTGGCAGCGTCTGCTGCAAACGGAGCCCTGCATGAGCCAGAGCAGGTACCACTTGCTTTCCACATACTGTCCTCCCTTTACCAAGACATGCGTGCACGGCTGGGAGCCCAGCCTGCAGTGTCATTAGCCCTGAACTCCCCATACCAACTGACCAAAGCACCCCAAAGGCTACTGCTGGTCCTAAACCCGGTGGGGTCTGCTACTGTCTAAAAACGGTGCCCAGACACGAGAAAGAAACGACTGGAGAAGGGACTCTGATTCACTTTATTGCTAGAAGAAAACCAAAGAAGCATGCTACGACCAGATTATACGGTGAGACTCGGGTGAGGTCTTGGTTGGCCACTTACTAAAACCCTGAGCAAGTGATAGAGAAATCTTTCTGAGCCCCAGTTTCTTCATTTAAATAATGGGAAAATAATCACACCCCAAGGGGATATTGTGGCAATGAAACGTGGTAAAGCACAGAACGTCTTCAATACGTGGTACTGTTGCCATTAGCTATATATATAAACCTTGCATTAGGCACTTAACTTTCCTGAACTTTAACTTTTCCTCACCTATGAAAAGAATTGTTGTGAAGAGAGAACATGTACATAATACATGCTCAATAAATTGCAGCCATTGTTATTACTGCTACAGGCTAGAGGCACAGCAAAGCAATTTAGGAACTTTTCCCTAAGACAATGAAAGAAAACAAGAGTGCACTGACGATCCCAGAACTGCCTGGAAGGGGCTCCTGGCCTCGTCACTGTTTGGCCTTCTCCAATCAGACTGGTCACCAAGAGAGAGGATGCTGGGAACACAAGTGTCCTTGCTGCTGAGAGTAGACACTGGTGAGCCATCAATGGAGGGCACTGGGGTAATATCTACCAAGTAATAAATCACTCTTCTGACTCAGCTACTCCCCATCTATCAATTTACCCTGCAGGTGCGCCTGCACACACAAGGCTATATACTGCAGCATACGTGGTAACAAAAGCCTGGACACAACTCGAGTTCAGTGACTGCTACTGCTCCTGTGCTGGAATACTATACAGAGCTGGGGAAACGAGGGAGGAATCTATGTACTGACCGGGAAACGACCCCAGAAGACAGTGAAGTGAAAAAGGTACACAATAGTGCAGTGGTTCTCAACCTTCTGGCCCTTTAAATACAGTTCCTCATGCTGTGACCCAACCATAAAATTCTTTTCGTTGCTACTTCATAACTGTAATGTTGCTACTGTTATGAATCGTCATGTAAATATCTGATATGCAGGATGGTCTTAGGCGATCCCTGTGAGAGGGTCGTTAGACCACCAAAGGGGTCGCGACCCACAGGTTGAGAACCGCTGCACAAGTGCATACAGATTTTACACTACCTTGAATTGTGAACCATATAACTACTGAACAAACAGAACCTGCACCTCTACTTCTCACAGCTGTGGCTACACCAACGGAGAGGCAGAGGCCTGCGAAGTTGGCAGAACGTGGCCCAGGAGGCTCCCCTCAGGGCTTTTGGTCTCAGTAAAGCACCTCCCCACTTAAGGCAAATACGCAGATGTTTATCAATCCAGGCCAAGCTAATAAATGCCGAGACCAACCTGACAAAGTCTTCAGGAAGCAGGTCAGGATTAACGCCCAGGGAGTCAAGCACATCGTTTCGAATCTGGAGCAACAGCTCAGAATCTTCCCCAAAGGTATCACAACTAGGGTCTCTTCCCTTATCCGTGCGGAACTTCAGGAGCACTGGGGAAGGAAAAAGAAGGAGGTTAAAAAGCAAGTCTTTTCATAATAAATGCTTGTCCATGTGGAGAATTAAGTGGTTTTTTTTTCCATTCTCTAGGAATTATACATTAATTAAAATGTGGGCCAAGTGAAAGGGAATACACTTTTCAGTTATTCAACAAATACAGTCAGAAAGGCAATCAAATAATTACAAAGATAACTACAGTGACTGTGATGAGTGCCAGGACGGTATAGCAGAGGGTCTGTACTACCCACACGGGGGTGCCGGGTAAGGCTTCCAGGAGGAAGCACGACTGAGTGAATGTGTTTGGGGAGGAGCAGGGAACTTCCAGCCGAGGGAAAAGGCCCGACTCTGGCCCAGAAGAGAGGTCAGGAGCGGGAGGCATGCATTCTAGGCATCAGTTCAAAGGGCTGCTTCAGCCAGAAAGGCCAGCCAAACGCTCGGACTCATCAGACAGGCAAGTCATTACAAACAAAACCTCCCTTAGTACAACAATTCATCAACCTCCAGAAACGAGTGTTTAATTTTGCTTTTGAACCAGAGAGAGGTTGAGAGGATGGCGGCAAATCAGAGCTACTGTGAAACAAGACTCTAACAAGCCTTGAACTTTTAGCCCAACCAAAAACACACAGGCAGGAGCGTGATAAGATCCATCAAATGCCAACCCCTTCTACTCCACTGCACTGTCCACAATGTTCACCGCGAGCTGGGCAGGCGGTGTTCTTGTTCCCCACGTGCTCCCAAGGCAGGCGCACAGCGGTCTCTCGGGCACTCCTCCTCCTCCTCCTTGTCACACAAGAGTGTGTATCAGCGGAGACAGAGACAAGTGGATCCCTGGCTGCTATGAGATAGCACCTCGTATCTGGAGGGGACTTTACAGTTTACAAAGTGCTTCCATTTAAGTTTCATCATTATTTGCGAACTGAAAAAGTGAACTGATTTGGCAAATTATACTCTCTATCGGTACAAGGGGCGCCTCCCTAACAATAAAGGTGGACTGAAAACTCAGGCAATTGCTGTGAGGCTCTTTAAAAATGCATTTGGAACTCACCCCAGAATAAGAAATGAGTCCTTCTTTCTACTTGTTTTCTTAAGACTCACAGTTTTGGTGATGAGCAGCCCGGGTTGAGAACCCGCTCCAAGGAAGAGTACACAGTCACTCACTCAGCCAGCAAGGCCAAGCACTCACCGTGCGCCCGGCAGCCCTAGGCATTGAAGGTGCCAGGGAAGGCGAGTGAGTCTTGGTGTCTGCACATGTGAAGGCGATGGGGAGAGAACAGAGAATTCAGGAGTCACAACAGATGGTCCAAGTCTGAGACGTTCATAAAGGGATTACAAAGTATTCCAAGAAGATCCGAAACCGCAGAGGCCCAGGTAGAAGACAAGGCCTGCTCCTGAGCTATGCCGTTCTCGGTGCCACAGCCAGAGAAAGGCCCCGGTCTGCTTCTCTGGCAACTTTCAAATGCCCAGATAGGGCTCCGCACGTCGCAGGTTTAAAAACAAGGGCGTGTGTATGTGTGCTCAGGACGCCTGTTTTGGACACGGTTTGCCATCTGGAAACATGACTCTCCTCTTTTCAAGAACACAGCTCCTAGAACCCTCGATTGTACCGAATCACTTGGCAGTCAACTCAAGGCCAATGACCATTTGGATGCTACTAAACTGATCTGCCTTCACCTGAGCTTAGCTTCTACCTCTGCAGATGTGTTACTGGAATTCCATCTTGGAGTAAATAAATGCAATCACAGAAGCTTTTGGGGGCAGGGTGGAGGAGACTGCAGAAGAGGCAGTTAATCCCCGTTTAGACCCAACCTCCTGTCCAACAGTGTCCTGTGAAGACAAAGGAATCTGGAAACCTGCTAGTCTATTCCAGCCAAAGCAGAGGATACTCGAGCAAACTGCACTGAACGTCAGCGCTGCTCCATCTATCGCTTCCGAGAGGACAGAACCACAGACCCAGAATGAGTGTCACCGCTGCCTGAGCAGATGACGGACGCAATGCCAAGTACAGCCGCTCATACTGCACAATTCAGGGCTCAGTGGCAACCACGTGGACAGGGAGGCTGCTTAATTTCAGGCCGTCAGGGTGGTGGACAGCAGTGGGGGCCCCACATGGTGCCGCCCATGTGATGCTCTCATTTCTTTGTCACTGGGACAGAAGCATCAACTGTCATACGGAAGGAAGAAGAGAGGGTCATTTTTTCAGCTCTCACCACAAAGCTTTTCATCTTTTGGCTAAATATAAGCCCTTGGAGAAAGCTCAAACCATCCTAATAGTAAAACCAACAGTGCCTAGTATGTGCCAAGCATTTTACATACATTAACGCTCAGCCACAATAACCTGGTGAGGTAGGGAGGTCCTATTACTCTCCCTACTTTATAGATGGGCGAACTGAAGTTCAGAGAGGTTAAGTGGCTTGTTCAATGTAACTGTAAGTATTAGTGCAGAAATGCCCACTCTGGCATTTAGACTCTGTGCTAACCCTAATCGAATCCAGGAGAAACAGCAGGACCATCAGGAATGCAGCCACAAGGATTCCAAGCGGTCTGGCTCTGTGCCCCTCACCTCAGAGGACTCCCATCCAACCACATTTTTATGCATTTTCCAGATAGGCCCTGCCCTCTCTCAACTGGTCCATTAATTTTAAGTTACTAATTCAGTGGGTGAGAAGTGAAGGCGGACGCCATACGAAACCTTGCCCATCCATCTTCAGAGAGTAAGACCCGTTTCATCTCAGAAGGAAGTAAGATGGCACTAACAGGAGGAATGAAGGCGGCCAGCAGTTGGCCCCGCTGTTTCCTTGGTGCAGGCCGCCTGGATGAGGGCCGGCAGGCTGGCACCGGCCAGATACCTCGCTGACCACATCTGAAGTCCTCTCAGGGCCTCTGGGAAGGAGGCCAGTCAGAAGGCCACTTATTTGTAGCAAAGCAAACAGAAGCTGTATTTTTCACTCTTTTTCGAATGTCAGCACTCCGGTTAGCGGGGGTGGGAAGAAGCCCATGTTCTGGACAGGCAGCAGTCTCAGAACTGACCCTAGCCCCTGACGAGTTCTTGCTTATTAAATTCTCCTCTTTGTTCTGCTCTCCACCCTCCCAAATAGCCAGACACACACACACATCAGTGTTGACTCTGCATTTCTGAAGAGCACCTCCCCACCAGCTTCCAGATTATAAAACTGTCCCCATTAAGATCAAACTCAGGAACGGAGAGCTGCTCTGCCAAAAGATGACTCATTGAATCGCATCAAAACAGTGCACAAAATGAGAGTCCCAAACCTGATTAACTTCATCTGAACCTTTTAATTAACTCGGGTTGCTGAAGTCCAGGAAAATGACATTTATTGCTACAGATGACAGGCTTGTGTCTCTGCTGAAGTTCAGGTCTTGCCCATGTAACAAAAAAGACAAGCACCTTTTCATGTACTTAAAAGGAAAACTGTGTACATGTGATTAACTACTAATTCTGCAAAAAGAAATGAACTCAGATACAAATTTATTCTGAACCAGAATACCAGATTGCTATTACTACAGGAATTTGGAAAGCAGTATTATTAATCACTGTACTTCTTTAGACAAATACCTTATTGCATTTAAACGCTATGATTATATTTAGCATAATCACTAAGGTCATCGGAAAAAATAGTATTTTTATAGGAAATAAAATAAAGTCAATGTTGCAAATAAGCCCCAACTCTATTTCTGTCCCCCAAAACAGCTCAATTAAAGGGGAAAGCTAAATCTATATAAAAACCTCATTTGCCTGACTGACAACTAAGGCTTTGTGTGTCAGGTACCCCTGCCTCAGTCTCTGGCGCGCTCCAACCTACCGATAACCCTTCTCCCCACGCCGGCTCCCGTGCACTCTGGAAACGTCCTGGAAACCAGCTCTATTTCTGTGTCACATAAACTTCCAAGAAGATAGTTATCCTCTTAGACAACTGCCTATCTTCTAAGGCAAAACACTAGGTCTGACATGTAGTTAACTGTTCATTCAATAAGTACGTACTAAGCATGGCTTTGTGCCAGGCCCCGGGCTGGGCAGGTGAGAGCACAGTGCACACTCTGCCCCCACAGAGCATTTGGTGAGGGTGGCAAATCCAAACTACTTATAATAAAAGGCGGGAACCAGAAAAGGAGCTCTGAGTTATGAGGGTGGAATGGGGCCGTCTATGGAGCAGCCAGGCTTCCGGCCCCCGCCCCCGCCCCCACCAGCCCAAACACCGCTGCCTTCTCTCTGCGAGGTCCTTCCTAGGAACGGGCAGGCAGCAGAGTACAGTAGTGAGGAGCTCGGCTCTGGAGCCAGACTGACTGCCTTGGCTGGGTCCCCTACTTTTCCACCTACTGTCACGTTGGGCAAGTGACAATGTCCCTGAGCTTCTTCTATAAAATAAGAATCATAAGAGCACTTATCTTGCAGGGTTTAAGGATTTCGTGAACTAATCCATGTGGAGCACCTAGGACAGCGCCACGCACAGTGTAAGAATTCAGTAAGTGCCAACACTCCAGGATTGTGGCTACTCTTCCCCAATTGCCATCAACCCACCTCGCCTGCCCCTTGGAGCTGACATGCTTGTTTATGCGGAACTTCCTCGGTTAACTGAGTTCCCACCACTAATACAGCTGTGAGCTCTGGAGACTACAGGGACTCTTAATCTCCGTTTATCTTACAATCATCTGTGTAAATTCACTTGTACAAGGACAGGCCTGCCTCTCCCCCCCAGATGTTTGCTCCGTGGGGCAGAGACCATCTCTATTTTGTTCACTACTATTTAGTTAATGCCTAACACGAGCGTGCCCCCTGGTAGGCACCAAGAAAGTAGGCTTCATGGGAAGCCTAAATGTTTGGGGAAGGAAGACAGTCACACGTAAGGGGCGAGGGCTCTCAACCAGGCCTGCTCTTTTATTAATCGAATTGAATGGTTTCAGGATACCCAAGATGGATTTCTTATCAAGTATTTACAAACATGCTAGACATGGAATACCCACCGAGAAACAAAAAAGATACACAGCACACCACGTCTGCCCTCAGGAGGGAAACAAGATGGGAGTCCAGCTTTCAAAGCCATGCCTTTGGTCTAAAGGTGCAGAACAGCCAGCCCCCGGGCATGAGCCCAGGGAGGGACAGGGCTGAACTGGGAAGGCGGGAGCACCTCAGGAAGCCGCTTTTCCGGCACCCGGTCATCTGTTCACCCCGGTGCCACCAACTCCCCCCTTCATGTACCTCACCCTTAGTTTTTCTCTTTAAGCCAGAAACTTAAAAGTATGTGTGTGGCCCTGGCCAGGTGGCTCAGTTGGTTGGAGCATTATCCCTTACACGGAAAGGTTGCAGATTCGATTCCCAAGAGGGGCTTGTATGGGAAGGCAACGGATCTGTTTCTCCCCCCACCCCCCTTTGCTTCCACTATCTCCAAATTCAATGAG
>NW_006296617.1:823786-824958 GCF_000327345.1 Myotis davidii | reverse complement strand
AGGTTTCAGATTCGATTCCCAAGAGGGGCTTGTATGGGAAGGCAACGGATCTGTTTCTCCCCCCCCCCTCCTTCGCTTCCACTATCTCCAAATTCAATGAGCTTGTCCACGGGCAAGGATTTTTTTTAAAAAAAATGCCAGTGTATTCATTCATTCATTTTTTTATCCACAAACATGTCTTGAGCACCTGCTCTCCACCCCCACATTCAGTACAGAGCTGTGCTGGGGACCCAGAAGTGACCCAGATGGCACCAGGCCCTGCCCTTGAATGCAGAGCACACTCTTAGCCCCTGCATCATGGGCTCACAGCACTGGGGTCTCTCTCTCCTAAAAAAATGCCAGTGTATTCATTCATTCATTTTTTTATCCACAAACATGTCTTGAGCACCTGCTCTCCACCCCCACATTCAGTACAGAGCTGTGCTGGGGACCCAGAAGTGACCCAGATGGCACCAGGCCCTGCCCTTGAATGCAGAGCACACTCTTAGCCCCTGCATCATGGGCTCACAGCACTGGGGTCTCTCTCTCCAGAGCATTACTTCCAGAGTGGCTCCCCCGAAGACTTGCTCTGAAATGCCCCCTTGGGTTCCAAGTCTTGGCCACCCTTCAATGCAACCCAACCTATGACTTCATCATATATCAGCTCAAAACAGAGAACGAAAGCTGTCACTTGTTATTTACATCTCAATCTCTTCTGAAAAGAATTTGAGGCAGCCAGACGAAGTTGTTGATGGGGGAAAGGAGAGTACTTTTTCTCAGAAATGACCTGAAAACAGATGCCATTTTTTGCCTACCAAATTAAAGACCAAGATTACTCAACCTAAGCAAGAAGGCCGGAGTTCGGCTCTGTCACCCAGAGCTGGTGGAAGTGTGAGTGCTCTGCATACATGTCTTGAGAATGACATGAGAATGTGGTATTGAGGATCTTTATAAAAGGTCATTGCCGCCCTGGCTGGTCTAGCTCATTGGATAGAATGTTGACCTGTGGACTCAAGGGTCCTGGGTTCGATTCCAGTCAAGGGCATATTGCCTGGGTTTCGGGATCGATCCCCAGTGGGAGACATGCAAGAGGCAGCCGATCAATGATTCTCTCTCATCATTGATGTTTCTATCTCTCTCTCCCTCTCTCTTCTGCTCTGAAATCAATAAAAAATATTTTTTAAAAAGGTCAT
>NW_006296617.1:788444-823762 GCF_000327345.1 Myotis davidii | reverse complement strand
GGAGGTGTGCAGGAGGCAGCTGATCGATGTTTCTCTCTCATCGATGTTTCTAACTCTCTATCACTCTCCCTTCTTCTCTGTAAAAAAATCAATAAAATATATATATATATATTTTTTTTAAAAAGGTCATTGCCATGTTATTTATACTACAGAAAATATGGAAATAATCTCACATCCAATAATAGGGTGGCTTCATATGATATACTGACAGAATGAATATTATTCAGCTACTAAGATTATGTCTAAGCAGTTTTTAGTCACGATTTTTGCAACATTTAGTTTCTTAAAAAGGCATTTGATATCCTACATTCAGAATACTCCTCTATGTATAACTGTTACCATCCCCATTTCAAAGGTGGGAAACTGAGGCTTTGGAGAGGCTCAGGATCACAATGGACTCAAAAGTCACTGCACTGCCAACCTCTATGTTATACTGTCTCCCTAGGAACAGAGACAAGACAGAAAACATGCTTATTGTTAAAAATCACTTCAAATAGGTTTGTCTCTCCACCCTACAGCCCACCAGTTTGGAATAACACAAACTACCCATTAAGACTCTGCAGCCAAATGTTCTATTTCTCCTCTAAAAAGTGTCAAGTGGTTCCTGAGCTTAACTCTCACCTTTCAAGTAGAACATTCTGCCTAGTAAGAAAATACTGCCATTTACAAAAGAAGGGGACAAAATTCTAAATCACAGAGGTGAATTATGTAGAGAAGGACAGAGCTCCCTGCCCAGTGCAGGGCCCCTCACGGATCAGCTTGGCCAACTGCACCCCCTACTCAATAACGAGTCTGACAGAGCCCTCTCCATTCAGACCCACCCTGCCCGGTCACAAGCAGCAGGGAGACAGGGTCTTTTCTCCAGCCCAGCACTTGAGTGGCACATGACCTTGACTCTGGGCATCTGCTGCTCTCTGCCAACCACTCTCACCGAGGGAAGATGGCACAGGACATTCCCGTGACTGTTGTCTGACACTCAGAGAAAAGATGTGAGGCTTTAAACAAGAATCGCAGCTGGGCTTGGGGCCCAAGAGCTGCTCAAACAGGCTAGAGCCGGGGGTGGGGGAGATGTGGGCCTGCAAAGAAAAAACAAGGCAGGTTGCTGACAATGTTGCCCATTATTGCAATCTGGTCTCCTTGGGCCTTAGTTTCCCATCTGCAAAAGTGGATTAAGAAAATGTCACAAGGCTCTTGTGAAGTTCAGATTTCAAAAACGGACATACTGCTATTATTAGTGATGTTAATAATTAAAAGCTGACTGAGCGCTCTGAAATATGCAGTGTTCGGTGATGCTTCAACACTTTCTAGGTGTGGAGAACTTGGACAAATGACTTAACCTCTCCAAGACTCAATTTCTTCTTGTGAAAATGGGATGATCGCAATAAGATCTGCTCTCGTGAGGGCGCTGTGAAGATTTAATGTGATCATGATGCACAAAGAGTGCTAATCAACAATTATCAATACGCAATGTGCCAGATCTTCATTCAGTCCCTGTGCCCTATGAGTAGGTGCTCTCACCACTCTACCTGCTGGTGGCTGAACAGCACTGTGGGTCACCTCTGCCCTCCCCGCTCTGCATGACAGTGCCTCCTTCCTTTCTGAATGACTGTGGTCTGCCTTCTCTCTACCACTGATAGATAAAGCAGTGGCACCAAACAAAAAAAAACCAAAACCACTGTTTTTTCTTTCTCCCTCCCTACAAATTATTTTTAAACTCTGTGGTCATGACAGCAGCAAATCAACAAGTGCTCAGCTGCTGCCCCATTATCGGAACCCATTTCCCTGTGGCTGTCTCCTCCTCAGCAGTTCTTGTCATTGCTGGGACCAAACACCCCCTGGGGAACACTAGGTCCAAACGGCGATGGCTGCCTTTGGCCTGGTTTACAAAGGTGACAAGTTCTAAAATAAGAAGTTCCTTCTGAAGAGAACTGATCACCAAATCAAGCTGAGGTCTGGAGACAAAGTCAATTAAAAAAATCATAAAAACAGGGAAGTTGGGAGTGTACTGGGAGCAGGCAGATTTGAGGAAGGAGGAATTAAAGAAGTTCCCTAAAGTCTACCTGCAACAATTAACAAATTACAAAGTGTCCACCGATAGGAAATCTTGTAAAAGAATCCATGCAGTGGTGAGGTATAAAATGCTAGAAAGTTCTGGAAGAATATGCAAGAAATGGCAGTTTCCTCTGAGGTATCTGAATATTTTTACTAAGTTGCCTTACCTTTACTTACAACTTAGAAAAGGAAAAAACAGGACGATTTCTAAGGCTCTCCTGCACATGACCATTGGGAAGAGAGGACTGTCAAAAATCTCCGTTTCTATGAGAAAACAGAAGCCATGAAGTGGGGGGACTTGCTCAAGGCCAGGAAGTATATGGCAGAGGTGGAACTAACTTCTTTCTTCCAAATCCAAATCTGGAGACCTCAAGGCTTTGGTGACTGAGAAGGTTCTACTGGCAGGATAAAGCAGACGTGAACTCCAAACTCATTTGGCTAGATTTATGAACCAAGAACAACCGGTCATCTTAGAAAAGATACAAATTCCCCCCAAGGAGGGCCTAGGCTGACCTCGCGAACTCTAGCAGAGATAGGAGCTACTGGTTAGTGACGGGCCCTTGCTGCCTGGAGACAAGGAGTTAAAGGAGAACAGAAGTGCTCTCCAATCCTGTGGATGGTTTAGGCACAGTCCTGCAGCCAAGTCTTGGGGTTTAGAGATACTTCCTGTCTTTCAAGTGTGGCACAGTGAGAAAAGGTCATGGTCAACTATGCAAATTAGCACCACCTAGATGGCTTTACATAGGCCTCAAATCCTATCCTATACAATAAAAGCCTAATATGCTAAGTGTCCAACCGTTCATTTGACCAGTCGCTATGAAGTGCACTGACCACCAGGGGGCAGACGCTCTGACAGGTAGTTAGTTTGCTGCTGGGGTCGGGCAGACTGGGACTGGGCGAGACGGGCTGGACACACCCTGGAGCCCTCCCATGGTCCCTTCCCGGCCCCAATTGTGCACTGGGCCTCCAGTCCTATATAATAAAGAGGTAATATGCAAATTAACCCTCACGCCCTTACAAGATGGCTGCCTACGACCAGGCTGGCAGGGGGGTTAGTGAGGGACGATCAAATGACTGCACACCAGGCTGCTTGGGGCGGCCAGGCTGACTGGTGGGGGGGGAGATGGACGGGCAGTAAGAAGTGAACAGGCCGGCAGGGAGGGGGCAGTTGGGGATGACCTGGACAGCACTGGGAGTCACTTAGGGGCGATCAGGCTGGCACACAGAGGCAGTGAGGGGCGATCAGGCAGGCAGGCAGCTGAGCGATTAGGAGCCAGTGGTCCAGGATTTTGAGAGGGCAGTCAAACATCCCCCAAGGGGGTCCCAGATTGGAGAGGGTGCAGGCTGGCCTGAGGGGACCTTCCTCCCTACCCTCCCCTCGTGCAAAAATTTCGTGCACCGGGCCTCTAGTAAATTAATAAAGCCTTAAGTTAAGCATTGGCAAGATTCATCCTGGCCAGAGCTGCTTGATGGTTAGTGTCTGCCCAGGCACCAAACATGTACCTGGGTTGTGGGTTCACTCCCCTTCCCCAGTTGGGGCATATGCAGAAGACAAACCAGTCAATGTGTCTCTCTCACCCACTCCTTCTCTCCCTCCCACTCTAAAAGCCATGGAAAAAATTGATTAAAAAAAAAATTGGCACAATTCTCCAAACAGGACAGGTGATCACAGCAATCAATCACTCTACATCTACCAAGCCCAGTTCTGCGTCAGGCCTGTACTGGACAGTCAAGAGATGAGGAGCTATGGTCCCTACCCTCAAGTCAGTCCTGTTGTCCAGAGGGTGGGATGGGATTTCAGAGGAAGAAAACCCAACTCAGACAAGTGAGTCAGGTTTTGGAGGTAACACCAGAGCTGAGCAGTAAAGGTAAGAGGGAAGGGCCAAAGCAGGTAATCTCGGGGGAAGGAATATGAATGTGTATAGAAATGTGATTGACAGCATGAGGTGACAGATGTTTGGGGGATAACAAATAGTCTGACATGAGTGTAAGGTTCAAGGAGGGCAGAAGGGATGGAATGAGAAAGGCCAGCTGGCCCTAGGTCTGGGATGTTAATCCAGGAAGTCTAAATTGTATTCTGAAGGCAAAGTACAATCATGGAAGGGTTTTAGTTTTTCAGTAGACTAGTCTGGTAACTGAAAATGGAAAATGGGAGGCAGAGGGCCGCTGGGAGGCAACCAACCCTCTGGAAGAACTCCGGGCACATGAAGAGGAAGGACGGAGTGGTCTAGGTTGAACTTCATAGAGTGCTACAGACGGTGCTTGCCTAGGACTCTAAATGAACTTGATTAATGGTCCGCAGAAGAGAAGATGGGCAATCGTTGGAAGAAAACTAAGTAACAATTTGGAGCATTGGTCCAACAGACTCATCCCAGCTCCAGATGCACATAGGCGGCCCATTAGAACATTTCCTGGCTTATCCTTAATCCTTATCCTTAATCTAATCCACAACCCACCTCAGGGTCAGCAGGAGAAAGTGCCTCACCAAAGGCCACCACGGGAGGTCCTCTGCCCCTCTAGGACCTGCCTCCAAGCCACTGCTTGTATTCCTAGTAAGGTCTTACCCAGCTCTAGACAAAAACTGAAGGCCTGTCTGCAGTTGGAAAGTTTATGTGCAAATAAACCCCCCACAGTGGGCCTAACACTACTGTATGCCAGAGGAAATGCTTTTTGCAGAGCAAGGGCCCAAGGGGGAGGCCATCCCGCCTTGCTTGGCAGTGGGGTTGTACTCACTACACCTCTTGCCTGGTTCATCAAGGCTTTGTGTTCCCACTGATGGGCCGTGGGATTTCTGCCACAGCAGAGCTCTCTCGGCACCCGGGCAAATCTGGGGAAACCTATATGGCTCCTTTCCAGAAGAACTGTACACAAAGAACACCAGGTTAGACCCCCACCCTCTGTAGAGATGATAGGATACACTGCTAAATGGGTCCCCTTCCCATGGACCCGGTCCAGATCGGGAAGCTCTTTGCAGGCATTATTCAACCGGTCATCAAATATCAAGGTTGTCCCAGGTGCTGAGAACCGGCTTTTTTTGGTTATTTTAAAATTTATGTTGAATAATTGTAGAATCATAGAAAAATTATACAGAATTCCCGAATAACTGCATTTAGATTCCCCAAATGTAAATATGCTACCACATTTGTCATTATTTCTTTATATTTTTATCTATACATACACATTTTTCCTGAATAATTTGAAATTCACCCCTACATACAAGAACATTCTCTTACATAACCATAAAACAATTATCAAAATTACAAAATCAACACTGATATGAGTATTCTTATCTAATCTACGGACCTTTATCAAATTTGACCAATTGTCCCATTAACGCCCTTGAGAGCATAAAGAAAAATCTTCCCAGCTCTCAGATCCACTCCGGGATTCTACACGCCATTTCATTGTCATGTCTCTTCATTCGCCTTTTATCTGAAATGGGGTTCCTCAGTCCTTTAGGATACTTTGAAGAGAACAGGCCATATTTTTGTTTACAGAATATTCTTCAATTCGAGTTTGTCTGATGTCTCTTCATAATAAATTCTGACTACCAACCCTGGACAAGAATTCCTGCATGGTGCTGTGTCCTTACACACTTGGACAGGAAACCCTGTGTGTGTCTTTCTCAGTGCATACTATCAACAGGCATGAGATCTATTTGTCCTATTCTTGGAACGCTAACTTAGATCTCTTGGTTGAGGAACAATCTGCTAGTATTCTCTAAAGCAGCAGTCGCCAAACTTTCGGACCTCATGGACCACCAGCTGGTGACCACTGCTCAAAAGTGTCTCTCAGTATTAAAAAGCTTCTTGGGCCTGGCTGGTGTTGCTCAGTGGTTGAGCATCAACCTATGAACCAGGAGGTCACAGTTCGATTCCCTGTCAGGGCACATGCCCAGGTTGCGAGTTTGATCCCTAGTAGTGGGTGTGCAGGAGGCAGTTATCAATGACTCTCTCATTGATACTTTTCTCTCTCCCTCTCTCTTACTCTCTGAAATCAATAAAAAAAATATATGCCCTAGCTGGTTTGTCTCAGTGCATAGAGTGTCGGCCCGCAGACTGAAGGGTCCCAGGTTTGATTCCAGTCAAGGGCACATGCCTGGGTTGTGGGCTCGATCCCCAGTGTGGGGCATGCAGGACACAGCCAATCAATGATTCTCTCTCATCATTGATGTTTCTTCTCTCTCCCTCTCCCTTCCTCTCTGAAATCAATAAAAAGTATATTTAAAAAAGAAATATAAAAATAAAATTTAAAATATGTATTTTTAGCCTTAGGTGGTTTGGCTCAGTGGATAGAGCATCTGCCTGTGGACCAAAGTGTCCTGGGTTTGATTCCGGTCAAGGGCATGTACCTTGGTTGCAGGGTCCTCCTCGGCCCAGGCCCTGGTCAGGGCTCATGCAGGAGGCAACCAATCGATTCTCTCTCTTTTCCATCCACCTCCCTCCCTTCCACTATGTCTGAAAATCAATGGAAACAATATCCTTGGTGAGGATTAAAAATAATAAATAGCCCTGACCGGTTTGGCTCCGTGGATAGAGCGTCGCGCTACGGACTGAAGGGTCCCAGGTTCGATTCCGGTCAAGGGCATGTACCTTGGTTGCGGGCACATCCCCAGTGGGGGGTGTGCAGGAGGCAGCTGATCGATGTTTCTCTCTCATGGATGTTTCTAACTCTCTATCCCACTCCCCTCCTCTCTGTAAAAAATCAATAAAATATATTAAAAAATAATAATAATAAATAAAGCATCGTGGGAGGAGACAACTATCCTGTTTACAGCACACTTTCCCATTAGTTTTAGCATCCATCAATGACTCTTGACAAATAATTTTTAGCACTATGGTGAAAATACAGGTATTTTACCTGTACCATTCCTGTTTAATTTATTATTCTACTGTAAAACAAAAGAACTTTCTCCTTTCCCCCATTTATTTACCTGTCAGTGTAGACTCATGGGTTCTTATTTTATTCTATGGGTTATAATCTATTCCTACCATTATTTATTTGATCCTTTAATTGGCCCAAAAAGCTGGCTCCTGGGTCCTGTTGACATGACCCACCATTCTTTGAGCCCTTCCCCATTTTCTGGCATAGCAGATATTCCAAGCTCACCTACAATTTTCTTACCCCAGCCCCAGAATCAACCATTTCTCCAAGGATCCCTGTTTTCTTGGATACTAACAATTATAATCTGGGTATGAAGTGGGTTCATTGCTATTGGAGTGTCTTTGCTTCTAAGCCCTCTCAACAAATGCTAGAAAATATATATATATAAATGTGAAAACATACATAAACACAACTATTTCTATAGCTACAAATAAAAAACCATGGCTTCACCTGATGACTCTAATTCCAATCCAATCCCACAGGGTTCCTTCTAACCTTTTCCACCTTCCATATTTAGAGAAACTCCTTTTTCTGGCAATAAACAAACAAACATTATCCACAATACACAGGGTGGGGCAAAGTAGGTTTACAGTTGCTCGTATGGAAAATAATAATTAATCACTAAAACAAGAATAAACTGCATTTCACATACTCACAACTGTAAACCTACTTTTGCCCCCATCCTGTACTTACCTATTTATTTGCTCAATTCTAGAATACACAGTTTCAGAATTACTAACCCATATCACTGTGAAAAACAAACCTACTAACCAGAATTCAATATTTGTTTATAGTGTTTTTCTCTTTAGTACATGGGTTAGTTCCTTTTTTTCCTGTAATGCCGCCGTTTGACACACAGGACTTAATCAGCCATGGCCGGGAAGCTCAGTTAGAGCATTGTCCCAATACACCA
The DNA here is from genome assembly GCF_000327345.1 of Myotis davidii. NCBI lineage: Eukaryota > Metazoa > Chordata > Mammalia > Chiroptera > Vespertilionidae > Myotis > Myotis davidii. The sequence continues at coordinate 815,913 of NW_006296617.1, read as the reverse complement.
ATGTTGTGGATTTGACCCCCAGTCAGGGCATATAGAAGAATTAACCAATGAATGCATAAGTAAGTAGAACAACAAATCGATATTTCTATCTAATTAATTAAAACCCTTTTTAAAAAATTGTTTAAGGTAAAGCATTACATATGTCTCCTTTTTTCCCAACTGACCCCCCACCCGGCCACTCCCACCCCCAAGGGCAAGCCCCCACCACCCTAGTGTCTGAGCCCACAAAATTTTTTAAAATAGTAAATCAAGGCTTTGACACCAGATGTGAGTTCCCGTTCTCCTGTGGCAATGGTCTCGCGCTAACTGGCTCACCCTTCAGAAACCTGGGGCTTTACAGAAATGAGGCAGTGCCAGCCACGCCTAGCTATTCTGATTCGGTCAATCTGAGTGAGAACCAGGGAATCTGTATTTTACAGATGTTCCCAGAGAAGCACTGGCTGTAATATAAAAAGCCTAAAAGCAGGGCCTGATGATCTCCTCTGGCCAGTTCCCACCAGCTCGTCTCACGGGGACATGGTGCTTGCAGTGCTGCCTGCCTTGCCTACACGTCTGCTCCTCTGCCGGCAACGGTCTCGCCTCTTCACCGCCTCGCAAATACCGAGCCTTTAACACCCAGCTCAGAAGTCTCCTCCTCTATGAAGACTTTTCAACCTCCCAAACATGGCCACACCCTCAGTTCCCTGAGCTCCCCATAGTTTGCTTTTGATTATGAAATAATCCGCACACTGAAAAACAGACCAGCACAACACGACAGCTTTTTCCATTGCCCTGTTACAGCGCTCCTCGAGAGAAGCAGAATGATCTGTGTTTGTCTTTTCCACTGGCAACAAGAATTCCTCTTCCTCCTCTGATGATTCCCAGGCACGGGATCTGGCACACAAGGTGCTCAAAAATGTTTGGTCTAAGATTATTCGCAGCTTTAACCCTGTGGCTCAAAGATGGCCTAGGTTCTTTTTCATGAGTCTTCAGAAGAGAGACGAAGGACTCTGTGCTAAGTAATTCTCATTTTGAGATGAAGTCCATTTCTTCCTGCTCTGGACTAAACCTGCCTGTTATTGTTCATGCTGGTAACTGAATGCTGTTTCCATACCAGACCTGATATTTTTAGCACTCCTGTTATGATAAACTCACACTAACCTCAAAAAGAACAAATCAAAGTCAACTTTTTGCCACAGGAAACCAGCTCATGCTTAATGTTTTGCAACATGCCATGGGAGAATAATAAAAAGATGAGACCTTTTGCTCACAGATGGCGAGGCCAACGCTCAAGATAGTGGAAAAATGCAGCAGGAAGCGTTCAGTCTGGCCACTATCTTATTAAGTAAACTGGAAAAACACTCAGCACCCAAACAAGGCAAACACACGCACATGGACGGGAGGGCAGCTGCTTCCCCGGACGCTGAATCGTGTACAGGGCAGTAAGAACCATCCACATGTGAGGCACTGGAATCCAAAGCCTGCTGGGTGCCCGGGGAAGCAGACAGGTGAGAGGATCCTGCGGGGTCACCAGTGGGCCGGCGGCTCTCCCTCCAGAGTGGAGTAAATGACCAGATAAGCAATACCAGTCACTCAGGCCAAAAATACTTATCAAGCACCTACTATGTCCTCCAATGGTGAAACCAAGTCAGGTTCCCTGTAAGGTATTCTCAGGTGCGCATCACAGCCGAACACCTGTCCTCACTAGGAACTCCTGAGGCAGGTGGATCCGTCACATTCCTAGAAGGGTCTGGGGAACAAATTCCAAGGACTGGGAAAAACTAAAAACGATTTATGTGACTTTCAGGATGAGACTGGTCACAAAACCTGCCTGTACGCTCAAAATGGGTAAACTTTCTGTTTATTTATCATACCTCAATAAAGTTGTTAAAAGCATAAAAATAAAAAATACAGAAAAACAAGACACACTCACTGACTATTTAGAATGAGAAGAGATTTCAGAGAGAGGCTGGCTAACATAGTCCTCCCATTTCTATAGGCGAGGAAATAAAATCCTAAAGAGGCAACTGACCTATCTATGCCCAAGGTCACAAAGACAGATGATGGCAGTGTACCTGGCAGAGGCAAGTTCACCTGTGGAGGCTGCTGTGTCCTGCATAAGTCCCACAAGGTCAAATTACAGGAGAATCTCAGTTCTGTGAATGGCTGAGCAGAAAACTGGAATAAGTATTTCTCTGAACATGAGAATAAGGAGCCCGGCCAGCGTGGCTCAGTGTTTGAGTGTAAACCTATGAATCAGAAGGTCATGGTTCGATTCCTGGTCAGGATACATGCCTGGGTTGCGGGCTTGATCCCCACTGTGGGGTGTGCAGGAGGCAGCCGATCAGTGATTCTCTCATCATTAATGTTTCTATCTCTCTCCCTCTCCTTCCCGCTCTGAAATCAGTAAAAATTAAAAAGAGGGAACGGGCTGTGCCTGCGAGAGGATCAACATGCCTTTGGCGAGATTTACTACACCCATCCTTGGAAGAGGAAAAGAAAAAACATAAAAAGAAACGGCTAGTTCAAAGTCCAAATTCTTATTTTATGGCTGTAAAATGTGCAGGTTGCTACAAGATCACCAGTTTTCAGCCACGCTCAGACGGTGGTTCTTTGCGTAGGTTGTCAACAGTGTTGTGCCAGCCGACAGGAGGAAAGGCTAGGCTCACGGAAGGATGTTCATGTAGAAGAAAGCAACACTAATGATCCACACAGCTTCCTGAATTTGGGTTGTATCACAAAAAGCCTTATCAGTTTAGTAATTCCAGTTAATCTACCAGGATAAGGTAATTACATTTAATTTTGTAAGTATACAACAGTGATCTCCTATTTTGGTATCAATTTTTCAATAAAGTTTTGATGATGGAAAAAAAAAATTTTTAAAGAGCTCTTTTCTGGTTTTTGCAGCGCGAGGAACCATGAGCAGCGAAGTCTCCCGCGACACCCTTTACGAGACAGTGCGGGAGGTCCTGCACGGGAACCAGCGCAAGCGCCGGAAGTTTCTGGAGCCAGTGGAGCTGCAGATCAGCCTGAAGAACTATGACCCTCAGAAGGACAAACGCTTCTCGGGCACCGTCAGGCTGAAGTCCACGCCCCGCCCCAACTTCTCCGTGTGTGCGCCGGGGGGCCAGCAGCACTGCGACGAGGCCAAGGCCGTGGACATCCCGCACATGGACATCGAGGCACTAAAGAAACTCAACAAGAATAAGAAACTGGTCAAGAAGCTGGCCAAGAAGTATGATGCCTTTTGGCTTCGGAGTCTCTGATCAAGCAGATCTCATGAATCCTGGGCCCAGGCCTGAATAAGGCTGGCAAATTCCCTTCCTTGTTGACCCACAAGGAGAACATGGTGGCCAAAGTCGATGAAGTGAAAACCACAATCAAGTTCCAGATGAAGAAGGTGCTGTGTCTGGCAGGGGCTGCTGGCCATGTGAAGATGACAGATGATGAGCTTGTGTACAGCATCCACTTAGCTGTCAATTTCCTGGTGTCATTGCTCAAAAAGAACTGGCAGAACGTTCCGGCTTTGTACATGAAGAGCACCAGGGGCAAGCCCCAGCGCCCGCACTAAGGCCCAGCTGAATAAACCATACTGCCACCGTTAAAAAAGAATGAGCTGATGTGCTCACAGAGTCAGCTTAATGCTGACAAGCTGAGGGCTCTAAGCTGCGGGCGGGAACCAGGGGATGAGAACGTAAGAGCTTGCCGCTTTACTTCCAGAACCTTACTTAGTCCACCAAGCAGTCTGGCAGGCAAAACGGCCCCTGGTTGGGAATCACCGCATCCTGGTAAACTCAAATACCAGTTGACCAGCATGACTAATTTATAAGCAGCAGCTAGACCCAAAACCTTTGCAAAAGGACAACTACTACTTACGGAGGCTTTCTATGCGCCAGGCACTGAGCAATTAGCTTCTCCCAAACGGCTGACCCGCCGCTCTCTCTGAACTCCAGGCAGGAGGGTGCTGCTGTGACTCCAGGTAGCACTTCCTTGCTGCACTGCCCGAGTCCTTAAAGGGGCTATTTTCTGAGTCCTACACTCACATGCAAAGACTCATTCCTACTTAACCCATTTCATTATTTCTATACAAATGGATATTAAGTGCTTTAAAGTAGTTCATCCCCCAACTTTCCTTGTCCCCAACTGGGTCAACACCATTAATTACTATGGGAAGAGCTTTACTCATAAATAATGTAAAGATAAACTTCAGCCCTGTCTGATCTCCTTACTAGTTTATTAAGGAGGCTTTATACAGCTTTATGTATTTCCCTTTGGAGAGCTAGCACGCACTTTGTCTGTGCTGACTTGGAGGGGGAGTTCCTGGAGTCTGCACAGACCAAGGGATGGAAGGAGGGATCAGCTCCCCTCTCTTCCCTGGGGAAAGAAGACCAAATACTGTCTAAATGCAACCAAAAATGCTTGGTAGATTTTACAAAGGAAAGCTACATCTCCACCTCAGAGTCTCCCTGCGAAAGGGTGATGGTTCTGCAGAGACACTCACTGACTTGCAGGCCTGGGTGAACACATGGCGCCTGGGCAGGTGATGGAGGGCCTCCAATACTGTAGCTGTGCTACATGAACTGGGGCGTGGAAAAGGAAGTTGGGAAGCACATCCCCAGAAGGTCAAGGTGATTTTTTCTCTCTACTTTTCTGGCATTTTCTGCAGTAACTATGAGTTATTTTTACACTAATTAACAAACTGGTATTTTGACATGTGCTTGCAGTGTAACGGAGAATGAGTCACCTTTCTCTCTCTGTGCCTCAGTTTCTTTGTCTATAAAAAAGGGTTAGCCATAGTATCTAGCCCCACAGCTTGTGCTAAGCACTCAATGTTAGTGATTATTTTTAAAACAACATTAAAAAAATTACCTAAAAGTGCGAAGCAGAAGGAGCCAAACAATACTTAGCTAACAGCCCCTGCCGCCCCCCTACCCTCCGCCCCAGTAAGGAGGGAGAGAGAAAGCGAGAGAGGGAGACCTTTCAGGAGAGGAAAACTGGTTTGGGGGCCAAGGAGGAACTCTGTAGAGGGAAAAGCGGTGCTGAGAAAATGTTTGATTTATGACACTGTTATCTCAGGATCAACTTTAGAGGGTAGGTCATTTCAACAAATAAAAAAAAAAGAGATTTGAAAAAAGCAAAAATCATTAAGAAACCAGAGCTCCATGACGGTCCTCATCTCCATTCACTCAGATGTGTGGCCACTGAGAATCAACTAATGAGGAACCTAACTCAGGGCGAACATCAAGAAACCATCTGGACTCTGCCGCCACATGTGCAGAAATCAAAGCCCAAAGCCCCGGCTCACCGGAAGCCTCGAGCCCTCACCTTGAAGGAGAAAGTAATCCGAAGTTGTGCGCTTCAGGGCGGCCTTTGCTTTGTCGCTGCTCCAGTCCACCTCCAGGGCTTCTTTAATGGAGCAGAAGACCACTTTCTGTTGAAAAAAAGGCAAACAGCTCAGGGATAAACTATGCTCGGCTTTAACTCACAAGGCAGTACAGCTCTTCACCACTGAGAGAAATGTCATTACCTAAGGTTTACTGTTCATTAAAGGAAGCTGAGGCCACTCAAATCCAATAAACGTTTATTAAGCACTTACTGAGTGCTCCTCTGGGCACTGGGACACAGCAATGATAACATACTCCCTGCCTTGAAGGAAGACAGAGCAAAGCTAAAGCCCTAATACCATTCTGGTTCTTTCTCTTACTGGGTGTATTTACACTACAGAAATAAAAGCAAAGAAAAATATGTGTCTAGAGATATTCAATAAAAGTTTTTTTAATAGTAAATAAAAACAAACAAAAATTAATAAATGTTTCTCAGTAGAGGAATGTTTGCTGCTGCTGATGGATGACAATACTAATAAGTAACAGCAAGAAAAAGAATAACGGGCCCTGGCTGGTTTGGCTCAGTGGATAGAGCGTTGGCCTGAGGGCTGAAGGGTCCCAGGTTCAATTCTGGCCAAGGGCACATGCCTGGGTTGTGATCCCCAGTGGGGGGCATGCAGGAGGCAGCCAATCAATGATTCTCTGTCATCATTAATGTTTCTATCTCTCTCTTCCTCTCTAAAATCAATAAAAAATATTTTGAAAAAAAGCTATAAAAATGCCCAAACCGGTTTGGCTCGGTGGATAGAGCGTCGGCCTGCGGACTGAAAGGTCCCAGGTTCGATTCCGGTCAAGGGTATGTACATGGGTTGAGGGCACATCCCCAGTGGGAGATGTGCAGGAGGCAGCTGATTGATGTTTCTCTCTCATCGATGTTTCTAACTCTCTATCTCTCTCCCTTCCTCACTGTAAAAAATCAATAAAATATATATTTTTTTAAAAAGCTATAAAAAGAAAAAAGAACAACGGGGATGAAACGAAAGCTGCAGGCTATGGAAATGGAAATGGCATTGGCAAAAACCCTGTGGTAGGAGAAGTATGGCTAAAACCTATTAAACTAAACCAAATAATCTTGGAAAATGACATAATATATACTCTAAAATGTAAACAATTAAATATGAATGAGAAAATGGTTTCCCTTTCCTGAACAATTCCATCCAAAGTCACGTACTGGGACTGAGGGAGGGCAGGAAAGAGAGAGTGTGTGTAGAGGAGCTGGGGGCCTCCCTGGAGGAGACAGACGATAAGAAGGGCTTCCCCAGGGACAGCAGAGAGAGTGACTATATCCACAGACTGGCTGCAACTAGTAAATACACTGAGAATCTGGGAGGCCAGGCCTCTCAATGTCGGAGAAGAGAATTGGAAATATGGGGAGAAAACTAGAACGAAGTCTGTGGTTTTGGGGATAAACTCATTTTCAATGTATGGACAGATAAAGAAATAAATGTAGATGCAATTCCCTGAAACAAGAAGTGCTCAAAGAATGATGGGGACATGAAACAGAAAACAGGACACAGCTTAAGGAAGTGCCCACTGGTCAAATCTGGAACAATTTGAGGGTAAAAAGAAGTAATAATAGATTGCAACACTTAAAATAAACTAGGATCCATTAGTCCACAGACCTAAAATTAATCAAGTTTAATGAGGAATGGGATATTTACATATTTTCAAAATACCTCTCTATAAAATACATATTAGTCACACGGGGAAAAGAGGAATTGTATTCAAAGAAGTCTGGCAGACATAATCTCACTCAAATGATGAAAGTGAACATTAGCAGTAAAGGGCATATGGAAATCATGCGCCAGACCACAGAACGTGATGAGAAGCATCCGTACCATGATATTTTTGCCAAAATGTGTAGCTGGAATGTAATCATAAGGGAACATCAGATGAACCCAAACTAAGGGACATTTTACAGACTAACTGGCTCGTAATCTTTAAAAGTGCCATGAAAATCTAGATGCACACATGATCCTGAACCGGACCCTTTGCCAAAGGGACATGACTGGGGCAACTGGCAACACTTGAATGGGGTCCGAGGATTAGACAGTAATGATGTAACTGGATGAGTTTCCTAATTTTGATGGTTGGGTTGTGGTTATGAAGGATGACTTGTTTGAGAAAATACAAACTGAAATCTCCGGGAATGATGGTTGGGGCATTATGTTGGCATCTTACTCTCTGACAGTTCAGGAAAAAATGGTTCTCAGTACTGGTTACTTTTACTGGGTTTAAAATGGGTGTGTATAAATAATTTCAAACTTACAGAGGTATGGGGTCCTCTCTTCTCTTTCTCTACACACACACACACACACCCCGGCATCATACAAATCCCCCCCCCACTCAATATTTAAAAGAGAGAGAGAGAGAGGCTGACTGACTCAAAATAACAAGAGTATAATTTAGGAGGCTTACTGAACCAAGATCTATCAGCTACCAGGCAATTTACATAGCTTATTAAGGATCAAAATGAATATTATAAATGAAATTCCAAATTGTTAATGAAGATTAAATACACTCGAAGTTTACTTTTTCTTTTAATCCTCACCTGAGGACATGCTCAGAGAGGAAGCGGGGGGAGGAGAGAGAGAGAGATATCGATGGGTTGCCTTCCACATATGCCCCAACCTGGGATGGAACCCACAATCCAGGTATGTGCCCCAACCGGGAATCTAACCAACAACTTTTCGGTGCATAGGATGACCAACTGACCCACATCAACCAGGGCAAAACAGTCAAGGTTTTTTTAAAAAAAGTGTTTTTATTGATTTCAGAGACAAGAAGGGAGAGAGTGAGAGAGAATCACCAATTGGCTGCCTTCTGCATGCCCCCTACGAGGGCTCAAGCCCGAAACCTGGGCAGGTGCCCTGACCAGAAATTGAACCATGATCTCCTAGTTCAGTGATGGCGAACCTATGACACGTGTGTCAGAGCTGACATGCGAACTCATTTTTTTGGTTGATTTTTCTTTGTTAAATGGCATTTAAATATATAAAATAAATATCAAAAATATAAGTCTTTGTTTTACTATGGTTGCAAATATCAAAAAATTTCTATATGTGACACGGCACCAGAGTTAAGTTAGGGTTTTTCAAAATGCTGACACGCCGAGCTCAAAAGGTTCGCCATCCCTGTCCTAGTTCATGGGTCCATGCTCAACCACTGAGCCACACTGGCCAAGCAATAGTCACGGTTTTAAGGTGGCTTTCTGCCTCTGAGTTGGTATACAAGATGTCTACAGTGCCCTCAAACCTTTGGGTCAATGGGTCTGTTTGACCTCAAAAGATAAGTCATGTAGTCAGCCTAGTGACCTTTAGTGCCTTATACAGGCTGCCAGAGCCTTCTTAAAGAGCTTTAAGCACAGATCAAGCCATCAGCAGTATGCTGGGAATGTTATCATAATGAGGAAACAAAGTTTTATCAGATTTTAAAAACTACCACGACCGTAATTCCGAGGTTCCGTAGTTTGCCTCACCAGGAACAATGCTAACAATCCACTGGTCCGATAAGCCACTATTGGATAATGAATGAGAAAAAGAAGTGTGTTTTAGTGTCAGTCCCACCTCTAACACTGGGACAAGAGTACAAATGAAAACCCATATATCACATCTACATGTTTAGTTATAAATCAAACTAGTAAGCTACTAAATCAAAGATATTGTATTCTCCTGCTTAATAAATATACCTTCTCCACAGCCACCTTGGAAGATCAGGTTCACATTTGGGATTCTCACACTCCTTGGGGTTCTCTGCCAGGAGGAGGTGTACCGGGAAAGCTGTCCCCCAGTTTTCCCTTCTCTTTTAGCTTTGTCCCCTCAGCTCGTCCTTTCCCACCAAATCCCACCCCCACCCTCCAGGGGCGTAGGCATGTAGACACTGTGGTAAAGTCAGCACTCCAGAGTCAGATCAGGGAGGAAGCCCAAAAACGCCTGGGAAGCAAGCCTGGGTTGTCTGGGTAGAAAATTCCGGGGTCCCAGGCGTCCAGAATGTGGTCTAGAACTGAGGGCAAAAGCTATGGGCTCCAGTGGACACATCTCCTTGATGCCATGGAATCCTCACGCTATGAGAGAAGGGCTGGAAGGAGGACAAACTGGGACCTTCTAGAGCACTAGGGCCAAGGACAGAGGCCCTTTTGCCTCCCAAAGTCTAAGGACAGAACCATGACAGTTTTGACACTAAGTTGTGACCCCAGGCAAATGAATTTACCTCTCAGGCCTGACGGTGGCAGACAACTTTTAGGAGGTTCCCTGGTACCTGGGGAGGAGGCCCACAGTGGCCCTATCTGTAATATGCACTAGCCCTCCAGCCACAGGTGACAGAGCCAGTGGAGGGCCCATGGCCCAGGACTGACCAATCGGAGTCTTTATCCGGGGAAGTGAGAATTTGAAAGTTGGAAGCGGAGCCATATTAATGGCAGGGCTCTTAAGAGAAGGGCCAAATTCCTACCACCAGCTGCCTGGTTTTTTACCCTTCTCAGATCACAACAGTTATTCAGTGCTTCTTGTGTTACTCCAGCCTGCCTCCAATTAATGACCCCCCCTTTGTTGTTGTTAATCCTCACCTGAGAATATTTTTTCCACTGCTTTTCAGACAGAGTGGAAAGGAAAGAGGGAGGGAAGGGGGGGGGGAGAAAGAGAGATAAACATCAACACATAGATGTGAGAGACACATTGACTGGCTGCCTCCTGCAGGCACCCTTACTGGGGGTGGGAAGGGAAGGGAATCTGCAACCCAGGTACGTGCCCTTGACCGGGAATCAAACCTGCAACCCTTCGGTGCATAGGCCGACACTCTAACTAACCATTAGCCCTGGACAGGGCTAATGTCCTTTTTTGTTTTCCAAGCTACCAAAAGTCTACTATCGACTTTCACAACAATTAAAAATAAAACAAAACTTAACCAGTCACCTAATTTGTAGCAGGACAGGTGCAAGAGGCGATGCCTGTGTCACTCAGCTCACCGGCGCTGGATTTACAGAGAAAACACACTCGACAGTGCTCTCAGGGAATGAAGGCTCCTTCAGGTGAAGCGCCCAGGACAGTGTCTGCTGAGCAGTAGCATCCACCATCTCCCTGAATGAACACACTAAGATGGTAACTTTCACACCTCACGTGGCCCTTCCACTTCTCCTCCTTTGGCTCCTGGACCCCTCTGACTAGAATGCTTAACGCTTCCCCTCTGCTATCCACTCCTTCATGGGAAATCCTGAACCTTAAGGATTTCAATCTCATAGTTCAGTTAAGACTAGTGACAAGCCCTCTTATACTCACTCTTATAGCTTCCAGAGGTGGGGACCACAGTGAAAGACACAGCACCAAATAGATTAGATTTTCAATAAATACTTGTGAGCTGCTTCTCATTTGCCAAAAATCCCAACAGTGAATATAAAAAGTGAATTCTCCACATGGCCTATCAGCCATCAAGTTACGGAGTTGTGCTAGGCCATTTAGAACTGTGGGAAACTGCAGTGACCTGCCCATGTAAGAGGAGACTGGTTCAATAGATCACAGCAAGGCAATGTACACCTGCTCTCCAAAGTAGATGTAAGTCGGGAGTGCTCCCAAAAACACATTGAACAAAAAAAGCAAAACACGTTACATGTCATACATATTAGGTCATTATATGCCTTACATGTATTCATATATATTAATTAGTACTCCAGCTTTATTAAGTACACATGCACAGAAAGTGTTCTGAGAAGAATGTTATAGTCCTTACGGGGAAACAGGGTTCACATTCTCTTAGCTTGTTCTGTGTTTTCCCCGCCTGGGATTGTGAATAAATTTTACTTTTTAAATCAGGCTGAACATCTGTAACATGATATAGTTCTGGATATAAAATAAAGTTGAATGTAAATCAGCATCAAAACAACCTTTAAAACTACAGGCTTCACCTGGCCAGTTTGGCTCAACTATGAACCAGGAGGTCACAGTTTGATTCCTGGTCAGGGCACATGCCCGGTTGCAGGCTCAGTCCCCAGTGTAGGAGGCAGCCAATCAATGATTCTCTCTCATCATTGATGTTTCTATCTCTCTCTCTCTCCCTCTCCCTTCCTCTCTGAAACCAATAAAAATATCTTTAAAAAAAGAAACATATGCATACCTTATTTAAAAAACAATACACTACAGGTTTCTAGGTCTAATTTCCATACCTATTCATGGGAGACTGTAGTTTTTAAAAAGCACTCTAACAGCAGATTTTTGTGGATGACCTGCTGCTCTCCCATGCTGCCAGCAGTATTGTAATAAACGGCTCATATGATTCAAAACAAACAAACAAAGCACTCTAACAAATGACAACCACAACCGGAGACAGTTTTCACACTTCGCAGAGTGGCAAAAGGGCCTGAAGCTAGCACACGCACACGTTACTGTTCTACATTGCTGGCTTTGAAAGGTAAACGGATAGAACTACTCAGGAGTAATTTAGCAGGCAGGGTCTGGTGAAGCTGAAGCTGCACACATCCCAGTTTTCACCCTAAGTATCTAGCCTGGAGAAAGCACACAGGTGCCCAAGGAGGTTAGCTACACACACGAAACACTGACTGTGGCCACCCAATTTGTAACAGCAAAACTTACAGACTGAATGCCCCTCAAACAGCAGAATAAATAGTGATCTATTCACACAACAAATACCCTACAGCCGAGAGAGAGAGAGAGAGAGAGAGAGAGAGAGAGAGAGAGAGAGAGAGAGACCTGCAGTGCTGTCTAAGAGAAGTTGCTGTGAGGATGAAACATCTTCTGTCTTTGCAATACGGATGCCAATAGCCACGTGTAGTTACCAAGCGTGTGAAATATAGTTAGGGAGGCTGAAGAAGCAAATTTTTTATTTTATTTAATTTTAACTAATTTCAATAGCCACAGGTAGCCAGTGGCTACCAACACGGACGGGGAAGCCCAGGAACTACAGAGATATAACACTGCTCTTAAAAAGCAGGTGGCGGCATTCACAGAATATGAATCAATCCCTAAAAAGTTAAAAAGCACACCAAACAATTCTATGTTGCTGGGAAATACATACTTAGGAGAAGAAATGCATGGGAGGGAGAACCACGATGGAGGACAGTGGTTAATTACGTTGGGAGAGACGGTCAGGGGTGAGCTCTCACCACAGTGGTAATGCTTTATGCTCTAAGTTGGGTGATGGGCACATGGTTAGCTATATCCTTCTTGACTTATACCTACAACATCACACAAGTTCTATTCCACTAGTTAGACTTACAAACACATGATAAAACACCATGCCAAGCAGGGCTATATCCGCCCTTTCAGGTACATTAAGTCCACACAAATGCCTGCAAGCCAGGTGAGGGGAGAGAAGCACGCAGATTAGTACAATAGTACTGGAAATGTTTTTGTTTTTAAGTTGAATAGTGTTTTATTGTTATGTCCCAAAACTTGCATTGATGTGGCATGATTTTTATGCATATCTCCCCCCCTCCCCACACACAGGATTGTGCTGGATTCTAGGAAGCACCCTCTTTTCTCACCCCTAGAGCTCAGAAACTTTCCCCTTGTGAGACAGGGCACCACCAGCACCCACCCCACACTTTACAACCATCAGACTTAAAAAAACCCTGCTATCTGAATTCCACCAACCTTTCTGCAGTTTGCACCCTGCCTTTCCCTGCCACTCCTCCCCCAAACCAAGTGATTCTGACAATTAAGCAGCATTTGGGCCTCAAGGCTCTAGTCCAGGCAACTCAATGACTTCTACGGATTTCTAGCCAAGTCCCTTGTCCTGTTTGGAATTTTGTTCTTGGCTTAGCTCACAAACCTAAACTGCCCTGACTGGTTTGGCTCAGTGCTTAGAGCATCGGCTTACGAACTGAAGGGCCCCAGGTTCGATTCTGGTCAAGGGCATGTGCCTTGGTTTCGGGCACATCCCCAGTAGGAGATGTGCAGGAGGCAGCTGATCAATGTTTCTCTCTCATCAATGTTTCTAACTCTCTATCCCTCTCCCTTCCTCTCTGTAAAAAAATCAATATTACGAAACCTCATGTACTACAAAGTTAATCCATTTAGTTGATCACCAAGGAAGTTAATTCAATAATTCTTTTTTAAATGACAATAATCTGCTCTAAAGCTATCGTATTGGACTGGAGGAAGCACAGACATTTCCTGGATATGACCGTACCAGGCACTGTCTCGGAGTACAGCAGTGGACAAAACTGCCCCTATGGAGCTTAAACTCTAATGGGAGAGACACTGACAAGTGATTTGAAGAGTAATCATGGTTACAAATCAAGATGCCACATAAGCTAGTCAGTCATGAGGAATGTTTCTTTAAGGATGGCAGTGAGAGGAGGATGACTGAGCTGTCAACAAACTGCTCAGGAAGGGGGAATCAAAATAATGAATCACTTCTCCACCGTGGAATTTCACAACTAATTCATGAGAGGAGTATTAACAGTGCCCAAATTAGTCACCCTCTATTTTCAGAAGCAGAGGTAAAACTAAATCTGTGTTTCTTAGCATGTCATGAACAAATCCTACTTTATGATTAGTTTTTCAAGTGCGACTAGGGCAAGTAACTACCATCGGGCACCTACTCCTGTCTGGCAGCCCCTCACAATAAAGAAACATGAGCAGCAAATGGGAATGTGGCAATGGCTTCTCCCAAAGGTTTTTCTGGAATGATCCCCATGTTAACAATACTGTATCCCACCATCTTCATAACAGTTCCCATTATCCTAGACACTCCCAGGGGAATCACCTTCTAAGTCCTAGGGGGAGCCAGTGCCCTAGCCTCTGTCTGCGCTCTCCCACCTGCTGCTCTCGCAGAGCTGTGTGACCTTGGCAGGTCTTTTAACCTTTCTTAGCTTCAGCAGCATCTGTGAATGGTGACAACAGGACTGTGATTCCCTGCACCCAAAACACTGCCTGGCACACAGTAGGCATTTTGCAACTCAAAGGTACAGAAAGAGCTGGCTGTTCTGGAGTGAGGAAAGCCCGAGTCACTCTGTCTACATCTGTGCTTTTGGTAGATCCTGCTTCCTAGGACTGGTCCTGGCTTCAGCGCCTGGCAAACCGGCCTTCACATGCCAAGTCTAACAACTCTTTCTCTGGGAAACTTTCTTAACACTTCCTCGCCACAAAACCATTACTGTACTCTCTCCTTCGTCCACTACACATCCACTGTGCATCAGGTTTGTGCCCAAGACCCAATTCTGATTACATCTGTTGCACGACTTCTCCTGGACAGCAAAGGAAGCAAACAAACTACTAAGCACCCGTCTCCGGGCCATGGACTTCCCTGCTGCTGTATTTATCATGATGGCACATGTGCTAGAAAGGCCCCGTGTCTTCCTAGAGGGTGTGAAAACCACAATCTCTGTTTTCCCTCTTTGTTTTTTAACTGTTTCTAATTTAGGAGCACAATGCGTACCTTGAAGCAAAAGTGGCTTTACAACATTTGGACCCTAACCAGAAACCTTTCACAGGAAACAGGAAGTGGCTGCTTCCCCACCCCCATCCTGCACTCTGAGCATAACCCAGCTAGTTATTCCATACAATTTAGGCAAAAGGGCAGAACCTGAATCAAAGGATTTCTGAGTTGGAGGAAAACTTCCACACCTCAGAGGGGTGTCTGCCAAAACGGAGGACACTTGTCGGTACAGGGTGGCGAAGTCCTGGCCCAGACCTTCCACAGCGCTCGCGGTGAGGCCGCACAAAGGCAAGGTCTGGAATCCCGGAGATTGTCGTCAGGAATGCACTGAATGCCTCGCAACCTCAAGGGCTCGAGGTTGGAATCCCGGCCTGAATTGTCCAAGGGAAACAGCTGACTAACAATGTCAGCTGGGCATATTTTGATACCTTCAACTTCGGCCCCATGTAGGAAGGGGCTGCACAAAGAGCTCTGTGACTGAAGAGCCCTAGGAATGGTACGCGAAGGCCTCCCAGCGCCTGCCAGGGCTGCCGCATTCTCCTCATAGCTAGCTAAAGTGGCTCCCAAAAGAGGTTTCCAGATCAGCCCCAGTGGGCACCATCAGAAGTGACTCCGGGGAAACTTCCAGCTGTGAAGGGCTAACAAAGCCAGGCAGTCTCTATTTGAATGTGAAAGACCCGCCTCAATCAAAGAAGCCCTTAAGCCATAAAACCCTTCACACCAAGGCCAAGTGTCACACTTGTAAGAGGGTGTGATTTATAAATTGACAGCACCCACAAAGCTGCTTTTGTGCTCCTCCCTTAGTTAACAATTTATCTCCCCCCACCAAACTCACGGCGCTATTCAGATAAGGCTTGACTGGGCCCCAAGAAGAAAGAAAGGAAGAAAGAAAAGGACCCAAGTTTTGGCCAAAACACCAATGTTCACTCAGGATAATTACGGTCCAGTGAATAGACACTAAAATTAGGGCTTAATAATTCCTCTGTATCACACTCACAGCATCCAACTATTCCAGTACAAACATAAAGAGCAAGAAAGAGAAAATCTTCAGCGAAGCCTCGCTGGAAACTTGAAGAGTTCCACTTCTGTGGTTTCTGCAGTCTCTTTTGTGGTTTCTGCGCTCTTAGAATCCCCCCTTTAGAGCAATTTTAACTCAATGCTCTGACCAGCTGTTTTTCTTTCTCAACATTTAAATCTACAAAGCAAAGAGTAAATATGGGCTTGGTCGTATCTTTCCTCTCAGTTCGACAAAACCAATTCTGACCACCTCACCTGGTTTTCCCCACCACAAGATTCCTTCTCAGATTCCACCGCCAACTAGAAACCAGCGTCTCTGATTGCCTTTCCACTCCTCTTCTTGGAAAATGAATTTAAGTTACCGCACCAATTCCAAGTAGAATCTAAGTATAAATTTAAAAGTATACACCTGATAACATTGGCCAACCTTGAGGCCTTTGTTCTTGAAAGATTTGGTGAAACCGAAACAAAACTTTAAAGAAACAAAACAATTCAAGTTTAAACTGTCTCCTGTCCACTTAGGACCTTACTAAATTGTCTATCAATTTCACCTTTCTTTAAAATAAAAAAAAAAAACAGACAAAACAAAAGTCTTTGGCTCTGGCTGGGTAGCTCAGTTGGTTGGAGGGTTGTCCAGATACACCAAGGTTGCGGGCTCCATCCCCAGTAAGGACACATATAAGAATCAACCAGCCCTAACTGGTTTGGCTCAGTGGGTAGAGCATCGACCTGCGGACTGAAGGGTCCCAGGTTCGATTCCGGTCAAGGGCATGTACCTTGGTTGCCAGCACATCCCCAGTCAGGGGTGTGCAGGAGGCAGCTGCCCTTTGTTCTCAAGGTAAGGTCTTGCTACGTATGGCCTGCAAAGCTTTTTGGTTTTTTAAAAAAATACATATTTTTATTGATTTCAGAGAGGAAGGGAGAGGGAGAGGGAGAGAGAAACATCAATGACAAGAGAAAATCATTGATTGGCTGCCTCCTGCACGCCCCACACTAGGGACTGAGCCCGAAACCTGGGCACGTGCCCCTAACTGGGAATCGAACTGTGATCTCCTGGTTCATAGGTCAATGCTCAACTACCGAGCCACATTTCTGATTGTCTTAAAAATCACACCCTAACTGGTGTGGCTCAGTGGATAGAGTGTCGGCCTGCGGATTCAACGGTCCCAGGTTTGATTCCAGTCAAGGGCATGTACCTTGGTTGCGGTCACATACCCAGTAGGGAGTGTGCAGGAGGCAGCTGATCGATGTTTCTCTCTCATCGGTGTTTCTAACTTTCTATCCCTCTCCCTTCCTCTCTGTAAAAATCAATAAAATATATTTTTTTAAAAAAATCACATCTGGCATCCTAGATCCACACATCCCCTCATCGCCCAGCTGGCTGGCACTAAGCAGCAGCTACCCCCCTTTAAATGGGACAAGCACTGACCCAGTCTACCCAGACTCTCCCTCCAAGCCCACCATGCTGGCTTCCCTCCTATGCCATTGTAACTGCCTGTTCCCACGAGGCTCAGTGTTCATGACCCTCCCCCCACAGTGCACATACCTTTTTGACCATAGTTGTCTCAGATGAATCCAGTTTTGCTCTCTTGGTATCAGGGCCATCTTCTACTCCCTGGCTAACCTTGGCAACTTTGGTCTTCTCCCTAGAGGGTGACAAGGGAGGGAATCCAGTTCTACTCTAGGAATCATGCCATTAGAACAAATAGAGCATTACCAGCTCACAGAATGGAATGTTGGTTAAGAGCCAAAGTTTTGGAGTCAAACAGATCTGGGTTCAAATCACAGGTTGGCCACCGAATACCTGACGAGCCAGTCACCCACTGTGTGGGAGTAACAACTGCTAACAAAAGATTCTTGTAAGAAGAGAAATAACATACATTTCTTAGCATACTGCCTAGTAAGCTCTCAATAAACTTTGTGAACGTACCACTTGAATCATGAATTACTCTAACTGAATCCCTCCCCTCTGCCATGGGGAACTCACATTAAAATAATCTGGACTGCTTCCCTCTATGACTTCTTTATCCATTTATAATGTGCCCAAAGAACTAGAGTTTCTAAAAGCCACAAAACGTTGCAGTTATGGGAGATCCTGAACATGTTTGTCCTTCCCCCACGTCCATTTTACAGGCAAGAAACCTGCAGACCAGAGAAATTTCAGTGACTTGCCTGAGAAGCTGAACTAAAAGTTCCTGACTTGGTAGGAAGCTCACCTGCACACAGCAGGGACCTCTTTACCTCTCAATCTTTACATCTCATCAGGGAGGCAGGGTGTCAGTGGTCAGAAAATTACAACCAAAAAAAACCCCAACTCGTGTAGCTTTACAACACTGGTACCATCTTTCATCTAGAAGCTACAAGTTCAAAACACGGCAGGTCCCATCATGTGAGAATCACCATGGTCTGCAACCGCAATGTTCAAAATGACAGGACAGGGCTGCTGGCTGCACAGAGCAGTCTTTGGACCTTGGAGCCTTTTATTTCCAAGGCAGGTTTTGGCTGAGTGTGCCTCCAGAGTGGCCCGTCTAACATATTTTGAACTAATTTTACTATCTCTCAACCTGAAAAGTTTGACCTGCTAAGCTGGACAAAAATGTTTACAATCCAAAGAAGCCTTCCCTAAAAGCGTGCTTCACCCCCTGAAATCCAGAGTGATCAAATCCCCAGGTGATGTACTTCAACTGCCTCGAACACTGCTTTCTTTAAGCTTTAAATTAGACCATCATTGTGGAAGGCAAGGTCCTCATCTCCTACAACGCTGAACACACAATCTATGTATCAGAAGCTGTTAATGAGCCGGCTTCCCAATGTTCTAAGTGTTATAGTAAAAGACTTTCCTTAATGGTTCATTTTCTAGCAGTGAGTGAAGTGACACTTTGAAAATGTTATATTCTCTCCTCCTCTCCCAACACTTACTCTACAAATTCATGCTCTCCAAGATTGGCAAATGTGTATCCGTGGTAGCCAAAAACATCTCCTGTAAAGAACTTGATGCTATTTTTGTGGCAGATCTGGTCAACTTTAATTATGACATCCCTGGAGCAGCAAGTCAGACATACCTGCAGAAAGAAAGAAATTGGCTGGGTGTGAGTTCCGCAAACCGTGAATCATTGTCCTGATGTCTAAATAAATCTTAATGAACAGTCTCACTAGGCATGTCTAGAGCCAGTTTCAAACTGGTACAACAGGTTCCTTGGATCCTATAGCTAGGAGACAAAAGAAAAGTTGCAGGTTTCAGTGCGTAGAAAATGTAAATTATGAGACGGTTACTTTCTGCAACCCAAATGAAATGTGTTTAACTAGAAAGTAAAAGCCATTTAATGAATTTGTTTCCCCTGATCCATGAACACATATAAACCACATTTCATGGTTTTCATGAAAAGAAAAAGACACTAATAACCAAAGTGTAAGTTATTTCTAAGTGATTAAATATATTAAAATCTGAATGAGCTACAACAAGGAGCAAAACCAGTTTTTAAAATTGACCCATAGTCACGTTTAAATACAAGGGCACTTTCCCCCCTTCTTTTGATGGATGTATTAAGATAAAAAAGATAGCCAAGTCCTGTTGAGATTATTTTTCCATGTGAAAACTTTATCTGAATTTAAGGACAAAAAAAAGGGGGGTTATAGACCAAGTGACCTTCCATTCAGACTTAGACAATGAACTGGTGATTCACTCAGAAGAATTATCAATGCTGCTCTGAGGCCTGTAGGTTCTATTCCAATAAGTTAAGGGATTGGAAATGGCTAAATTTCATGGCATAAAACATCATCTTTTCTGGAGAAGCTTTGTGATCACGGCCAAGAAGATAACTTCTGATGTAGACCTTTTTCATCTGAACATAGAAAGTTGGAGAATAAATTACAAAAGGATATTTTCATTTGATAGAACCTCTCTGCTGTTGTCTGGCAGGCAGACTGCTGAAATAACACTCATGGAGAAATACGTGCGTCTGGTGTCATTCAGAGGACACAGCCTCCCAAGGAAAAATCAAATCTAAAAAGGTGAGACAACCATGATTGAACGTGCAATCAAGTGACCAAATGGAAACATACAGAGTCACAAGTGGCCAAACCCAATTCCGGACCAGTCAAACATGGCCTGTGAGGCAGTCTCGCCTGCCCCGTGCACATGTGTTATACAAGCAACCGGCCCCACACTTCAGTTCTAACAAAGCTTCGAGTTGCTAGAAGGTTGAGGGACACCTACAATAAATCAAATGTGGTTGCTATGAATAAAGGAATGAAGAGAAGACCTTCATCCACATGGAAAATGTTCCAATATCTGGAGTTATAAAACAGAATGAATTAAAAAGAAAAAAAGGACAAAATGCACAGATGATCCATCATTTCAAGCCCATATTTGAACAGATGCGCATATGAAATATAACAGCGTGAAAAACAAACTACTCAACCCGAATTATAACCTCCCGTATAATGGGCCTTTCATTTAAAAAACAAGTAGATCATCTGTGACTATTTCACAATTTTTCAAGCTTCTCGCAGGGTACAAGGAACCATGTCTGAAAGGTCACAGGCACTGAAACAGAATTTAACTTAGCCTTTCACCTCTGCAGAGATTTGGCAGAGAAAACCAAGTGAGGTTGGATATGCCTCATTTGGCTTATGACTATAGTGATTTTGTCTAGATATCCATGGCAACATGGTCAAAGTGGCTGTGTGAGAGAGACAGACCAAGATCAGGTGTGCTCTTTTTAAAGACAAAACACAAGCTGTAGTTTGGTATTTCTAACCAAAAAAAATGACTCTGCTACAGAAATTAATCACCAACTTGTTAAGTTTTCAGGAGAAAACATTTGCAATAATATGTATCAAAGCCATGTGCAAAGATTCTGGAAGGAAGACAAACACCAAGGATGAAACCTGGTCTAGGGGGACATACGCTCAAGGAAGAAACCAAAAGACGGCAACTCACAGCTATAGCAGACCCAACATACTGGATCCACCGACCAACACATTCAATCTACTGAGGCAGTACAGTAAACCTACAGAACAGGACAGTTTATAAACCTACTTGGGAAAAAGCTCAGAATTCGAGGTTCTAATGCTTTAGTGTGCCTAGAACACACACCATTAGTGCTTTAATTTCCCCAGATCAGACACTCTCTATGAAACTTACAGCATCAAATTGAGTGAAAAATGACTCGGGCTTCTTTTCTATGTTCTCAGTGTCCACCTTCACTTCCACCATGGGGTTGAGATTCTGAGCTCGCTCCAAACAGGCTTCGGCCCTGTTTCGGCCAAGAGACCCAGGACGGATCAAGAACTGAGCTCCAAGGTCTTCTGGCGATACCTAGGAAGAAATTTTTCTTAAATACTTAAATTTGGAGAAAATCGTATCTCAAAGACAATGAACCTTTCCCTCTTAAAGGATAACTAAAATACCTACCATTTGATTACATTACTGTTCCTACAGGACTCTGCCTAATGCAGACGCCCTATACTCTTTCCTTCTGAGGCTTTGAAATAGACATTTAACTTTTACTGGGCATTGATGGTTAAAGAGCACCCCCTTGTGTTTATAAAGAAAATTCACACTAAACAGAAAAGTCCATGCTTTCTTCTTCCAACTTAGGTTTGTAACTGCTATCAAAATGATGTGATTATTAGTGGTAAGCATTTACCGGATACTTACCATGTGCCCCACTCTAAGCATTCAGAAAGAAACATAAGTAGTTTAAAGGATGAAGTCCCTTTCTACAGTGGTTTAAAATTAGACCAGTGCAAATTTCAGACACAACTGAGAATGCTTGAAATGAACTCTTAAATTCAATGAAAACTCAGAGGAGGAAAGGTGAGTAGGGACTGGAGCAGAGAGATGGTTTCACCCATAAGGCTGGATGTACCGCAGAGAGCCTCAAAGCCAGGTAACATAATCACATGACAGTTCCCACTGGGATTACAGACTCCATGTTGTTCACAAAGCATCTCTCCCCAAATCAAACATCTAATTTAACCATTAATCTCTAGATGTGACCTCGTCACCTTCACCAAGACTGGGTTCCCTCCTCCCCTCCTGCCAAGTCCTCACAGCACTACCTCACTACCTTTCCTTCAAGAAAATGAGCTGGTCCTTCTCCCATTCAAGGCCAGCCCTCTAACAGGATCCTTGACCCACCCCATCCCGCTTCAGAGATCTCATTATATTATGAGAAGCCATCCACCAGGGGTGGGAAACCTTTTTTCTGCCAAGGGCCATTTGGATATTTAGAACATCATTCATAGGCCACACAAAATTTTCAACTTAAACATTGGCTGGCTGTATTTGGTCAAACATTTAATTAATTCACCCCAATGCTTGGCAGAGCCAGACCAAATGATTTTGAGGGTTTTATATGGCCCACAGGCCAGACCCCTGCTATACACCATAGTGGCTAAGGGCAAGGCTCTGAAATAATTCAGGCAGGATTCAAATCTTTTGTTCAAATGTGACTAACCACTTACTGTGTGACCTTGAGTAAGTATGAGGGAATCACAGGTCAAATGCAGATGTTAATAAAAACAATGCACTTACTGATTACTCCAATACTAATTATTACTATCCATGCTCTCCTCCCTTGGCCTCTCAGACCCTGGCTCTCCTCCTCCCTCCACAGGCAGTCCAGCCTCTACATCGGTCCCAAGATTCCATCTCAGAATCACTCATCTTTTCACTCTGTATACCAACCATAAACCAACTCAATGCTTCTTTTAATTTCTACCAGAATTTCCTGGTATTTCTTAAATCACTCTTTTTTTTTTAAATATATTTTATTGATTTTTTACAGAGAGGAAGGGAGAGGGATAGAGAGTTAGAAACATCGATGAGAGAGAAGCATCGGTCAGCTGCCTCCTGCACACCTCCCACTGGGGATGTGCCCGCAACCAAGGTACATGCCTTTGACAGGAATCAAACCCGGGACCCTTGAGTCCGCCAGCCGACGCTCTATCCACTGAGCCAAACTGGTCAGGGCTCTTAAATCACTCTTACCCATATAGATTTCTTCCTGATCTGAGCCTTGTATTAAACTAACTGCCCACCAGATACTTCCTCCTACGTATCCCACAGGCCCTTCATATTTGACTCTTGTATTTGTCTCGGTTGATAAGCCCATCAAACTGCCCATCCAGTCATCCACCAGAAACCTGGTGCTCAAATCCTTGGTATTTCTTTGATAGCCGTCATCTGCTAAGGTTGCTAAGAGCATGGCTCTGCCAGGAGTCAGACTGACTGAGTCATTGTCTCCCACTAACTAGTGTGACCTTGAGTGGGCCAGTCCTTCACTTCCTTTTCTCAGTTTTCTTACAGGTAAAATAGGGATGATGAACTCTACAAGTCAGAGTTTTGCGGACTGAATGACACTATAGCCCAGCTGTGGACAAACTACGGCCCGTTTGAAATGAATAAAACTAAAAAAAAAAAAAAAAAAAAAAAGGCCGTACCCTTTTATGTAATGATGTTTACTTTGAATTTATATTAGTTCACACAAACACTCCATCCATGCTTTTGTTCCGGCCCTCCGGTCCAGTTTAAGTACCCATTGTGGCCCTCGAGTCAAAGAGTTTGCCCACCCCTGCTATAGCCACAACTCTTAGGACAGTGTCCAGCACCTTCAGTTAAGTGTCCACTGTTGCAAGATATTCTTTGTTTTTCCTTACGAGCTCATATACAATCCTATCAATTCTACTAAGTTTTTCTCACCTCTGTGTGCTTCCTGCCCTATCACCAATACCATCACTCATATCCTTTTCATCTCACCCAAACGACTAAAGCAACCTTCTAAGTGGTCTTTTACTCTTTATCTTGTGCCAACCATAATAGATACAGTAATTAGTCATCTACCCGAAGTCCAAAGCTGACCAGGTCACTCCTCCCCACATTGGAAACTCCTCAATGAACCCTTATCACCCAGGGGTGTAAGTAAAAGCTCACAAGGGGGCTTGCCAGCAGGCTCTTCAGGACGTGGACCTTACCTGCAACCTGGTCCCACCTCCCACCATTTTGAGCTTCACACTCTAAACCAGGGGTCCTCAAACTTTTTAAACAGGGGACAAGTTCACTGTCCCTCAGACCGTTGGAGGGCCGGACTATAGTTTAAAAAAAAAAAAAAACTATGAAAAAATTCCTATGCACACTGCACATATCTTATTTTGAAGTAAAAAAACAAAACGGGAACAAACACAATATTTGTATTTGCATGTGGCCCATGGGCCGTAGTTTGAGGACCCCTGCTCTAAACATTCCACACTGCTTTCTATAGTCTATTTCTCCCCTGCTGTTTTGTGCCACTGCTAATGGCACCTGCCTGAAATACAGACCCTCGACTTGATCAATCTCTACTTGTTCTTTAATACTCAGCTCAGATCAGAACTCCAGGAAGACTTTTATGTCCCGCTATCACAACCTGAGTCAGGGAGCCCACTCTGGTTTCTGGGGAAAAATTGAGAATGGGAACCAAATACCTATAATACTTCAGGGTAGCAGAAGGGGATCTTGGATGCTTACTGATGTAAACAAAATGAAAACCTCTAAGGGGCAGAAAATAACATCCTCATTTTATAGATGAGCAAACTGAGTCTCTGAAAGGTTAATCCTTCGCTCACCTTGAGGAGGGAGGATCTGAACTCAAGTCTGCATGATTCCAAGGCTTTTGCACTGTGTAGCACTGTCGCCTGGGATTTTTCTCGTCGCGGGGAGGGGGGAAGAAATGGGGGATATAAGCAAATTGCAAGAGGGCAGAGGAACCACAGTGTTTGTGGGCTATTAGATTTATGACATGGGGGTCAGGGAGGGTAACTTGACTAGGACCAGGTTACATGAAGCCGGAAGTTCTCTACCCTCCCTGACTGTCAGGCTCACCTGGAGACCTTTTATTTTAAAACTAGAGGCCCGCTGCACGAAGAGATTCATGCAATAGGCCTTCCCTTTCCCTGGCTGCCGGCACCGGTTTTCCTCTGGCACCCGGGACCCAGGCCTTCGCTCCGGCCCGGAGCCTTCAGTCTTCGCTCCGCCACTTTGCCCCTAGGTATGCAAATTAACCATCTTTTTGGGTTAACTTGCATACTCTCCTGATTGGCTGGTGAGTATAGCAGAGGGACGGTTAATTTACATGTTTGTCTATTATTAGTAAGATAACTCCCCAAAGATTCTAAAGCACAGATGGGACTGAGAGCCTCTGTGTGAAGCCTTGAAACCAGTCAGGAGTCAGGCCCTGCACTGGAAGGCAGCAGAAGGCACTCCAAGTCCTCAAAGTGAAGAGGCAGGGATGACAATCAGCCTGGTCACTTCAACACTGGGTGGCCTTCATCACTGGACTGAGGCAGTGACAGGACCATAGCACACACCCCTCGCTGTTAGATCATCGTTCCCCATTCTTGGATTTCTCCAACCAGATGAGGAAGTCAGCATCCCGTGTGGTTTCATTTATTCCACACCAAGGCCTCCAAGTTTAGGAACCATCCTTCCTTGAGTCTCTAACTCTTAACTTCTCTCAACATTACACATTAGTCTAGATGAGGTGTTCCTGCCTCTAGGGGGCACTGTGGTTGGGGAGATGTCAGAGCAGCAGGTCCTCAGACTATTAAATAACCTGAAAGTTTGCTTCCTGGAATTTTCCTTCCTTAGGTTTTATTTTTATTTATTTTCTTAACCTTCATCTGAGGATATTTTTCCATTGATTTTTAGAGAGAGTAGAAGAGAGAGGGAAAGACAGAGAGAAATATCGATGTGAGAGAAACACATCAATTGATTATCACCCCGACCAGGGCCCAGGCTGGGGAGGAGCCTGCAACCAAGGTATGTGTCCTTGACCAGTATCGAACCCAGGACCCTTTGGTCTGCAGGCCAACGTTCTATCCACTGAGCAAAACCGGCTAGGGCTTAAAAGGTTATAAATTCAAGTCAAAAATCAATATATGACTGTGATATTAAGAAAGCCAAAACACGCCCTAGCTGGTTTGGCTCAGTGGATAGAGTGTCAGCCTGTGGACTGAAGGGTCGCAGGTTCAACTTCAGTCAAGGGCACTGTGCCTGGGTTGTGGGCTCGATCCCCAGGAGGGGACGTGCATGAGGCAGCCAATCAATGATTCTCTCTCATCACTGATGTTTCTCTGTCTCCCTCTCCCTTCCTCTCTGAAATCAATAAAAATATATTATTAATTAAAAAAAAAGAAAGCCAACTCATGTTTCTTTTCATATTGCAGTAAAATTTTTGAAAATTAATGATTGCAGTCCTGGCCATGTGGCTCAATTGATTGAAGCATCATCCAGTGCACAAAAAGGCTGAAGATTCCATTCCCAGCCAGGGCACATACCAAGGTTTTGGGTCAATTCCGTCAGGGAGTGTACAGGGGGCAAACGATCAGTGTTTCTCTCTCACATCATGTTTCTCTCTCTCTCTCCCTTCCTCTTGCTAAAAGCAATAAAAACAGTGCTAGCTGGTTTGGCTCAGTGAAAAGAGCATTGGCCTGTGGACTAAAGGGTCCCAGATTCCATTCCAGTCAAGGGCACATGCCCAAGTTGCAGACTTGATCCCCAGTAGGGGGCATACAGGAGGCAGCCAATAATTCTCTCTCATCATTGATGTTTCCACCTCTCTTTCCCCCTTCCTGCCTCTCGAAAGTCAATTTAAAAAAATATTTCTTAAAAAAATCAATAAAAACATATAATTGGGTAAGGATTAAAAAAAGGTATTCGAAAAAAAGTAAAATAAAAAACTCATTAACATTTATTTTTGTCCATAGAGGCTATACCTCACACTGCACTAGTTATATAGTGTGACAGGACCCCTCTTCATTGCCCACAAATTATAGGATGGGACAACACAGTCTTTAAAGTATTTTACCTAAAAAGACATGATTCCTGGAATTTGCTTTAAAATACTGTCAAGCCCTGACTGGTTTGGCTCAGTGGATAGAGCATTAGCCTGCGGACTGAAAGGTCCCAGGTTCGATTCCCGTCAAGGGCATGTACCTTGGTTGCAGGTATATCCCCAGTAGGGGGTGTGCAGGAGGCAGCTAATTGAGGTTTCTCTCTCATCGATGTTTGTATCTCTCTATCCCTCTCCCTTTCTCTCTGTAAAAAATCAATAAAATATATATATAAAATAAAATACTGTCAAAAGCCCAGCCTGTGTGGCTCAGTGGTTGAATGTCAACCTATGAACCAGGAGGCATAGGTTTGATTCCCAGTGAGGCACATGCCCGGATTACTGGTTCAATCTCCAGTATGGGACATGCAGGAGGTGATCAATGATTCTCTCATCATTGATGTTTCTGTCTGTCTCTTCCTCTCCCTACCTCTCTGAAAGCAGTACAAATATTTTTAAAATATATATATGTAATAAAATAACATACTGTCAAAAAATAGAGTGAAAGATACTAGTAAATTTCTTTAAAAATCAACAAAATATTGTTATCTGGAGAAGCCAGGTAGATGGGATGTCAAATATTATTCTCTCTACTTTTATACATATTTGAAAATTTCTATTTAAAAAAACTAAAATGCCACTGAGGCATGAGAATGTAGAGTAAGAAGCGGTTATTTTTAGTTTAGTTTTGTTTTTTTAAATATATATTTTTTATTGATTTTTTACAGAGAGGAAGGGAGAGAGATAGAGAGTTAGAAACATCGATGAGAGAGAAACATCGATCAGCTGCCTCCTGCACATCTCCTACTAGGGATGTGCTCGCAA
>NW_006296617.1:778460-788342 GCF_000327345.1 Myotis davidii | reverse complement strand
TTATTCATTTCAAACGGGCCAGATCTGGCCTGCTGGCCGTAGTTTGCCCACAGCTGTTCTAGAGGCTGGTGCACAATCAGGGCCGGCGGACCAGGGGAAGGGACCATAGGAGGTTGGCTGTGGGAGCGCACTGACCACCAGGGGGCAGCTCCTGCGTTAAGCATCTGCCCCCTTGTGGTCAGTGCGCATCATAGCTACCAGCCGGTTGTCTAGTCGTTAATGGTCGCTTAGGCTTTTATATATATGGATAATTATTAATTATTGGATGCTTTGCTTGTTATGTGCAGGAACTATGCTAAGCAGTCCAAATACATCCTCTCTGACCCAATGTTTCCCAAATTAATGTCTGCGAACCATCTACAACAAGATCTCCTAGGATAACTTTATTTTTTTGAATTCTTTTTAAAAAAGTATTTTTATAGATTTCAGAGAGGAGGAGAGAGGGAGATAAAAACATCAGTGATGGCCAAAACCGGTTTGGCTCAGTGGATAGAGCGTCGGCCTGCAGACTGAAAGGTGCCGGGTTCGATTCCGGTCAAGAGCATGTACCTGGATTGCGGGCACATCCCCAGTAGGAGATGTGCAGGAGGCAGCTGATCGACGTTTCTCTCTCATTGATGTTTCCAACTCTCTATCTCTCTCCCTTCCTCTCTGTAAAAAATCAATAAAATATATTTTAAAAAAAACAAAAAAACATCAGTGATGAACCCCTAGCTGGTTTCGCGCAGTGGAGAGAGCATCAGCCTGCGGACCAATGAGTCCTGGGTTTGATTCTGGTCAGAAATACATGCCTGGGTTGTGGGCTCGATCCCCAATGGAGGGCGTCCAGGAGGCAGCCGATCAATGGTTCTCTTTCATCATTAATGTTTCTATCTCTCTCTCCCTCTTCCTTCCTCTCTGAAATCAATAAAAATGTATTAATACTTACCTGTCAAAAAAAAAAAAAAAGAAAGAAGAAAACATCACTAATGAGAGAGAATCATCTATTGGCTACCTCTTACACGACCCCTACTGGGGATCAAGCCCACAACCGGGGCATGTGCCCTGACTGGGAACCGAATCTTGACCTCCTGGTTCATAGGTCGACGCTCAACCAATAAGCCATACTGGCCGGCTATTTTTTTAATTTTGAAAAATTGAGTTGAGATACTTTTTAAATGTATTTATTCCTGAGCCTGATCTCAGACTTTTTTTCTAAAGTAGAATCAGTGGAGGGTGCAGGACTATCCCATGACAAAGCCCCCGGGCAATTCTATATTTTTAATTATTCAGGTGATTTATAAGCACAAATTGGAAAGCTACTCCTCTACCCCTCAGGATCACTCTCCAAGAGAGAACTTAACTCCACGTGCAGATAAACAAGCTCAACAAGGAGACAGGAGTGGTGGTGCTGAAATAAAACGCATGCTAGCACCATCAGTCTCCAAAGGCTACAGTTCCATTCATGCCAGCCCTCCTTTCACAGCCCTGAAGGGGCAAGTAGGAACTCCCCAAATCCCCAAGTGTTTATAGCTAAGAGGGGAGACTGCTTTGGAGAGTGATGAGGTGGCTGCACATCTCACCTGTTCGTGATCCAGCATGGTCAGTCCTTTCACTCCTGCCAGGATGAGATTCTTGGCAATTTCAGCCCCAAGCCCTTTCGTGCCGACAAGAAGCACCCGGGAGGCCCGCAGCCTGTAACACAAACATTGTTAACTGGATGACAGAACAGCAGAAACTCGCCAAATCATTGAAGAACAAAACAGGGCTATAATTTTAGTTTTCAGTCACTGCACTGAAGCAGCACAGCCTCAAAACTAGAAAAGAGATGCTCCAATCCATCCTGCAGAGCACGTTCATTCAACAAATATTTGTTGAGCACCTATGCCAGGCACCTCTAAGGTGTGGAAATAAATCAAACATAATCCTTGCCCTTCTGTAACTTATACTTTGTGAAGAAAGCAGATAAATAAGAGAGTATATAGGGGGGACAAAAGTAGGTTTTACAGTTGTTTATATGGAAAATAATACAAAATTAATAAGTAGTAATACTAGAATAAACTGTTTCAGGTACTCCCACTGTAAATTTACTTCTGCCTCACCCTGTATATTATGCCAAAAAGTGATGAAAATCAAGCATGATGTGATCAAGACTGATGGAGGATGTTATTTTAGTCAAACTCATTGAAAAGGCCTTTCTGAGGAGGTGCTGAGCACAAATGAAAATGATATAAAGGATGAATATATAGATATTTGGGAGGAGAGCATTCCAGGCAGAGAAAACAGCAAGAGCAAAAGCCCTGAGGCAGGAGTTAGTGGCATGTTTCAGGGAGAGGAAGAGGGGTGAGCAATGGGGAAACTGGTAGGAAATGAGGTTGTAGACAGAACCAGGGGCTACATCATGAAGGCTCTCACAGGCATTGTAAGGTTTCTGGATTTTATTCTAAGCCTAATGAAAAGCCATGGGGTAGGGGGGTCTGGAGGGGAAGAGTATCACAGTTAAGGTGAGAGGGTGAGGGCTTACACTAATATGATAGCAGAAGAGGTGGGAAGGGGTACTATTTAAGCCCTAACACGCAAAAACGTGGCAGCATGAAAGAGGGTGTACCGAGGAAATGTTTGGATCATTCTATGTATAATGTGACAGAAGACGCGGCTAACAGAAGGTAGTCAGAGGCTGGGCTATCCCAAGAAGTCTGGACTTAACTATGCAGTCAGTGGCAGACAGTATATAGGTCTACAATATCTTATTTGAATTCCCTTGGAGGGAAGGAAAACATACAAAATTCCCATATAGAGTGACAAAATAAAGGCATAAGTTCTTTTCAATGAGGAAAGAAAGAAAAAATCCCTTGAAGCACAAATGTTTCAGAATCACATTTTTTGATTTGAAACAGGAATAAAGAGTATGATGTCATATAGGGTCCTAAACTTATGGAGTCATCACTTTGTAAGGTATATAAATGTCTAGTACTGTTATACACCTTAGACTAACATAAACTTTTATGTCAACTGTAAATGAACACTAAATTTTAAAAAAATACAAAATAAAAAAAAGTGCTCATTCATTGACATTATAAAAAGGAAATAAAAGAGTTTACAATGTAAACCCTACTCTCTTTACAGCATATATTATGAAACAACCCCATCAGGATCTTAGACAGTACTCTGTAATTAAACGCCTTAATATTTCTGCAGCAAATATATGATTATTCACACTGAAAAGGATAAATAAGAACTAAGAACAGCCTCACATAAATTCAAGTTTTCTGCTGGACAATGAGTTTGCTCTTAATTTATGAAATGAGTCCATTCTCAACAAGTATTGGGAAGAACATGCAGAAACTATGTTGCAATGGTTCTAATAATTATGGATGCTGCATGCAGACTAGAAGTCTTTAATGAGAATGGTGGCTGAGCCCTGCGCTGGTTCTTGGTGCTAGCAGATTTTGGATTTTCTTCGCTGATACAGTCAAAGGATAAGATGGGGAAAGAGGGAGACTATTGACAATATTTCCCTCAAAGGGATATGTCTGGGTCTCAGTTTCTCCATTATTGCTTTCAATCTATGGGCCCTTTCACTGCCAATCACAGGAGAGCAGACAGGCCTTTCAAGTGACAATTCCACTTCAGCAGAACAGGAGACAGCTGAGAAGAGGGCTTACAGGAGACAATGAGCAGGTCCTTTATCAGAGATGTAGAGCATCATACCAACGGATGGGAGGAGGAAGGAAAACTATTTGGCTTTCCAGAGGAGCCCTAATCCCTCAAGAATCAGCAAATATAATAAGCAATGTCTCCTAAAAGAATACAGTACACGTCAAACCAGCCTTCTACCTGGCCTCCTTGCGCAGAAAGGTTGAGCACCCTTGCATTTAGCTGTACGTTCCAGGTCTCTGCTATCACTGTGAGTCTACGAGCCCTCCCAGCACCTGGCCCTGACACTGCTGCACTTGGAACTCCAGGCTCTCAGTTCCCTTTCAGTCGGAGTGAGTGGGCTTTCTGCTGTCTGACTGCTCCAGTAGAGCATGTACCTGGGTTGCGGGCAGATGCTACACTGCTGTCTGACTGCTCCAGCCCTGCTCTCGTCTAGGAATCCGTATCTTCAAATATTACCAATGGCCTCCTAATCTCCACACCTACTAACTTCTCAGGCTCTGTTCTCCTTGATATTCCTTCAGCAACAGGCATTACCAATCACTCATGCCTCTATGTCTGAAGACTTGGGTATGGATTCTGGCTCTGCGAGTTCCTACCTGGCTGAGCTAGACAATCTCTCTAAACTTCAGTTTATCCACCTGTAAAATGGGGATACTAATTCTGACTTAATGGTTTTTAATCTCAACAATCTGGTAAAATGTGTATGCAAAGCCCTCTAGCATAATCCTTGGCATGTAACAGATGCTCAGTTTATGTTACTTGAATTTATTAAAATTCTCCCCAATCCCATTGCCTTGATTACAAATGGCTCAGTAAAGGATTCATTCTGATTAAAACAAAAAACAAACAAAACACACACACACACAAAATAAAACTGACAAATCTAAAGCTGGCATTTAAAGCCATTCAGTTATTGGCTAGCTCTGACTTGCCCAGCCTTACCTCCTACTACCACCAAATTACTTTACTCAATCCCAAACATGCCCTCAGTTTTCCACCTGCAAACTTTATTTTTTTATATGCCTATATTTTTATTGATTTCAGAAAGGGAGAGGAGAGATGGAAACATCAATAATGAGCAAGAACCACTGATTGGCTGCCTCCTGCATGCCGCTCCACTGGGGATCTAGCCCCCAACCTGGGCATGTGCCCTGACCGGGAATTGAACCATGACCTCCTGGTTCATAGGTCGATGCTCAACCACTGACCCGCACCAGTCGGGCCACCACCTGCAAACTTTAAATCACAATACAGTGGGGCCTTGACTTACGAGTGTCCTGAACTAACGAGTTTTTTGAGATATGGCAGATTTTTTGCATTGAGTTGATAAAGTAATTTGAGTTAACGAGCTCCTTAACGAGAATCCTTAACAAGCTCAGGCTCCTATCGAATTAAACTTGTAAGTCAAGGCCCCACTGTATTCTACACACCTGAAATGCACCTGTTCTTCCTCTCTACGCCCAGTCAAGCCTTCCCCCAGACTTCAAACCCAACTTGAGTGCCATTTCCTCAGCAAGTCGTTTCTTATGAGAGACTCGAATACTCTCCTCTAAATTCAGAGCAAATGACACATATACATGCCTCTGATAAGTCACATTATAGCCACGTGTCCTCTCCATGATCCCTACATCCTGTGGAGCTCTTCAAACTCTGCGAGTTTTTTTTTATTCAAGTGGCATCACCCCTGACCTTCATGCTTATGTTGTTAATCCTTAACCATGCCAGGGGCCCCAAGATTACAGCTTACTGATGGCTCAATTACATGAAAAGCACCTAAAATAGTACCTGGCATAGAGTCAGCATTTAATGAATGTCAGCTATTACTATTCATACTCTGACACAGCAATTCCCCTTCTAGGAATCAACCCTACAGAAATATTCAAGTGATCACAAAAGTCATGTACAAATATATTCACAGCAACATCGTCCACTTGCTTCCCCCTACCTCCACAGTGTCTGGTCTGAGCCACCATCATTTCTCGCCTACAAAACTCAACAGTCTCCTACCCGGCCTCCCTGTTCACACTGTCCCATCTCAGGCAGAGATAGGGCTCTGGCATTAGTTGTTCTCTCCAAACTTTTCACATGACCCATCCTTTAGGTTTCAGCTCAACTGTCACTGGTCACCTAATCCAAAATATGTCCACTCCCTCTTCAATCTGGAATTATGCTAATTGCTTATGTTCATTGCCTGTTCTTCCATTAAAATGTTAACTCCAGCCTAGATAATAGTGATTACAAAATGTAAACTCCAGAAACCACTACATTCCTAACAGTTATGACTATGCTTGGCACTTATACTGTTACTCAAATAGCTGTTGAATTAATAGATATACCCAAACAAGCCCAAGTGTCCATCAGCAGAAATACATGTCTGGCATGTAACTGAACACTCACTATGGCCAAGCACTGTTCCAAACTCTTCATGTTGTTTAATCCTCATGACAATCTTATCAGCTGGTACCTTGTTATCACTATTTTACAGCCGAGAAAACAGACACAAAGTCAACTAGCTTAACCAAGGTTACACAATTAGAAGTGGCTAATATGAGCTAGCAGGTAAGGGCAACAATAAGGTAGAGCTATTAAGATGGTAGCTCTGGATAGATTAAGAAGATGGTGGCATAGGTAAACACCTACACTTGTTGCCTCTCACAACACATCAAAATTACAAAAGGCAGAACAACTATCATCCAGAACCGTGGGAAAGCTGGCTGAGTGGAAGTTCCACAACTAGAGGGGTGAAGAAAGCGTATTGAAACCGGTAGGGGGTGTGGAGGTGCGGAAAGGGCTGGCTAAGCCGCTTTTATAATCGGGAGGGAGACACAAGCTCCCTGCTTGTTCTGAACTCCAGTTCCAGGCGAGACTCTGGGGGACCCAGACACATAGGGGGAGCAACTGGGCTGTCTGGCATCAGGACAGGAACGCGAGGGTGGCTTTCTTTCAGAGGTGCTCTCAGCGATCATTGTTCCTGCGCAGGGACGAGAGGATGCAGGGACCTCTTCAGTGCAGGGTTGACTGGGAGCCATTGCTGTTTGCTCCGCCCTGGTGATTCCCTGAGAACCTGCCCCACCCAATTTACAATCCCAACCAAGCTTTGCGAAGCAGCTTTTGCATATTAATAGCCTGTCCTTTCTCAGCCTAAAACCTGTCAAACAGGCAGCAGCTGGGTCAGGGAGCCCCACAGCAATCAATCCAGCAGCAGCAGCCTGCCTTGCTACATAGCTAAGCCTAGTCTGGCCACTTGCAAACCCTTGCAAACCCGATACAAAGAGGAGGAATCTGTAGGTCTCTCTGTAGCTCTTGCTGGGCGGCCCCAGGCAGTGGCTGACTTTGCACCTCCTTGGAGATCCAAGAGCCAGTGTACCCAGTGGTCAGTGTGAGACCATCCCTGATTACATCCCTTCACATCCATGAGACACTCTCAAGGGGCAGACTCAGCGAGCACCAAAGCCCCACTGAAACAAGTCCTGCCCCATAAGGGTGTCTCCTGCACAGCAGCTCTTCCTTTGTAGATACAGCTGGTCCTCACAGCCAATTGGCCTGGAGGTCAATTCCTCCCAGTGATACCAACAGCAATCAAGGCTTAACGACAACAAGACTGTGCACACAGCCCACAAAGGGGTGCACCAAGAGTGTCCACCTCAGGTGACTGGGAAGGCTGAGCCACTGGGCCCTACAGGACACCTACCACACAAGGCCACTCTATCAACTCAAGGAGACTTAGCAGCTACCCAATATATAGAAACAAACACAGGGAAGCAGCCAAAATGCGGAGACAAAGAGACATGTCACAAATGAAAGAAATGGATGAAGGCAAACTATTGGATATAGAGTTCAAACCACAGTTATAAGGTTACTCAAGAATCTTCTAGAAACCTCCGAGGAACTTAGTGAGACCTTCAAGGATCTTAGTGAGAATGCCAAAAAAATGGAAAAGGACCAGTCAGAAATTAAGCATACACTGACTGAAATAAAGAATAATATACAGAGATTCAACAGTGTATTAGAGGATCACAAGAATCAAGTCAAAGATTTGAAATACAAGGAAGCAAAAAAACACCCAACCAAAAAAGGAAAAAGAATCCAAAAATATGAAGATAGTGTAAGGAGCCTCTGGGACAACTTCAAATGTACCAACATCCGAATTATGGGTGTGCCAGAAGAGAGAGAACAAGATATTGAAAACCTAGCCGAAACCGGTG
Organism: Myotis davidii; assembly: GCF_000327345.1. Taxonomy (NCBI): domain Eukaryota; kingdom Metazoa; phylum Chordata; class Mammalia; order Chiroptera; family Vespertilionidae; genus Myotis; species Myotis davidii. The sequence continues at coordinate 780,498 of NW_006296617.1, read as the reverse complement.
GATAGAGCATCAGCCTGCAGACTGAAAGGTCCCGGGTTCGATTCCGGTCAAGGGCATGTACCTTGGTTGTGGGCACATGCACAGTGGGGGGTGTGCAGGAGGCAGCTGATCGATGTTTCTCTCTCATCGATGTTTCTAGCTCTCTATCTCTCTCCCTTCCTCTCTGTGAAACAATAAAAATATTAAAAAAAACACATTCTTTGTAACATTTTTTAAAAAAGAAAAGAAAATACATGGAGGCACAGTTGAGGAACTTGCTGAAGATCACACAGCTACTAAAAGACAAAGCAGTCTGGCCGGTGTTGCTCTGTTGGTTTTGTATCATCCCATGCCCCAGGAGATTGCTGATTCCATTCCCAGTCAGGGCACATGACCGGGGTTGTGGGCCTGATCCCCAGTAGGGGGTGTGCAGGAAGCAGCCAATCGATGTTTCTCTCTCATTGATGTTTCTATCTCTTTCTCCCTCTCCCTTTCTCTGAAATCAATAAAAACATGTATTTTTTAAAAAGGCAAAGTAGATGTCAACTCAGGCAACATGTGCTCTTAAAGGTATATTGCCTCTCAATATCACAAATAAATGTAAAATTACATTGTGACATATTGTATATATACGTAGTCCACTGGTAACAACAGTGGCAGTAATTACCATCCCCAGAGGACTCATTAAGTACCAGGCACTGAGCTAGGTCCATTACATGTAGAACCTCCCTGAAACCTTGACTAGTTCTTCAGCATTTTTCTCTCTCCAATAAAAACATACGTGCTCTAAACATTGCACAACATTTCTCTTCCTAAGAGTCCAAGGGGGCTCCACAGACCTCGGGGGGTAGGCCATCACATTTCCATAGGAAAGGATCCATGTCTGCCTTGAGAAAGGAAAAAACTAAGGCTCAGAAAAGGTGTCCAAGCTCTCACAGCTAATGGGTGGTCTGAGTTAGGATCAAAATTCAGTTCTGACCATGATCTATGACTTTTTTCTTTCAATGTCTCTCCCATGCTCCCTGTATACAGTTGGTTCTAAATAAATATATGACTTACTCTCCTTTCTTTGACTTCTGCTCCCATATGAGTATCTTTGAAATTTCTGGGAAGGCAGGAACCAGAGCCTTTATATATAATCTTTGAATTCACACACTTCAAGTTAAGTCAAGTAAATGAATTCCATTCATGATTAAAAACTCTTCATCAAATTCACATTCAAACCACCCTTATTGAGAGTCTAATACAGTGGGGCCTTGACTTACGAGTTTAATTCGTTCCGTGGCCGAGCTCGTAACTCAAATTACTCATATGTCAAATCAAAAAGTGAACGAGTGAGACACGTGATGCTGGGCTGATGTTGTGGTGTTCACTGTGACGTCCGCTGCGCCAACTAGCGGTGGGGGATCGGAAGCTGGCTCGTAACCCGAATTTTAGCTAACAACTCACAGCAAAAAATCGGCCGAGAGACGGCTCGTATCTCGAAAAGCTAGTTAGTCAGGACACTCATAAGTCAAAGCCCCACTGTATGTGAGCGAGTCACGCAAAGACCTGGTGGCATGAGGCTATTTCAAACAGGGTAAGCACAAAGCCCCTGAGGACACAGAGCTCTAGCATATCTGAGGAACAGAAAGATTCAGGTAGCTTTCATGGAATGTAGGCAAGGTCTGACAAGCCAGAGCATGAAAAGCAATGGATTTTTTAAAGCTTTGGATTTTACTCTGAGTGAACCAGAAATTATCACTGGAAGGCTTTAAGCAGGACCCCTAATTTAAATTCATTTGGCAGCTGCGTGAAGAGTACATTATAGCCCTAGTCCAGTGGTCAGCAAACTGCGGCTCCTTGAGTGTGGCTCTTCCACAAAATACCACGTGTGGGCATGCACGTACAGTGCAATTGAAACTACGTGGCCACACTCAAGGGGCCAAAGAGCCACATGTGGCTCGCGAGCCGCAGCTTGCCGACCACTGCCTAGTCGGTTTGGATCAGTGGATAGAGAGCCAGCCTGTGGACCAAAGGGTCCCAGGTTCGATTCCAAGCAATGGCACATACCCAAGTT
>NW_006296617.1:777973-778433 GCF_000327345.1 Myotis davidii | reverse complement strand
CAGGCGGCAGCTGATCAATGATTCTCTCATTGATGTTTTTATGGCTCTCTCTCCCTCTCCCTTCCACTCTGAAATCAATAAAAATTAAAATAAAATAGAGAGAGAGAGAGAACAGGGGAGACCAGTGAAGAGAATGCTGAGGTGATCTGAGATGATGGGTGTGGCTTAGACTAAAAAATGAAGGGCCCTGGCTGGTGTTCCTCAGTGGTTGGAGTGTCGGCCACGCAACAAAGGGTCTCAGGTTCAATTCCCGATCGAGGGCACGTACCTGGGTTGCAGGTTCAATCCTGTATGTGGGAGGCAACCAACTGCTGTGTCTCTCTCCCATTGATGTCTCTTGCTCTCTCTCAAATCCCCCTTTGTCCCTCCCTTTCACTCTCTCTAAAAATCAATGGAAAAATATCCTCAGGTGAGGATTAAGCAAAAAATAAAAGGAGAAAAAGTTAAGAAGTAGATAAAG
>NW_006296617.1:775389-777921 GCF_000327345.1 Myotis davidii | reverse complement strand
CATTGGATGTGAGTATAAGGGACAACGAGAAACCAAGAAGTAGGTTTCTGGTCTGTGCTACAGGAAACGGTAGAGCCATTGGCATTTGGCAAATCTGACCACTTTCTCCTTCTAAAAATAGCCCCTTCTTCATTTAACAGTATGGTGCTTTTCATTTAAATCTACAATCCTGCTCCATCCAACTGTCCACTCATCATAGGTACTTATATGTCTTGTCATAATCCATAACCTCAGACTGCTCCCACTGTGATCTGCTTCAGCAAATCTGTTCCTCCTAGTCTTCCTCATCCTTCTGAAGTCCCCACTCAATCCACTGACTCCTGCTTTACACTTGCCTTATTTACCTCAAGCTATTTCCTATGTAGTTTCCCTTCTTTTGTTGCTGGTAATTTATACTTGTCAAATAACTGTAGCTATAATTTACTAACTCCTTTCTGTGCTTAGGCACTACTCATGCATTATCTCATTTAGTTCTCCATAACCTTATAAAGTAGATTATATTATCTCTACTTGATAAATGACAAAACTGAAGCATAGAGAAGTTAAGAGATGTATCCAAGGTTACCTAAGGGGAAGGTGGGGTGCTGGGAGGAGGAGGTAAAGGGGGATAAAATGGAAGATATCTGTAATATTATCCTATGTAATAAAAGCCTAATATGCAAATTGTCCCCTCAACCTGGAGTTCAACCAGGAATTAGACCGCTTGCTATGACGTGCGCTGACCACCAGGTGGTCACTGACATGGCGGGTGTCACTGATGTGGTTGCTGGCCTAATGGGCACCGAGGAGAGCAGGGCCGTGGAGGGATGGTGGAGCAGGTGAGTGGGCGGTGCCATGCCAAGGCGAGTGTGAGCAGAGCCAGATTGCCCACCAATATGCCCTGCAGATGGTTCCCAGCAGCGCTAGTGGGGAGGGGGAGAGGGGGCAAGGGGAAAGGGGTTGTCTCCTCCCAGCTCCCAGGCACTGAGTGAGCCGGGTGGGGAGGCCTGGCCCCAACTGATCACCCAGCAGAAGGTGACCACCCGCGAGGATCCCATCCCACACCCGTGCGGCCTCTTCTGAGTGAGCCGGGCCACAGCCGCTGAGACCACGGGGGCCAATTGGGCTCCCCGTGGGTTCACACAGGAGTTGGTCTGAGGCCAGCCGGAAAAGAGTGTACTGCCCGCCAGGCTTCTGTGTCACACCGCTGGGCAGCCTAGAGGCCCAAGCTGCACCCCGGCCCACAGCGTCCTGCCCGCTCACTGCATCTCCATGTGGGGACTCAGGTGCCATGACTCAGGTGGAGGGGGGCACACAGGGGCCCAGGTGCTGCTCAGGGCCCAGAGGTCAGCTGGGACCTGACCTTCCACACCAGATGTATGCCGGCCAGGCCTAGGGATCGCACCATGCTTGAATTTCGTGCACCGGGCCTCTTGTCCACAATAAAAAATATATCGCCCTAACTGGTTTGGCTCAGAGAATAGAACGTTGGACTGCGAACTGGAAGGTCCCGGGTTCAATTCCGGTCAAGGGCACATGTTCGCGTTGCGAGCTTGATACCCAGTGGGGGGCATGCAAGAGGCAGCCAATCAATGATGCTCTCTGATCATTGATGTTTCTATCTCTCTCTCTCCCTCTCCCCCTTCCTCTCTGTAATCAATAAAAATATATTAAAAAAATATTTATTTTAAAAATAAAGAAAGGTATTCAAGGTTAAATAACTAAGATGTTTTTGAGCTGAGATTCACTATCAACCACTAGAATAAATTAGTACCTTATATGAAACAACCAGTACCCAGTACATGTTCAGTCACTTTAATGGCAAATATGTGCCTATGGAACCAAATGAAGTTCCTCTGAACAGCCAGCAGCGTAGGGTAATGAATGATTGAAAATAGGGAAGTTTTCCTAGTCCCTTTCTCGTAAAATCAAAATTTCAGTTAAAAAAGCCTTAAAGATGTCACACTCACCCCCGCTTTTACAGATGTGGAGCCAAGAAATTGTGTGACTCACCCAAGGGCAAAGAGCTGTTTAGCAGAGATGAGGATTGAACGCAGGTCTTTTGACTTCCTAGGTCAGTGATGGCGAACCTATGACACGCGTGTCAGAGGTGACACGCGAACTCATTTTTTTGGTTGATTTTTCTTTGTTAAATGGCATTTAAATGTATAAAATAAATATCAAAAATGTAAGTCTTTGTTTTACTGTGGTTGCAAATATCAAAAAATTTCTATATGTGACACGGCACCAGAGTGAAGTTAGGGGTTTTCAAAATGCTGACACGCCGAGCTCAAAAGGTTCACCATCACTGGCCTGGGCAATATCTGGGACAGTGTCCAGAAGAGGCAGGGAGCGGAGGTCCGAGTCAGGAGTTACTCAGTTAAAGTCAGAGTGGAGTCATAATACAGCCAGGTGTCCAGGAGATGAGGAGGGGACCGAGGTCAAGTCCAGGCCAACACAGGTGGGGGAGCTAAGGCAGGTCTGGCAGCCGATAGCAAGGCCCTGGGTCCTCACGGGAGACTGCAGGTCACAGTTCCCAGAAACTCCTGGGAA
>NW_006296617.1:770332-775079 GCF_000327345.1 Myotis davidii | reverse complement strand
TTCCGTGTGCAGGCTCTGTCTAGTGCAGTGATGGCGAACCTATGACACGCGTGTCAGAGGTGACACGTGAACTCATTTTTTTGGTTGATTTTTCTTTGTTAAATGGCATTTAAATGTATAAAATAAATATCAAAAATGTAAGTCTTTGTTTTACTGTGGTTGCAAATATCAAAAAATTTCTCTATGTGACACGGCACCAGAGTTAAGTTAGGGTTTTTCAAAATGCTGACACGCTGAGCTCAAAAGGTTCGCCATCACTGTCCTAGGTCTTTGCAATGTATAGTCATTTCATTCACTTGACAAGTATCTAAATATCTACACACTTGTAAGCACTGGAAATTTAAGAGACCAGTAAAAACCCACATTCTAATTATTGGACATTTATAAACTGCTTGCCCTAATGGAGTTTATAATCTACTTCCCTCTTTCCACTCACCCTCCCTTCCTGTCTTAGATATGGGGATAAATCACTGTTGAGTGGGAGAATCAGACATGCCTTTGTTGTGAAAGGCAGTGCCAAAACTGTGGAAGCACACATTCTGAGAGCATACACAGCTGCCAGCTTTAGCATCCCCCTTTATGTTAATTTGATTGAAAGAATGAGCCCCTATGGTGGAAAATGAGCTGCCATGGGAACAGCAGTGAGTCTGAAGTTAGAGGCTACAAATCCAATCCTACGCCTATTGACTTGAGTGTGACATTGGAAGAGTTGGCTCCCTTCTTTGAACCTCATTCATAAGATGGGTTATGCGCCACAGCAAGATGCAAACTCACGTGCAAACTGCCAGGCAATGGTGGAGAAGACAGCAAAGTAGAGAACCCATGCTGTGTAAAAGAGGCGGCCTCAGCCCTAGCCGATTTGGCTCGATGGATAGAGCACTAGCCTGTGCACTGAAGGGTCCCGGGTTTGATTCTGGTCAAAGGCATGTACCTCGGTTGCAGGATCAATCCCCAGCCCTGGTCAGAAGCCATGCAGGAGCAACCAATCGGTGTTTCTCTCTTTGTCTCTTCCCTTCCCTTCCACGCTCTCTAAAAATCAATAGAAAAATATCCTTGGGTGAGCATTAACCAAAAAAAAAAGATTTTCCTATTTTTCAAAAGAAAGAAATCTGCCCAGCCGGTGTGGCTCAGTGGTTGCACATTAACCTATGAACCAGAATGTCACGGTTCAATTCCCAGTCAAGATACATGCCTGGATTGCAGGCTCAATCCTCAGTAGGGGGCTTTCGGGAGATAGCTAATTGATGATTCTCTCTCATCATTGATGTTTCTACCTCTTTTTCCCTCTTCTTTCCTCTCTGAAATCAACAAAAATGTATTTTTTAAAATGGTGGTGAGGACAGCAAAGTAGAGAACCCATGCTGTGTAAAAGAGGCGGCCTCAGCCCTAGCCGATTTGGCTCGATGGATAGAGCACTAGCCTGTGCACTGAAGGGTCCCGGGTTTGATTCTGGTCAAAGGCATGTACCTCGGTTGCAGGATCAATCCCCAGCCCTGGTCAGAAGCCATGCAGGAGCAACCAATCGGTGTTTCTCTCTTTGTCTCTTCCCTTTCCTTCCACGCTCTCTAAAAATCAATAGAAAAATATCCTTGGGTGAGCATTAACCAAAAAAAAAAGATTTTCCTATTTTTCAAAAGAAAGAAATCTGCCCAGCCGGTGTGGCTCAGTGGTTGCACATTAACCTATACCAGAATGTGCTCAGTGGTTGCACATTAACCTATGAACCAGAATGTCACGGTTCAATTCCCAGTCAAGATACATGCCTGGATTGCAGGCTCAATCCTCAGTAGGGGGCTTTCGGGAGATAGCTAATTGATGATTCTCTCTCATCATTGATGTTTCTACCTCTTTTTCCCTCTTCTTTCCTCTCTGAAATCAACAAAAATGTATTTTTTAAAATAAAGCAATAAAAGTTCATCACTCTAAAAAAAAGCTGTTAAGGTCAGAAGTAGGACCTAACTAGAAAACTTTATTAAAAAGAATAAAAATTTTAAAATTACAGAAATCAGAAACTCTATATGAAATCTCCAGATGGGGGGGAAGGGTCACATTTCCCCCCATCTTTCATTATTAAAAATTTCAAACATAAAAAAGTAGAAAATAGTAACATTTTGCTCTATAGCAGTGGTTCTCAACCTTCCTAATGCCGCGACCCCTTAATACAGTTCCCCAGCCATAAAATTATTTTCGTTGCTACTTCATAACTATAATTTTGCTAGTTATTATGTAATTATATATGTGTTTTCCGATGGTCTTAGTGAAAGTGTCATTCACCATCCTTTATTGTGCCCCTGTGAAAGGGTCATTCGACCCCCAAAGGGGTCGGGACCCACAGGTTGAGAACCGCTACCTTAGAGGCAAGTCAATCTGCTTTGTGGAGCATCCTTCCTCTCTATACGAGGGCCCTTTCCACTCCAGAGCCCTGCTATGAGACTCATTGAAAAATGGCCATGAGAGCACTTTAATAAGCCTGTAAGGTTCTCTCCAAATAGCTTCCTAATTACAGATAACCCCTTCCTTCCCAGGACCTTCAGCCAACCCTTTCCAGATTCTTCACAGGCTTCCGTACATCTCCACTCCTTCAGAATAACTCCCACCTACCAAGAATTCCATATCCTTCAAAGAGCAGTCCCTAAAACCAATCAACCCACCTGTCTTCAGGCCCAGTCTCAGTAATCCCGGAGTTCTGCCTCTCACAACCCACACTGACTCCTTCAGCAAGTCCTGTCCCCTCTGTCCTCAAAGATGTCCAGAATATGTATCTGACCCTTCTCTAAAGTTCCAAGCCTCATTACTTATGTCTCCAGCGGATTATTGTAGTAAATATTGCAGTAGTCTCCCAACTGGAACCGCTATTTCCACGTCTGCCCACTTCAACCTTCGACCCCCAAAGCAAGAATGGTCCTTTTAAAATGGTCCTTTTAAAAAATCAGATCATGCCACACCTATTCAAAACTCCCCAACACAGAATAAAAAATACAAAAGCTAGTCACTCATTTGGTTCCAGCCATCCTGTGTGACTTGCCAAGCGTGCGCTGGCCCCAGGATGTCACACGTGCTGTTCTGTGGCAGGCAGGTCCTTCCAGGTGGCGCTTCCCTTTCATACCTGTCAGAGGCCTTCCCTGGCCACCCTATCCAAACAGCTCTCCGCTTCACCATCCTTTATCCTGCTTTAAAATAGTATAAGACTTTTAAAATGGTCCACCTCCATAGGGAGCCTGCCATTAATGGAGCTTGCAGGACTGGAAGTTGCTCCACATGAGTGAATGAGTGGCGAGTGAATGTGAAGGCCTAGGATATTACTGCACACTATTGTAGACTTTACACACACTACTCTTAGACTACACTAAATTTATCTTTTATTTTTAATATTTTTATTTCAGAGAGGAAGGGAGAGGGAGAATCACTGATGGGCTGCCTCCTGCACACCCCCACTGGGGGCAGAGCCCGCAACCCGGACATGTGCCCTTGACCGGAACCGAACCCGGGACCCTTCAGTCTGCAGGCTGACGCTCTATCCACTGAGTCAAACCAGCTAGGACCTAACATTATTTATGTTTGTTGCCAACACTAGAGTGTAAGTTTCATGTGAGCAAGGAGTTTGTTGTTCAGGGATATATGCTCTATGCCTAAAACAGTGATTGCGGAAGGTGCTCAATAATTATTTGATCAAATCAATCACCTCTTCCAAAGACCTCATCTCTGGTAACTATTCCTCAGCACCCCAGGGATGTATGCCCAACCTCCGCGTCCTGTCCTCTCCGGACACATCCCCATACCTCGACACGAGCCACCTCTGCAGGTGCCTCCAGCCCCCCTGGACTCCTAGAGCCTCTCACGACTCCCACTAAAAGCCCTGGCCGTTTGGCTCAGTGGGTAGAGCGTGGACCTGCGGACTGTAAGGTCCGGGTTCGATTCCCATAAAGGGCACGTGCAGGCTCCATCCCCAGTAGGGGGCGTGCAGGAGGCAGCCCATCAATGAGTGTCTCTCCTCACTGATGTTTCTCTCTCCCTCTCCCTTCCGCTCTCTGAAAACAATAAAAATAAATAAAAGACTCCCACTAAAAATAACTTCACCCCAAACGCTCAAAAACCTTCATTCTTCCAGATGGGCCCACCCCTTAGAGGCCCCAAGCATGTAGGGTGCGCGTTAGGTTCGCCAGTCTCCCCAGCGTCCAGGTCCCCACGATCTAGTAATGAATGAACACGCCGCTCCTTCCACCCTTTCCAGCCATTCCCGGCCCCTCCTAGTTCCCAGCCCCCACCCCCGACCTAAACTCCAGCATCACCCCCTTTGGGGCTGCTGAGTCCCGAAGTTCGAATCCTCCTGTTCCCTTAGGACTCCCCCATCACCCCCTCCCCCGCTCCCCAAAGGCCTCCAATCCCTCAGAGCCGCCCTCTCACCCCCTGGGAAGTCCTGGCTTCCCATACCTTCCAGAAATATTCCCAAACCAACCCTCCCAGCCCGCTCAGGCCGGCTACCATCCCGGGTACAGAATTCCCGCCTCCCCTCTTCAAATCAGACCCTCCCTCTCCCTGAGGGCCGCGAACGCCTCAGGCCAGACGCCCCCTCCAGACCCTCAGCCGCACAGGCTGCACCGTCTGACCGTTTCTGGGCCTCCAATCCCCAGAGACGGATCTGCCGGTCATACTGCGCCGCTTCCTCCTCGCTGATGCCTCCGCCAGCCTCCTCCTTCTCCACCATGGCGCCGGCTCTCGCTGCCCGAACGCAGGTTCTGCTCTCGCC
>NW_006296617.1:765579-770287 GCF_000327345.1 Myotis davidii | reverse complement strand
GCGCCTGCGCAGTAGCTCCTCTCCCCCGCCGGTCCCTGCAGCCGGGACCACGTGGACCGCCCCAGCTTCAAAGGCAGGCCGGCCACGGCCGGTCACGTGACAGAGTCTCCTGCCCAGCGGTTCTCAACCTGTGGGTCGCGACCCCTTTGGGGGTTAAACGACCCTTTCACAGGGGTCGCCTAAGACCATGGGAAAATACATATATAATTATATATTGTTTTTGTGATTAAGCACTCTGCTTTATGTTCCATTTGTAGCGATGAAAATACATCCTGCATATCAGATATTTACATGACGATTCATAACAGTAGCAAAATTACAGTTATGAAATAGCAACAAAAATAATTTTATGGTTAGGAGTCACCACAACATGAGGAACTGTATTAAAGGGTTGCAGCATTAGGAAGGTTGAGAACCACTGCTCCAGCCCGTCCAGACCCAAAGATAGCCGGGCCTATGGCCCCCACCAGGGAAGGAGACTGCCCACGACCGGAATCGAACCTGGGACCTTTCAGTCCACAGACAGACCCTCTATCCACTGAGCCAAACCGGTGCTGGCGAAAATAAGTATTTTTTAAATGTTTTGATTGACCAGCCAGTGTGGCTCAGTGGTTGAGCATCAACCTATGAACCAGGAGGTCACGGTTCAATTTCCAGTCAAGGCATGTGCCCAGGTTGTGGGCTCAATCCCCAATGGGGGGCATGCAGGAGGCAGCCAATCAATGATTCTCTCTCACCATTGATGTTTCTCTCTCTCCCTCTCCCTTCCTCTCTGAAATCAATAAAAATGTATTTTTTTAAAAAACACAAATATTTATTATCTCATAGTTTCTGTGGGTTGGGAACTCAGGAGCAGTTTGGCTGGGAGGTTCTAATTCAAGGCCTCTCATGAGGGTGCGGTCAGATGCACACTTTGCAGGCAGTTTTCTGATGGCTTGGGGTGGAAGAGCACCTTCCAAGGTGACCCACTCACATGGCTGGCAAGTTGTTGTTGGCTGATGGCTGGGGACCTCCACTCCCCTGGCCAATTTCTGGGTCCAGGCCTCTAGAAATAGGCAGGCTCCCCTTAAAAAAGCTATGTGAGCCCTAACTGGTTTGGCTCAGTGGATAGAGCATCAGCCTGCAAACTGAAGGGTCCCAGATTTGATTCCAATCAAAGGCATGTACCTGGGTTGCAGGCACATCCCCAGTTGGGGGTGTGCAGGAGGCAGCTGATCAATGTTTCTCTCTCATCGGTGTTTCCAACTCTCTATCCCTCTCCCTTCCTCTCTGTGAAAAATCAATGAAATATATTGAAAAAAACAAAAACAAAACTATGTGAACCAGCAATTCCACTCTTAGATATATACCCAGAGAAATTGAAACAGGGCCCTAAACAGATACTGGTATGCCAGTCTTCATGGCAGCATTATTCACAATCCAGAGGTGGAATAACCAATCCTTTCATCAACTGATGAATGAATAAACAAAATGTGACCTATCCAGACAATGGGCTATTATTCAGCCATAGGAAGGAACACATGCAGCAGCATGGATGACCCTCCAAAACATGTGGTAAGTGAAAAGCCCAGACACAATAGGTGACAAGAAAAGAAATAGGTAGTGATGATGGTTGCATAATATTGTGAATGTACTTAATGTTAATGAATTGTACACTTGAAAGTGGTTAAAATAGTGGGTTTTATGTTATATATATATTTTTTTATTTTTCATAAATCTTTATTGTTGAAAGTATTACATATGTCCCCATTTATGTTATATATTTCTTACTACATTTTTTTTTTAGTTTTAAAAGATTTTAAAATTGATTTTGAGAGAGAGAGAAAGGGAGAGGGAGAGAAACATCAATGTGAGAGGGAAACGTGGATTAGCTACCTCCTGCATGCCCCCTACTGGGGATCAAGCCCACACCAGGGAATCAAGCAGCAACCTCTCCAGTGCATGGGACAACGAACCAACTGAGCCACACCTGCCAGGGCTCACTAAGTTCTCTTGATCATCGTTGTGGCCGATTGCATTTTGCAGAAATGGGTATGACAGCCCTAGCTGGATTGACTCAGTGGATAGAGTATTGGCCTTCAGACTGAAGGGTCCCACGTTCGATTCCAGTTCAGGGCACGCACCTAGGTTGCAGGCTCCATCCCAGGCACTGGTCAGAGCACGTGCAGGAGGCAATCACATGAATGTGTCTCTCTCACATCACATCGATGTTTCTCTCTCTCTCTGCCTCTCTGCCTCCCTTCCACTCTCTCTAAAAATCAATGGGAAAATAGCTTCAGGCGAGGATTAGCAACAACAACAAAAAATGGCTAAGACAGTATCTCCCATCCTACGTACTCTTATAACATTCCTTTGAAACTTCTCCCATTGAGGGGATGGGTGGTCTATGTTCATTGCCTTTCCTTGAAATTGGACTGGCTTTGGTGACTGACCAAGAGTGTGGCAATGGCTTCTCGGCCTCATGTGCAGTACCTGTTCTTATCAGTTTAATATCTGATACGTCCTCTATCCCAGGACATTATATTAAGATATAATCTTAAAGGCACAGTTATTCTTTTAGAAAATGAATGTAAACCTTACCCATGTAAAAGTTTCAGGCTCACTGAAAGTGAGTATTTTTTAAAATATTTTTATTGATTTCAGAGAGGAAGGAAGAGGGGGAGAGAGATAGAAACATCAATGATGAGAGGGAATCATTGATCGGCTGCCTCCTGCATGCCCCCTACTGAGGATCGAGCCTACAACCCAGGCATGTGCCCTTGACCAGAATTCAACCCTGGGACCCTTCAGACCGCAGGCCTATGCTAAGGATTAGCTACCTCCTGCACATGCTCTGACCAGGGCCGGGGATGGAGCCTGCAACCTAGGTGCGTGCCCTGAACTGGAATTGAACATGGGACCCTTCAGTCTGAAGGCCAATACTCTATCCACTGAGTCAAACCAGCTAGGGCTGTCATAGCCATTTTTGCAAAATGCAATCGGCCACAACGATGATCAAATAAGTGAGCCCTGGCGTGTGGCTCTACCCACTAGGTGAGCCCTGGCGTGTGGCTCTATCCACTAAGTGAGCCCTGGCGTGTGGCTCTATCCACTAAGCCGAACCAGCTAGGGAAGTGTTAAGTGTACTTATTTAGATGGTTGTGAGACCAATCTCTAGAACATTTTCATCTTGCAAAACTGAAACTCTTTGCCCACTAAACAATGCCCCATTTCACCCTTCACCCAGCCCTGGAAACCACCATTCTACTTCTGTTTCCATGCGTTTCACTATTCTAGATACTTCACATTAGTGAAATCATACAGTATTTGTCTTTTTGTGACTGTCTTATTTCACTTAATATCATGTCCACAAGATTCATTCATGTGTAGCATGTATAAGATACTTCCTTTTTAAGGCTGAATATATTCCATTGTAAGTTTAGACCATGTTTTGTTTCTGTTCATCCATCGGTAGGCATTTGGGTTGTTTCTGCCTTTGACCATCATCAATAATGCTATGAACACGAGTGTACCAATATCTCATTAAGATGCTGTATCAATTCTCTTGGGTATGTAGCCGTGGGGCGGTTCATTTTTCAGCAACAGCTGATCAGAACAGCTGCCGAAAGTAAGACCTTGGAACTCAAAAGGGGTGGAAAGCAGTGCTGGGGTCCAACCCCAGCAGGTCCAGGGGTCCCCAAAGGTGTGGACGGAGTCGGTGAAGAAGGAATGACATGGAGACAGCATTCAGTTCATCAGCATAGTTGGGTTCTCTCGCCTGGTTCTATCCAGGATCTCCAGCCAGGTTCTATGTCAATGTTCTCTTGCTAGGTTCTCCAGGTTCTCCAGGTTCTCCAGCCAGGTTCTGTAGCCATGTTCTCTCGCTAGGTTCTCCAGCCAGGGGATCTTCATCTAAGTTCTGTGTCCTGTTGTCTTGTTACATCTGTATTTATACCAGTTAATTCCAATCCTATCAATCGTTATTCCAAAGGTTAGGGTGTTTCTTATCTCCATTCCAAGGTTACTCTATTGTTCTATTAAGCTACAAGGAAGTAACTGAAGGAGATTATCCTGAATAAAGATTATGTAGTTTAAGCGTGATTGTTCATAGTTAAAGTGATTCACTACCCGCCTGGCACTTAGTTAAGGGGTTTTACTGATAAAAATCCTCACCTGGGGAAACAACCTTTCTCGGAGAGGTGACCTTGGTTAAAACACATAGCACTTAAGAAGGGGAGCAAACATATTAGGAACAGTATGCCATATATGCCAGGTCCCTTGAAACAGCAAGGATGGACCAGCTCCCGGCAAAGCAGTTGTTTCGTAGATGAGGCTCCTGGGTTTGAGGATTACGTAATTACCTACGCCCAGGTGCCTGCTCACCCTCAGCCAAGCCAGCGGCTCTCCATCCCGCCTGCACATTAGAATTATCTGGGGAGCTATTCAGGAAATATGGTGCCCAGGCCCCACCTTCAGAGACTCTGATTAATTGGTCTGGGGGGGAGCTGAGACATTGGGATTTTTATAAAATGCTCCCCAGATGATTCTAAAATGCAGCCAGGGGGAGAACCATGGAGCAAAGATCTGTGTGCTGCTTCATTCTAGTCTCAAGTCTTTTCCTGTTCTTCCTGTTCGGACCACAGAATTCTTAAGAAGACATCAGATTGAGCTCTGGATGTCTCTCATGGCTCTGTACCACTTTTAGTCACACTTTCTTTTAAAAAAATAT
>NW_006296617.1:763535-765471 GCF_000327345.1 Myotis davidii | reverse complement strand
TTTTGAGAGAGAGGCACACACACACACACACATACACACACACACACACGTCGGTTTGTTGTTCCACTTAGTTATGCACTTATTGGTTGATTCTTGTATGTGCCCTGACCATGGATTGAACCTGTAACCTTGGGGTATCAGGACGATGCTTTAGCCTACTGGGCTAGAGCCTAATCACACTTTCTACGTCATTCTGTAGACATGGGCTGCCAGTTAGAGTAGGGGCTTATGTGAAGTATATTTATTTAGATGGTTGTGAGACCAATCTCTAGAACATTTTCATCTTGCAAAACTAAAACTCTATACCAGTGATGGTGAACCTATGACACGCGTGTCAGAGGTGACACACGAACTCATTTTTTTGGTTGATTTTTCTTTGTTAAATGGCATTTAAATGTATAAAATAAATATCAAAATGTAAGCCTTTGTTTTACTCTGGTTGCAAAGATCAACAAATTTCTCTATGTGACACGGCACCAGAGTTAAGTTAGGGTTTTTCAAAATGCTGACACGCCGAGCTCGAAAGGTTCGCCATCACTGCTCTGTACCCACTAAACAACGCCCCATTTCACCCTTCACCCAGCCCTGGAAACCACCATTCTACTTCTGCTTTCACTCTTCTAGATACCTCATATTAATGAAATCATACAATTGACAAATGGAGATTTAAAAACTAATCCTTTTTAATAAAAATGCAATACCTATAGTAAAATATATTTCATTACACAGATAGATGGGTTTTCACCCATACAAGGTGTTAAGGGTAGAACTGTGTCCCCCCCGCCAGAAAAAATATGTTCAAGTTCTAATCTCTGCTGCCTATGAATGTGGCCTTATTCAGAAATAAAGTCTTTGCAAATGTAATCAAGCTAAGATGAAATCATTAGGGTGGGCCTTAATCCAATATGACTGGTATCTTTTTTAAAATTTATTGATTGATTTTATAGTTTATTATTATTTTTTTAAAATATATTTTATTGATTCTTCACAGAAAGGAAGGGAGAGGGATAGAGCGTTAGAAACATCAATGAGAGAGAAACATCGATCAGCTGCCTCCTGCACATCTCCTACTGGGGATGTGCCCACAACCAAGACACATGCCCTTGACCGGAATCGAACCTGGGACCTTCCAGTCTGCAGGCCGACACTCTATCCACTGAGCCAAACCCGTTAGGGGTACTGATTGATTTTAGAGGGAGAGGAGGAGAGAGAGAGAAACATTGATTTGTTGTTCCGCTTATTTATGCATTAGTTAATATGTTCTTGTATGTGCCCTGAAAGGGACTCAAACCTGCAACCTTGAGGTATGAG
The DNA here is from genome assembly GCF_000327345.1 of Myotis davidii. Classification (NCBI taxonomy): domain Eukaryota; kingdom Metazoa; phylum Chordata; class Mammalia; order Chiroptera; family Vespertilionidae; genus Myotis; species Myotis davidii. Next base: position 764,160 of record NW_006296617.1, on the reverse strand, counting down.
GATGTTACTCTAATCAACTGAGCTCCCCATCCAGGGCATGACTGGTGTTTGTTTGTTTTTGTTTTTGTTTTTATAGTAAAGGTGGAAATTTATTGAAGAATAAGTACAGATTCCCACATGGGGAGAGGTAAAGAGTCCCACTGACTTCCTGTTTCCATGGTTTATAAAGGCTGCAGTTCCTGTGTCCTGACATCCCCTCTGATTGGTCAATATTCCCTTTCGAATTGGTTATTATAGTGACTCCTGAGGCCCTCCTCCCTCATTGTCCTCCTATTCCTTCTTCTTTATTTTGTAAATATAGACCTTTTTGGCTACTTCCAGTTCCCTTGCCTTTTGGAAATGTAACTTCACCAATATAGACCTTTTTTGGCTACTTCCAGTTCCCTTGTCTTTTGGAAATGTAACTTCACCAGGCTTCCTTGTGTTATGGAAACGTACCTTCTCCCAGTCTGTAGCCCTGTGTGTTTTTTTTCCCTGGACCCCAATTATAAAAATTCCCTAAACCTGCCTATATTCCCCTAAAATTCCTGTTTCAGTCCCCGCTCCAGTTAGGAAACTCCAACTGCCTTTGGGGACAATGGACACTGATCTATCTGGCTGCTTCCTCCTGGTAAAGGGGTTGTAG
>NW_006296617.1:762898-763413 GCF_000327345.1 Myotis davidii | reverse complement strand
GTGGGCTAACTAAGGGTCCACGGACAATGGATGCAGCAGCCTTCGTCTGCGGTTCTATGTGAAGGACCATTTGTAGCTTTAGGGCTTCAAAATGGGAGGATATGAAACAATAAGAAATGGTTAAAGATGAGTTAAAACAATATAAACCAAGGGCTGAGAAGGGGAGCTAGGTAATAGGGGTGGCATTATATCTTTAATTGGTGCCCAGTGGTGTCTTTTTTTTTTAAATTGATTTCAGAGAGTAAGGATGAAGTATGGTGGTAATCATCTCAGGTAGAAACTATACTTTAACTTTAACCCTGCTGTTTGGGCTTCTGTACTTATTTGCTTTGTTTAACAATAGAAAAGCTACTTTGCTTTTCTGAATTGTATAAATCATCCCATTCGATTGAATGCCTTATTGATTGTAACGTGACTATCCCATTGATTGTGATCTTACTGGTTATTGAAGCACATTCTTCTGTACCTGGGAACCAGGACAGCACAATTATCCCAAGACCTGAGGGTTCCCGATA
>NW_006296617.1:759388-762826 GCF_000327345.1 Myotis davidii | reverse complement strand
AGAGAGAGAGAGAGAAACATCAATGATGAGAGAGAATCATTGATCGACTGCCTCCTTCGCACCCCCTATTGGGGACTGAGCCCGCAACTCAGGCATGTGCCCTCACCAGGAATGGAATTGTGACCTCCTGGTTCATGGGTCAATGCTCAAGATTGAGCAACATTGGCTGGGCATGAGTGGTGCGTTTATAAGAAAAGGGAAATTGGGATGCAGACACACAGGGAGAAGGCCATGTGAAAGTGAAGGTACAGACCGGAATGGTAGATCTACAAGGTAGAGAATGCCACGGCTTTCCAGAAGCTAGGGGAGAGGGGCATGGAATGGATTTTCCCTTCCAGCCCTCAGAAGGAACCTACCTTGCCAACACCTCCATCTTGGACTTCTAGCTTCCAAAACGGTGAGACAACACGGAACTTGTTTTAAGCCACCCTGTTTGTAGTACGTTCAGGATGTCGTTGGAATAGATTAATTCATGGGTGAAGAATAATAGATGTCAGGTTGTCCTAGCGTTGGAAAAGGGACAAATATAGAAAAGGTGGCGGCTGGAATGAATCCTGTAGTATTCTGTTGGAATTAGTTACGAGTATGTCTTAGTTTCCTAGGGCTGAAATAACAAAGTACCAGAAGCAAGGGGGTTTGAAACAACGTAAATTTATTGTCTGAGGTCTGGGGGCTTAGAGATGAAGGTCTGAGCTCTCCGAAGGCCCCGGGGAAGGAATCACGCCCTGCCTCTTCTAGCTTCTGGTGGTTGCCAACAATCTTAGCATTCCTTGGCTCGTACATGCATCACTCCAAACTCAGCCTCTGTTGTTACATAGTGTTCTCCCCATGTGTGCACCTCCTGTCTTATGACACTAGTCATATTGGATTACGGGCCGGGCCCAACCTACTTCACTGTGACCTCATCTTAATCTGATTAGTGATCTCTACAATGCTTCTATTTCCAAGTAAGGTCACATTGTGAGGTTCCCGGAAGGCCATGAATTTGTGGGAAGGAGACACTATTCAACCCAGTACAGGTGCAAGGGTATATTTTAAATATATAACGAACCCGGCCAGTGTGGCTTAGTGGTTGAGCGTCGACCTATGAACCAGGAGGTTGGAGGGTGGCAGGAAGGAACTGAGTCTGGCTGCGGGTTTATAATTGCTGAAGTTGGGCGATGGGTATATGAAGGTTCACTTTATTAAATTCTCATTTTAAAGTTCTGAATCCAAAGCTGTTGCGCTACGCTGTGATACTTCCTGATCTCAGGGGGAAAGGCCAATGACAAGATCAGATAACCCCTTTGGGCAGGAAAGATGTTTAGAAGTCATGAAATGACTGGGCACCAGAGGGTTATGTTAAATATCTTTTGCATAAGCCTTTGGAAATAAACACTTATGCTGAGTTATTACAGTGAAGTGTAGATGGAACATAGAAAAATAATAATAAAGGAGGTCTAACTATTTTGAAAAGCTAAAAATAGACCTGAAGCATTAAATGATTAATTAATAGATTGACCTTGAAAGTGACCCTGAAGATCCAGGGCACGTAGTCACCTGTAATTGGTTAGGGAGTGACCTGAGCCACTTCTATTCAGTATGCAGTAATTCATGTGAAACGGTCACTCTGTGAAAGATTCCTGAAAATATAGCTCCCTGCTCTCGAAAGTATTTTCTCCTGCACGTCTAGCTCATTAAACATCTGAAAGAGTCCTTTCTTCCTCCCAGGTGCATTCTTCCACCTCTCTCCCTCCCCCCTCCTCCCCCTTCCCTCCAGGCACCTCACCATTACCCTCCTCACTCCCTAGCTCCAAGGGTCCTTCCTTCTGGCCTGTATAACTTGTTTCCTCAGCCCATTTCATCCCTGAATTACTTCTTCCACCTCTGTAATTTTGTAAGTAAATGTGCTTTAAAAAATAATAAAATAAGTAAGTAAAAATAAACCAATAAAAGTGTACTTTCTCTCTTCCCCCTTATGCTTTCCTAAAGCTTATAGGGAAAAATGTAATGTAATGGTATAATGCAGTGGTCGGCAAACCGCGGCTCGCGAGCCACATGTGGCTCTTTGGCCCCTTGAGTGTGGCTCTTCCACAAGATACCACGTGCGGGTGCACACGTACAGTGCGATTGAAACTTCATGGCCCATGCGCAGAAGTCGGTTTTTGGCCTGGGAGAGTCTATTTTGAAGAAGTGGCATTAGAAGAAGTGGGGGGTGTTGGTCGGGCAGCGCGGGGGATGTACATTGTTTTGAGGTACCTTCCTGAGGTCGACCCCTTCCAACCCTCCCATCTACACTCCTCTATCCGAAGCAAGTGTACAAGAGGAGTGTGGATGGGAGAGTTGGAAGGGGTCAACCTCAGCGAACGAACCTCAATCAGATGGAGGACGTTTTTAGCAAAGGCCAGCTTAGGATACCCTAATGAAGTTAATAACAATGTACCTACCTATAGAGTTTAAGTTTAAAAAATTTGGCTCTCAAAAGAAATTTCAATCGTTGTACTATTGCTATTTGGCTCTGTTGACTAATGAGTTTGTCGACCACTGGGCTAATGTAAAGTTTGGGAGTAGATATGTTTTTAAACTTCTTTATTGGGTTGAAAGTCATGTGACGTAAAATTAACCACTTTAAAATGAACAATTCAGGCCCAGCTGGTTTGGCTCAATGGAAAGAGCGTCAGCCAACTGAAGGGTCCCAGGTTTGATTCCAGCAAAGGGCACATGCCTGGTTTGCAGGCTCCATCCCCAGTAGGGGGCATGCAGGAGGCAGCCAGTCAGTGATTCTCTCTCATCATTGACGTTTCTCTGTCTCCCTCTCCCTTCCTCTCTGAAACCAATAAAAATATATTTAAAAATAAATAAAATAAAATGAACAATTCAGTGGCATTTAGTACACTCACCATGGGCAACCACCACCTCTATCTAGTTCCAGAACATTCCACCTTCAAAGGTGATGATATACATTTGTAGATTCCCAAGAATCTGACCATGACTTTACTATGCACCCAATTCCAAAAGAACTGAAAAAGTTCAGCATTACAGATTAATCTAACTTCGTAGAAACAGTTATTTCCATTTTTCTTTTATATTTTATTGACTTTTTACAGAGAGGAAGGGAGAGGGATAGAGAGTTAGAAACATCGATGAGAGAGAAACATTGATCAACTGCCTCCTGCACACTCCCCACTGGGGTTGTGCCTGTTAGGTTAGGTGGCTCAGGAGGCGGCGCAAGAAATAGAGACTCCAGTGAATCAGAAAAGAAAGGAAAGGAAAAGGTTTATTCTGCGTCCCCGGGAGACCCACGTACCCCAAGGACAGGGCACGTGGATTCACGCCAACAGGGAGGGGGGCGCTTTTTTTATACTGCGGTTGGGTGAGGGGAGGGGGCATGAACTGAGTATTCAGCTGAGGAAGTTTCAGCTGCAGGGGGTCAGCAAGGGATTCAGGAAGGAGTCAGTA
>NW_006296617.1:752693-758428 GCF_000327345.1 Myotis davidii | reverse complement strand
AGAATCATTGATTGGCTGCTTCCGGCACACCCCGTCTTGGGGATCAAGCCCGCAACCCAGACATGTGCCCTGACCAGGAATTGAACTGTGAGTGACCTCCTTGTTCATAGGTTGATGCTCAACCACTGAGCCACACCGGCGGGCAAGGTGCTTGCTTGTTCTTGCCAATTGCCATAGTGCTGCTCAGAGAGCCAAAAGGCCTCAAGGGCCATTTTAAATAGTGCTGCTAAGAACATCATTGTCACCCTAGCCAGTGGTTGGCAAACTGTGGCTCGGCAAACCATGGCTCGCGAGCCAAATGTGGCTCTTTGGGCCTTTGAGTCTGGCTCTTCCACAAAATACCACGTGCGGGTGCACACATACAGTGTGATTGAAACTTCGTGGCCCATGCGCAGAAGTCGGTATTTTGTGGAAGAGCCAGTATTTTGTGGAAGAGCCACACTCAAGGGGCCAAAGAGCCACATGTGGCTCCCGAGCCACGGTTTGCCGACCACAGCCCTAGCCGGTTTGGCTCAGTGAATAGAGCATCGGCCTGCAGACTGAAGGGCCCTGGGTTCGAATTCCAGCCAAGAGCACATGCCCAAGATGTGGGCTTGATCCCTAGTAGGGGGCATGCAGGAGGCAGCCGATCAATGATTCTCATCATTGATGTTTCTCTCTCTCTCTCCTCTCTAAAATCAAAAAATATATATATATATTTTAAAAAGAACATTCTTGCCCTAACTGGTATGGGTGAATAGAGCATCGGCCTACAGACTCGAGGGTCCCGTTTTCGATTCCCGTCAAGGGCACATGCCTGGGTTGCAGGCTTGATCCCCAGTAGGGGGCGTTCAGGAGGTAGCTGATCAATGATTCTCATCATTGATGTTTCTCTTTCTCCCTCTCCCTCTCTGAAATCAGTTTTATATATATATATGTGTGTATATATATATAGTTTTATATTTATATATGTGTGTATATATATATACACACATATATATATAATATTCTTGTCATGTCTTTTCGTATGCATTTCTGTTAGGTATGCATTTGGGGTGGAATTGTTGAATCAGTGTAGATCAGCGGTTCTCAACCTGTGGGCCGCGACCCCTTTGGCGGTCGAACGACCCTTTCACAGGGGTCGCCTAAGACCATCCTGCATATCAGATATTTACATGACGATTCATAACAGTAGCAACATTACAGTTATGAAGTAGCAACGAAAATAATTTTATAGTTGGGGGTCACAACATGAGGAACTGTATTTAAAGGGCCAGAAGGTTGAGAACCACTGGTGTAGATATATGTTCAGCTGTAGTTATATGGCCAGGCTATTTTCCAAAGTGGTTCTAAGGGAATTTCCGTGTTTCTTCTCTACTCTGGTCACTTTTATCCCACACCTGGCAATTCTCCAACGGGCAGATACCAGCCTTGGCTATTCTAAATAAACTTGGAAATAGCCCCCTGGAAGTTAATTCAAAATTTCACCGTACATTTGCGAATAGAAGCAGTCTTGTGTTGGTTTTGTCCTGTAGTTGTTAACTGATTAACCCTCTTATCTCTTCCTTCCACCCTCTGGCCTGCTTATTTTAATACTCGAGGCCCGGTGCAGGACATTCATGCACGGGGGCGGGGGGGGGTGAGGGGGGTGTCCCTCAGCCCGTCCTGTGCCCTCTTGCAGTCCGGGATCCCCCAAGGGGTCCTTAGCTCTGTTGTGCTCACCAGCCATGAGCTTGGCTTCTGGCTGAGCGGCGCTTCCCCTGTGGGAGCACCGTGACCACCAGGGGGCAGCTCCTGCATTGAGCATCTGCCCCCCAGTGGTCAGTGCGCATCATAGTGACCAGGGGTTCCACTGTTCGGTCGATTTGCATATTAGCCTTTTATTATATAGGATAAGACATCTTGGAATTTTTTTCTTGAGATAGACACATTGATTGGTTTCCTCCTGCTGGTGCCCCCACTGGGGCTGGGGATTGAACCTTGACTGGGAATCAAACCCTCGACCCTTTGTTCCATGGGCCAAAGCTCTAACCACTGAGCAACTGGCCAAGAAACCCCACCCCCCCCTTTTTTTTTAAAACTGTGAATTGAAGCTGCAAACTTTTGGTATGTAGGATGCTGCTCCAACCAACTGAGCTACCTAGCCAGAGCAAGAGTAAATCTTTTTTTAAAAAAAAAAGAGTAAATCTTTTTATTTTTTAATGTTTTTATTTATTTTTAGAGAGAGAAGAAGGGAGAGAGAGATAGAAACATGGATGGGAGGAAAACATCAATTTGGCTGCCTTCTACACACCCCCTACTGGGGATTGAGCCCGAAACCCAGGCATGTGCCCTGACAGGGAATTAAACCATTGACTTTTTGGTGCATAGGCCAACGCTCAACCACTGAGCGACACCTGCCAGATAAAAGGGAATCTTTTAATTAGCCTATGAGAGAGACCTTTTCTTTTTAGCATGCATGATTATAATAGAATGTTGGCTCATAACTAAATTTTCCAAAAAAGGTTTCTTTAACACACCAAGAGCTAGTAGAGGAGGGTTATGGAATAGAAAGGAAAAATACTGTAAATGGGTCATTATGGATAATTGTAAAAGTTGCCATTCTATGCTTTCTATGATTTCTGAACCCCATGCATTTTTTTAAAATATATTTTATTGATTTTTTACAGAGAGGAAGGGAGAGGAATAGAGAGTTGATGAGAGAGAAACATCAATCAGCTGCCTCCTGCACATCTCCTATTGGGGATGTGTCCGCAAGCCAGGTACATGCCCTTGACCAGAATCGAACCTGGGACCTTTCAGTCCGCAAGCTGACGCTCTATCCACCGAGCCAAACCGGTTTCGGCAACCCCATGCATTTTAGTTATGGACCCAACAACACTGATTGAGACCATAGACTACATCTATGAGGACAGCACCCTATCCTTTCAAGATGTGGTTTCCAGTGGGCAACATCTCGAAAGCTTCAACAGGTAATCCTACAATTCTGGAGGGCCACCTGCTTTTAGGTAATGAGGAAAATGAAAAGACAAGCTAATCCCATTAGGCAAGATTTCTTGATGCTCTGATAATACCAAGTCCTTCTGACACTCTAGACCAGCGGTTCTCAACCTTCCTAATGCCGCGACCCTTTAATACAGTTCCTCATGTTGTGGTGACCCCCAATTTCATTGTTACAAATTGAACATAATTAAAGCATAGTGATTAATCACAAAAACAATAAGTAATTATATAAGTGTTTTCCAATAGTCTTAGGCGACTCCTGTGAAAGGGCCGTTCAACCTCCAAAGGTGTCGCGACCTACAGGTTGAGAACCGCTGGACTAGACTAAGGGAAATGGGACTTTGGAAACACAAAGATGTAATTAACCAAGGCACATGCCCTTGACCGGAATCGAACCTGGGACCCTTGAGTCCGCAGGCTGAAGCTCTATCCACTGAGCCAAACCGGTTAGTGCTGTTCTAGACGTTACTTTGACTTACCATTTAATTGTTGATTAGGATTTAGATTTGGTAGAGTTATGGGAGATTTTCGAGTTTCAAATGATTTTTGTCTGGCAGAAAACACAACCTTGAAGGACATTAACCAGTTTTGTATCAAACTTTCCAACCTAATTCCTGCATTCTTTTCCCCTCAGTCTATACATACTCATTCCTCAAGGTCCTCCTATGAACAAGCTTTATTTTTCAGCTGGTTCTCTCACTAATGGAAATGACATCATTGATGCATGCTAACCATGTTTTTGTGTGACGGGCACGTTTTTTAACTTTTAAAAAGTTATACCATGAAAATAGCCCTAACCGGTTTGGCTCAATGGATAGAGCGCCAGCCTGCAGACTGAAAGGTCCCAGGTTCGATTCCAGTCAAGGGCATGTACCTTGGTTGCGGGCACATCACCAGTGGGAGGTGTGCAGGAAGCAGCTGATCAATGCATCTCTCTCATCGATGTTTCTAACTCTCTATCCCTCTCTCTTCCTCTCTGTAAAAAATCAATAAAATATATATTTTTTAAAAAAAGTTATACCATGAAAATAGTTAAGTCCAGGGATGTAATTACTGGCAGAAATAGGACAGGGGGGTGGGAATAACACCAATTCCCAACAAAGTATTATTCTAATGAAGGTGAATTGGTGACCTTTCCCATGAAAAGGACCCATTGTAATCAATCTACCACCCGTGGTTGGGAAGTGGGACACTGGATGTGTGGACCTGATTCACAGTGCCTGCCTGAGTTCAGTCTCAAATACCATTTCCACATGGTGATGAATTGAAGCTGGGTCTGCCCACTTCATCACTTGGTGTGTCCCATAGTACATCATCACCTGGGATTGTGGCCAGTCATCCAGGCTTCATAGAATCCACGAATGCTCCAAGAGCTAATTCTCAGAACAAGAGGTCTTGACTTTCTATAAATCCCCAGGGTGTACGCTTCCTATTGTTTACCAGAGGTCCATAGACTACCCGTAAGCCCGTAAGAGGCAATGGAATGCCAGCGCCGATTTAAAAAAAAATTTGTGATGCTTATGCCTAATCCTATAACCTTGAGCCAGGTTCAGTCTGTATCCATTAAATGGGAATAATATTATCTGTCCTGAGTACAGTTATGAGGGTTAAAGAATTTTACGTTATACTGTTCCGAATCCGTTTAGTACTTCCAAGTCCAGCATTTGAGAGCCTTCTATCTACTAATTAGGTTGTAAAACTCCACCAAAGCCCGCCCCTCTTGCACCGCCCAGGGATGACGTCATTGACCGAGGTCCCTAATGACATCATCTCCCGGCTTGCCTGGCTCCATCTTCCCATTCTCCGGAAACCTACAACTCCAGCACCCGGCCTCCGGCTTTAGGTTATTTTTTTCCTCTCCGTAGCCCGATTTCCTCCCTTCCCATCCTCCCACCTAAAACTTTCTACTCTTCCCGCTTTCCCTCAAGCTAGCAATTTTCGGTTCTTCCTGCTGCTTCTCGGGCGAATTACTCAGAAATCGTTTACTCTCTTAATTAATCGCCTCCCTAGCCAGCCCTTCAGCTCCTTCCTTCTAAATCTCATTACCCGCGCACCGCCTCTTTCGGCTGTTTCCGTCTCCTGCCACCCACCCCGACGCCGCCTTCGGCTCTTTCCGGATCGCCTCAGTTCCTTGTTTCCCAGTCCCGATCCGCTTCGGCTATTTCCGGCTCTCAGGGACCTCCCATTTTTTCTCTAGCCCCACCCCAATAATCATCTTCGACACTTTCCGCCTCTCCCTGTCTCCCGCTCAGCGCCTTTCGGCTCTTTCCGCCTTCCCTCGGCCTCTCGGCTCTTTCCGCCGCCCTTTCGGGAAAGGGGCCTGTACCGCCCCCCCTCCGCCACGTGACGCGGCCTCCGCCTCTCAGTTCCCCCTCCCATCTCGCCCTTCCTCCCGCCTCAGCCTCTCAGTCTGTCCAGGCCACGCCGCCATTTTGTGTGAATTTCTGACTGCGGCGGGGGCCGGACAGCCGGGGCACCGAGGGCGGGCAGACAGACAGACAGACAGTCGGCCCGTCTCCGCGGCCCGTTTCTCTTCTCCCTAAAACCCTTCTCTTCTTAACCCCCCCTCGCTCGCTCTCCTCTTCCCCCCTTCCCCCTCGCTTGCTCAATCGCGCGCGGCCCGCGCTAATTACACCCAACCACCCACGAGTCTCCTTGTACTCCGGGGTCCCACTCCCGGGTCCGCGGGTGTGTGTGTGTGTGTGTGTGTTGGGGAGCGTGTGTGGGGGGGGCGTCTAGCCCAGATGAGGGCC
>NW_006296617.1:751472-752120 GCF_000327345.1 Myotis davidii | reverse complement strand
GCTTCAGGGAAGGGGATGGGGGAGGGGCCCCCCCGGACCCCTTTTCGGGGGAGACCTCGAGCCGCAGTCCCGCGCGGAGGGGTGTGGAGTTGCGGGCCCCCCAGCCCCCGGCGGTATCCTTTCTCCCGGGGGAGGCGCGCCCCGTCCTGCTTGGAGAGGTAGCCCAGCGTTCTTAGGAGGCAGAAAGTGGGGGTTCGTCCAGTCCCTTTCCCACCCTCCTCCTGGGGGGGGGTCCTGACATGGGGGGCCCCTTGCACTCGTTTTTTCCCCCCTTTTTGGCGGGAGGTGTTTCCTAGGTGTTCCCTGGAGGGCAAAAAGGTGGGGGGACCTCTAGCCCCTGGATGGAAGTCCCTGCCCGTTTTGGGGGGAAGAAGACCCTGCCCCTTGTTTTTTCTCTAAAGGAAGGGCTCCTCTCGCCTTTTTTTTTTCTTTTCTTTTTAGGTAGGTGATGCGGGCTTTTTGGGGGGCAGTGGGAGAGGCTTGGCTTCCCTGCTTTGGAGGGGAAGAGGAAGTCGTCCCCCTCTTGCCCTCCGGGGTTCTCTCCTTCTTTGGGGTTGAAAAGCGGCGCCCTCCCTTCCGGGAGCCGAAAGGAGGGTCCCCGGGGCCGTGGCTCGGGGCGAAGGGGGCTCCCCCCTCCCGTGTGTTCAG
>NW_006296617.1:738947-751259 GCF_000327345.1 Myotis davidii | reverse complement strand
CTCCCCCCCGCAGGCAGGGGTCTCAGCGAGGGCTTCCCTGCCCCCCACTCCCACCTCCCCTCCCCTTTCTCCTTCACAGACCACACTTTGCCTTTTAAAAGAAATGCCACCCACATTCAGAGACACAAGTGCAGCAGTTTGGTGAGCTTTTACAACCATTTTTTTTTTTTTTTGGTTTTGTTTTTTTGTTTGGTTCTGTTTTGTTCTAATTAAATGTATCGTCCTGGGAATCGCAGCCCATCGCAGCCTGACTCCAGTTCCAGGAAATAGATTAGCAAAGGTCTGTTCCGCTCAGCCCAGCCCGCGCTGGGCTTCCGGGGGGGCCCCCCTCGGGGGGCAGGTGCATTACTCAGAGGTGCTCACACGCTTTACTCGACCTCTCAGGAGCTCTCTTATGTCAGAAGTGTATGTCTTACAATGGGTTGGGATGGTAAGTAGCCTCTTTTATTGAGTAATTCAATTATCTCCCTCTTTTTCGTCCCTCTCCTGCCTGCCTTCCTCCTCGCCTTTAGATCAAAGTGATGCTTGAGAGAGTGAATTGGAATGTTCAAATCAGGATTCTAGCCCGGTTGAGCCCTTTTATAGTTGCACATCCTTTCGATGTTTAATTTTTAAAAATATGACGTACACAGTTTTCTAAAAAAAGAAAAAAAAAGTGTTACTGTAACATGACAAAAACCTAAGTAAAAGGCCCCTATGTATGTTTTCAAGCCCTGGGTATGGTATACCTTCTTGTCATTTCAATTCATTGCTTTGTCTCCAGCCCACATCTTTGAAGAAAGTGAATACTCCAAGTCCATTTGTAGGAGACAAAGTTACTGAATTTGGTTTATGATACCTGCATTCAAGTTAATGCTCTCCCTCCCCTTTGCCCCACGGCCCCCCAAACGATTGTGGTTCAAGTAGACCCCATTTTCTCAATTTACTCCAATGTCTCTTATGGTGATGGACGTTGAAATTAAGCAAGTCATTTGTAAAGTACTGTTGAAGCACCAAATCTGTAAAGTGTCAATACCCAGTCTCCTCTCCTTGTCTCCACTGTTCTTTGTTCGAAAGCACATGCCTGATCGTGAAAAGTTGATGCCAACGTGTTACACGCCCAGTCATGGTGGAGAGAACACTTCCCTCAGCCCCCAGTCCCCCTTCTCTACGTGTACAAGGAAAAAACAGCGACAGAAATGACTTGCAGAACCAAACACTGTACTTCCGGTGTGTTTTACAAGCATAAGTTCTCCCGTTAAAAGACAAAACACGTTGAAGTTCTGTTTTCCCTCTTGTCCAACTTTCGGTCCCCGACATACTTGGGTCGAGAAAGCTTTTGAACACACAGCCCTCTTCCACTCCCAAAGATCAGGTTTCCTTTTTTTCCGTTCTTGGGAGAAGAGACAGTTCACTGCCTTCAGATGAGGAAACCTGTAAATTGCAATTTAGGGGGCCACTTGTTCTTCCTCTCATTGTGTTCACAACCTAACTGCTGGGAAGTGATGACCTTAGGTGTGTAAAGTCGATTGAGAAAGAAATGTCCACGCAGTACAGTGTCCTGCAAAAAAAAAAAAAAAAAGATGTCTGAAGCACAAACTGAACACACTTTCCAGGGTGCAAGGTCTGCCGAAAATGAATTTAAAGTTTCCCCTCCTTGGTGAAATGCCTCCTCCAGGAGCCCAGTGCAGAAACCCGGTGCTATAGATGAACCTTCCAAGGTTCAGGACCTACTAAGTTGCAGAGGGATGCTAATGTAACTTTACTTTGAAATGTTAAGGAAATAGGATTTCTTTTCTCACAAGTGGAGCAATCCTATATCGCATTTAAAAACATTTCCCTAAACATTTAAAAAGCGCTCAGGCATATCCACACAAGGGTTTGTTGTTTTTACATCCTCAAAGGAATCTCATGTATCAAACCCCAGAAACCCCAGTAATTATGCCAGACTATTTGGGTAGCCTTTGTTTTTGAAATGTCACAGTACTGCCTTTTTTCTTCCCAAAACTGATGTACCGGTATTAGTTAAAATTCAAATTAATGGATGTTGCAAAAAAAAAGAAAGAAAAGGGTGTCACTCAGAATACCTGATTTAACGGCAACTCTCATACACTTGTAAAATTTTGTATTCTCTGGGGAGAGGTTTACTCTGAAAGCAGTTAAAAATCTCCCAGTAGAATAAAAATCATTGTGACCAGGGAAACATGGATATTCTGGTCCTTAAAGCCCCTATTTTTCTTATTCCCCTCAAATTTGCTCTTCAAAAGAAAATAATAGGATTCCCCCCCCAAAGGGCTTTCTATTTCACATTCTGTCCTGTCTCCCAGATAGGGTTTCATTCAATTTTTTGATCTTGAGAGAAGCCAGCATTTTGTTTTTACGTTAAGAGCTACTTTCTGAAGCCACAAAGGTGGCCGGCCTTTTCTTTGCCAGGAAGGTTGTTCCCCAGGGAAAACTTGGCACCCGGGGAAATGAAGGCTTTCCCAGGTGTTGCATACCTGGCAAGTTAGAGATGAATGGCTGACTCTGAATTTGTCTGCTCCTGTCCAGTTGAACGCGGACAATTTTTGTATTGGGCCGGTTTCTCTTTACTAATGCCTCGACCTCTGCTCCTTCCTCTTAGATCTTTTCCCTTTGCTGCTAGAAGGGAAATGGATGTCTCAGGGTTGCCTTATTCCGTTAACATTTTTGCTGCTATCGCGTCCCAGAACCGTCTTGTATAGGCCAGATCCAGATGCAGTCAATACGTCGATGGTGAAAGTTGCTACTGAAACTATTGCCAGGCCTCTGTGAATGCCCTGTTCCAGACCGCCTAATTCTGGTGCCTGCGGATACCTTCTCGGACCAGAGGGAGTGGTTCTGACCCAGGTTCGGAGGCTGAGTGACAGAAAATAATTCAGAGCAAATAACGAAATCGCTAAGTTTCTAAACGAGCAAGGCATTTGCGTGTACGTGGCAACGTTTCTGACCTGAGGAGGCGAGAAAAGGATGGGTTCTGAGATTTCTGGCAGTTGGTATTTAATAAGGTGATTCAAGGACCCGTAGCAGCAGTCTGCTTGTATAGGTGGAGAGGATCCCCTCAGAATAAGTGGTTTGAGGCTCGTTTCATAATTAAAACCTAATGGAAAGAGCGGAAAAGCTGCCTCATTGTCTGGGTGGCATCTGAGGTTCATTTGGATAAATTAAGGTAAGACGTCGGGGGAGCAGGTTTCATGGATTTGGGTTTCTACATGTCGGCCTAGTCTTCGCTGCAGGCCTGTTTTGCTTTTGGTAGTTCACAGAGGCGCCGTTTTGAAGACTGCGGTGTGTTTTTTTTTTCGTTTTTTTTCCATTTAGTAACGATACGAGGTTAAATGGGCAGTTTTTAAATACATTTCTGACTCAGTTGATGGCAAGATGAACATCGTCACATCCTGCTGCTGGAATAATTTTTTAGCAGAACAGGTTATTTGCTTAGAGGTTATTTGGCCTTCTCCTGGCCAAATTGCTCTGGATAGAGGATCTTGTGTGTTTTTTGTCATTTCATATGTGTCTGTTGGTGACTCAGCTCTCTTATTTGTAAGGCAAGCGGTGACATCTTCCAGACATGGAGGGGCAGCAGGATATGAAAGCGCAGTGTGGGCTTTGGAGGCAGATAAGCCCTCCTGCAGTGTATGGTGGGCACAGATAACGCCCACTTCTCGGGTCATTGCCATCAACTGGGCATCTGCAGGACACCCACGCCATGCCTGGCATTCAGTGAGCCTTGGTTTCTTTGTCTCCCTGCTGTCCCTACTCGAGAAAAATTGTCAATAGCATTTGCAGGCCGGTGGGTAAACAGAAGTCAGAATAACATCTGTGTTCTTGAGGGAAGTCTTGTCTTCCTCTTTGTAGGTTTCTGGTCAGCTTATTCAATTGCAAGGAGCTGATGGGGGCTGAACTAAGTGGGAGCCATCTTAGGGCATGTCGTGCTTGCATCATGTCCTTATTATAGATGCTGGAACAGTCATGCTGTCTTAAGTTTATGCTGACTACCTTCCCGTGTTCACCTTTTGCTGTTAGGATCTGAGTCTGCTACCACCTTGGCCGGCCTCTAGCGCCTCACCCACAGCCAGGGAATCACATCACCTTGAGCAAGTCCTTTACCCTCTCCAGGGCCCCTTAGAGAAACGAGCCAGGACTGTCCCAGCTCTCGGATTCGCCCACCCCATGGTAACTCGGCTGAGTCAGTTAAGGTTTTGTTCGTCCATTCTGCAGCCAGGCTTGTCCCGTGCTTTTCTTGGAGCAGAAAAGTTTCTGGCAGGTGCAAGGAGCTCCTCTCTCCTTTGGACTTTATTTAGAGTTGGGTGGAGGTTGGTACTGCCTTTAACAGGCCTCATGTTTCCTTGCCGTGCCTGACCTGCCTTCTGCAGCTTCTGGCCACAGTAAGGAGTGGCTGCTATTTCTGTAGCTCCCAGTACCCAGCTGCAGGGTAAATGCCTTAGAAATGAGTTGTAAGGTCAGACACTCTGTGGCTAGGTCACGGGCAGATCCGTCTTTTTTAGCAAGCTCAGCACCTGGTTCCCTTGTCCCAGAAACTCCCAAGGCCATAGAGCCGAGTACAGCATGGCTGCTGCCTGCTCGCGCCATCCTCTTCTGGTAGAGGGAGGGTGGCAAGTGGGGAAAGGCCAGGAGTGTGGGACTCGGGCTGGAAGAGACTCCTCAGCCTGTGAGCTTCCTGGCCCTCCCGCAGGTGTGACGGTGCCAAACTGTCACGTGACGATCCTCATGTCCTGCCGGGGGCCCTCTGAGCGCGTCTGCATTGGCTCACGCCGGCTGTCTGCTGAGAAACTGAAACAGAGCTGAAGCCACTCGTCCAAGGTCACAGAGCTAGTGGGTGTGGGGGCAGAGTTAGAACCCTGCGGCCTGTACTGAGCTGTATACTGAATGTGCTGTCCTGGATCTTGGATGGTATTTTTCCAGCTGCAGCATGCAGCCATCGGTGGGATGTGATGTCCATTTGTTATTTGTCTCCTACTTTTGAAAAATGAAATGGAAGAGGGTAGAAAAAGCAGAGTACAGCAAAGGTTCAAGGTGACTTCGTGAAACTTTTGAGAGAAATGTAGAGGAGATGTGGGTCAAAGTCAAGGTTTGAGAGCCACTGCACATAGAATAGGATGGGGCAAACTGTGGCTCTGGCCAAAGCCAGCCCACCCACCCTGTTGTCAGTAAAGTTTTATTGGAACACAGCTACACCTATTCGTTTCTGTCTTCTGTGTCTGCTTTTGTGCTAAACAGCAGAATTGAGTAGTTGGGATAGAAACTGCCAAACCTAAAGTATTTATTTAATCTCTGGCCCCTGCACTGGTATAATGCGCCCAGTGCCCGGTCTGTCTGCACAGCAGCTGTGGTCCTCATTTTTGTTGTGGTGGTGGAGGTGGTGGAAAAGAATGGGAAGGAATACAGGAATTCCCTTTAAAATTGGCCCCAGAGAGAATGGGGTGTGCTACTGCCCTTCTGGGACCTGCTGTGGTTCCCGCATCCACGTTCCACTCCTCCCGATGGATGTAGACACCCAAGCCTGGGCTTTCGAGCCTTTAAATTGAAGGGATTTTCATTCATTAGAAGTAACTGGAGACTCTTGAGGCCCAGCGTTGAAGTGGATCGCAGCTAACATTCCCACAGAGCCTGACCCAGGGGAGCTGGGCCCAGACGCCAGTGTCACTTGGCTGTCTGTCTGTTGCAGGTGGCTTGGAGAATTGCCCTCCTCATTTTCCTAGCAGACACCAGGGCTTAGGTTTCCTTGGGATTCCAGGCCCTGCCATTGCTCAGGACACCAGAACAATCCTGGGGACTGCAGCCTCAGCAACAGAGGCAGGCGGGATCCCGGGGGTGGAGGGGCCACTGGTGGCCGCTTGTGTCTGTTCCCTGGCTACACCCCTCACGGATGGTTTATCATTACTCGCTCTCTGGCCTATCAGGAAGCTCCACTAACACTTGGTGAATGAGTTTGCAACTAAAGACAACCCCTCAATGACTTCGTGAGAGTTTTAAGTGATCCAGGTTGCTGCCTGAGACATGACCCAGTGTCTATGTTAATGACATTGACAGAGAGGGTGTGGGATGCTGAGACTGATGCTGTGTGCGTGTAGAATCTGTTCCCAGCACCTGCCTAGTCTGTACCTGGCCCTGTGCTGGGCTTAGGAAACTTGGGAGTGACTGCCGCCAGCCTCTTTCTTCTCAGCCCTCCAGGAGCCCACAGGTGACCAGAAGTTAATAGCTGTATACAGATAATGGCATTTAAAAAGTTTCTTTAATCGTCCCATATTTTAATGGTACACAGTGCTTTCACTTGGCATCAATTAGGAGTTGGTTTTGAGACAATTCATTATTACACCAGCTGGGATGATTACAGATGTCTCCATTTCTTTGGGGTGACTCTGCCAACAGGGACAGGTTCCATTCTGTTCCAATTTGTGTGGCTGTGTATGTCCATGTAGCAGTACAGAAAGTGGCTCCACTAGCCAACACGTCGTTACCATATTTGTCCTGGAAATCTGGCATTCATTTCTGGTGGACCTGCCTTGCCATTATCTGCTGAAGGCTTCGAACTGGGAGACGACTTGGTGCATTTTTGGCCAATAGAATCATCGTGAAGCTGTCAGAACTGCAGCTGTGGGTTGTTGGGAATTCGCATCCAGTACCCTTGCAAAGAACCAGTTGCAGTCCTTCATAAGAAATTCTTGAGTGGTGTATGAAGTCATAGGCCAGGTATTTTTTAATAGAAAAATGTTAACACTTTGTCTTGGTTGAATGAAACCACATTGATTCCTCTGAAAAGATTATAAACAAGGAGAAGTCCTAGTTCCCGAGTCCTGGTTAGATTTTCCTCTGGAATGTTAGACATCGCTTGTGCTTGGCCGCCAACCAGCGTCTTTCCAGCTTGAAGCAGTCTGAAGCCTCGCTGGCGTGAGAAGGTTAAGAAACCCTTTGTCGCTGAGAAGCAGATTTCAGCGGTTGATTGTCTAGAGAAACTTGGATCAGAGACAGACCTTCATCAAGCACATGAGCTGTTTTCGGAACGAGAGAACGAGTGGGAGTGGAAAAATAGCTACTCAGGCAAAGACTATGACACTGACTCTTAAGATCCTTGTAGCAGGCCGGGCTTTTCCGTGGTCAGCTTGTTTGAAGCTCTGCAGAAATGTTGTGTTTAAGTGGGTTGTGTGCTCCGATGAACCCCAGTGCGGACACTCACTTGGGGGTGAAGCATTCCTTCTGGCATTTAGGGGACTTTGAATTTCTTTCCCTTGGATTCTCATTGCTGTCTGTCCGTCTTTGGATAAGTCTCATTTGTTACTTTATTTCTTTCCCTTGGATTCTCATTGCTGTCTGTCTGTCTTTGGATAAGTCTCCTTTGTTTCTTTTGTTTTTTAATTTCTTTCCCTTGGATTCTCATTGCTGTCTGTCTGTCTTTGGATAAGTCTCCTTTGTTTCTTTTGTTTTTTAATTTCTTTTTTCTTTTTTTTATATTTTATTGATTTTTTTTACAGAGGTATTGATTAAGGCATTACATATGTATCCTTATCCCCCGCCCATTGCCCCCATCCCCCCACTCTTGCCCTCACCCCCCTGTTGTCTATGTCCATTGGTTAGGCTTCCATTGGTTTTTCACTAGGATTCCTTGGGCCTTTCTGTGTACTTCTTATTCCCTTAACTATTCCAGTGTCTTTGGTCAGATTTTTTAATGTTCCAATTCCCTGCACTTGATGGTTGCAAGGACCGTATTGGCCTCATGTCTTTGCGTAGGGATAGTTTTTACTCTGAAGCATTTGTTCTGGGCTAGGTTGTGGTCTCAGGGAATTCTTCCCACAGGAATTCCATCCCTCCTGGGGCCCCACCACTGCCTTCCCTTCACAGTTGGAAGGGGAGCAACAGAGTGTATAAGGAACTTGCCCAGTGTCTTACTTAGTACCTCCCTTTGGCATTCCTTGGAACACTTTTATTTAGGATGTTTTCTGTCTTATTTTTTCCAACTCAGTTATAAAATTTAGGGGAGGAGTTTTATCAGTTGGCCTGATTAGTAAATTACTCTTCCTCAGGTAATTTCTACTTGTTTCAAGGGTAGCAGTTAAGAACTGGGCCTGGAGTTAGAAAGTCCTAGATTCTGGCTCCGGTTCTGCTTCTTCCTGCTTTGATCCTCTGGGTGAAATTTCTTCCCATCTCTGAGCCTCAGTTAGCTTTTCTGTAAACTGGACAAACTAAATGAATCACCGTGGAATAGGTTTGTTAATGGGTTTCAGAGCGAGCTCGGTAAAGCGGGGAGAGCTCAGCCGCCTGGTGCCTGCATGGAAGTTGCTGCTACAGAATGTTTGGAATGAATATTTCCTGCTGCACTAATGCATTCAGGCATTCATTCAACAAATGTTTACCCACATTCTGTCATGTATTAGGTAGGGTTTAGGCACTGGACTTTATAAGGCTCTGAGGTACCCGGACAGGTGTTGTAGTTAAGGAAACCAGGGCAGAGAGGTGAGGCCCCCCCCCACCCAGGACTCCAGCTCTCTGTTGGAAATTTAACTTCCTAGGACCTTGACACTCCCATTACCTTGCTGAGATTGTCCCTACTTAGGGCATCTTTTAAAGTTTTTTATTATGGAAATTTTCTAACAATCAAGAGAAAAGAACATAGTATCATAGATCACCATATCCCCACCTCCCACTTTGACCCGATGATACACATTCTGCCAGTTTTGGTTCATCTCACCTACCTCCATCCCCCTTGCATAGTTTAAAGCAGTTCCCAGATCTTACCTCGTTTCACCATAATCATACCTAACAAAATTAACATTCATTAATATTTCAAATACCCAGTCCGGGGTCGGATGTCTTCAATTTCCCCCACATTGACTTTTGGCAGTTGGTGTGTTCCTGTGTGGGTCCTGGCACCGGGCAGGCTGTCCTGCTCTTGTTGAAGTGAGGCGTTCAGCGAGCTGGTGACCCGGCTTGCTGGTGGTTGGGCTTCTCTTCTGTCATTGGTCTGTGCTTGCAGCCCCGGGGGCATCCGTGATGTGAGCATGTTACCATGGAAACAGTGCGATGTCACAGAGCCAGTTATGACCACAACTGGGAGTGTTGAAGGAAAGAGAGGAACAGAGCCCATTTGCTCTTGATTTCTGGTCGATGAACCTAGGTTGTAAGGACACTGAAAAACATGTGCAAGACCCAAAGGTTTATTTCAAGAATTTCCTGCCTCTGAAAATCCCTCAGTGAGGTTCCCCTCCCAAGGGCTGTTTCATGTCTTAAATCAAGGGAAGGTCTCGGCCTTCTGAGGTCTCAGGCACGAGCCCTGAGCCAATTTTCTAAGAGGAAGCCTTCGATCCTAGTAAACGACTATCCCACAGGGTCAGATTTGGGGTTCCTTAAACATTTGAAGAGGCAGAGCTTCCTTGTAATTTTCGTAGTTTTGTCCCTAGTTAATGGGTCATTCAGAGCCTACCCAGGCAATTTGTTGAGAGTTTGGGCAGTTAATGGTCATAACCCTGACCTTCACATTAACCTAGCCGTCTCTTGTCAAGGGCTCTCATGATCTTCAGGTAATAGCCACTGCTCCCATGAGTTTCCATCTTTGTTGTTCCTCCCCCTCCCCCCTCTCTAAGCCAGGTGGATTCACAAGCCCAAGCCCCTTTGAACTTCCATCCCTCTCTCTTGTCTAGAGAATTTCCATGTTGCCAAGCTTCATTTGTGTGAGGCACCTTTGTCCCTTCTCCCTAGGGCTCAGCTCTCCCTGTGCCTTTCCCTCCTGGTCAGCCACTTGGTTTTTACTCTCTGGTACCGCCTAGATTAGAGCTGAGAAAGGGGAGATGTCCATTTGTCAGTTTCACCAGGATTTGTTAGGAGAGGATGGTGTTGGATCAAGAGAAGTTGGGACCTTGTTGGCCAGCAGTTAGCAGTGGTCCCAAAGGGAAGTTGTCTGTAGCTTTTCCTTAGAGAAATGCTTCCCAGTGAGCATTCAGCCAGTAATGTAGAGTTAATCTATGCAGAGGTACGTTCATGCTAGCTGGTTCTTAAAACAGTAGCTACTGTCTGTCTGATACTTACTCTGTGCCTGCCTCCATGTCAAGGGCTTTGTCCATATTATCTCCTTTAACCCCTTGAGGTGAGTACCATAGTTATCCCATTCTACAGATGAGGTTGGGGTTATATATACCAAGAGTATACTCTGGGGAAGAGGAAGAGCTAGTTGAGTTACTTGGTCTGCAGAAAAAAAGCCAGATGCCCAAATCTGTAGGCTGGTAGGTGGGGCCAGCCTACTTTGAAAAGAGGAAAAAGTACTGTCTTTGCCAAGCTCATGGTATGTGATTGAATCCAACATGCTTCTCTGTCCTGTGGCTGAAGGGGCATCCAGATATATTCTTTGACCTGAGAGGAGGAGCTGGCTGTCACCAGCTCTGCTAATGGAAACTTAAATGCCCCGGAAGTTTAGTCTAGGAGTTGAAAGGCAGATCTGACTCTAGGCAAGGTGGTGATTTCTTCCCACTGCCTCCCGGGTGCCCGCACGGCTGGTTTCATGTCCCTGATGGCTCCGGCAGGTCGGTAGGCCCTGCTGCAGCCGTCCTGGGGCATTGCTCTGGGAATAAGGTGGTCTCTGCCCAGGCCGAACGCTGCAGGGTTCCTCCTGCATGCTGGTCTCAAGAGAGCTTGATTGAAATGATTAGCGCAGTGGGGCTTCCCCCACTTTTCTTGGGGGATTATGTCACAGTCTATTAAGCGTGCTCCCTCGGTATTTAATCCCGCTCTGACATGGATTTTGCTGGCAGCCTGTGAAGTGGCGCTGCTTAAACCCGGTTGCTGTTTTGTGGAGACTGCTCTGTGCAGTCCTTCCGGTGCCCTCAGGGTTCTACCTGTCCCACTTGGTTTGATTTTCTTTCTGTTGAACAGTCTGAAGGAAATAGGCCCCGTATTCGTGCAGGACATTTAGCTGGGACTCCCCATTGTTAGCAGAGGGCATCCTCTCAGGTGAACAGAAGTTTGCCTAGGGCTCTGAGGAGTTTTGAGAGCATGGGCCGGCCAGATGGCCCTGAGAATGCACAGTGGTCAGTCGAATGTGATTGTCCCAGTGTCCCCTCCAGTATCCTGTTCCCCTTCACAGATCACCAGATTTTTTTCAATCCTGTTTATTTTTCAACCTCTCCCAAATCTAAGGAAACAAAGTTTCCAGTATTCACGACCCGTTTTGTAAAACATTGTGTGAAAAAGTCCTATGGTAGTTTCGCAGCCCAGATATGATGGGGGCTGTTAGTACAGATAGTGCAGAGAACTCTTTGGTTGAAAGTCTTTGTAGCGTGGACCTGTCTTGGTAAGTCCTTTGGCATCTGGAAGGCTTGCTTCTGCAGTCATTCCTGATGATGGCAAAGGCTTTGGAGTTGCTTGGGTGGCCTTTTGCGGTCCCACCCGCAGGTGTCGGATGTAGAGCGGCCTGGGCCTTGGTCTGAATCAGCGTGCAGCAGCAGGAGAGGGATGGAGGCCTAAGCTGACCCTGGGCAAGACCTTCGCCTGCTGTGCCCGGGGTCCTTGCCCAGGAGCGGGCACGGGTCAGAGAGTGTCGGGAGGTGCCAGCCACCCTGGCTCAGCTGCCAGAGACCTGTATCACAGAGGCTTCTTTGTGGCCTGGATTTCTTGTAATTTGTATCTTTTCCTATTTGGAGAATGCAGAAAAGGAGGTGCTCAAGGACCCGGCACAGAGAAGATGCTCAGAAATGTTTGTGGCACTAAGTAGGCGGTGGATGAGAGGTCTCCCCTTCCGCCTCACTGAGCAGGAAGAACAGTGGGCTTAGGGGCGGGGAACAAGTCAGTTCTGGTGCTTTTCGGGTCACCCCGGCTGTCTGACCTGACTAGTCCCCCGTCACCTACTCTCCCTCCTATTTGAAATGAAAGGGTGATGGCGTCCCACTATCCCTTCTGCTCTGCGGGCTTTCTCCTGGTTCCAGAAAGCTCTTTTGCTGTTGGCAGTCTTGGGCTTTCTGTCTTTTATCTGGACTTCTAGGAGCCTAGGCAGTTCCTCTCGAGCTATGTTCCCTCCATCCCTGTCCTGGGATTCTGGGTACTTTATGCCCGTGTCCCTCTCAGCTTTTTCCTTTCCAGACTAAAGCGTTGAGAGGGATGCTCTTTATAGCTTTTCTTCGTGGATACCAGCCTCTACCTCTCCGATCTGTCTTTGGGCCTTCCCCAGCTCCCTTGTGTGTCTGCCTGTCTGGTCTGTCTGGCTCTCCCGGTATTTCTCCTGAGGTGAGGTCACCTAGCCCGCCCCAGTGTTCCCCTCAGGCACACATCTTCTTGTCTCCAGAAACCACTCTCCCAGTGACTTCCAACTCCAGA
>NW_006296617.1:729565-738919 GCF_000327345.1 Myotis davidii | reverse complement strand
AATTGGCCGTGCCGTTGAATAACAGCGTCTCCCTTGGGTTGGTGAGCTGGCCAGAACCAGTTTCCCCAGTCAAGTGGCACTTTTGCTGTGGATGAGGCCATTCCAGCAGAATTGCCTTCGTCCCAGGAGAGCTTTGCTTGGTGCCACCCCTCGTTCTGTGGGCTACACCCCAGCCGGAAGGTGCCTCACTTGTCAGGAATGCTGCCTTCTCCAAAGTTTACTGGGCGTCTTCCTGTGGGGCCAGCCCAGGGCAACCTGGCCCTTTACAAGGAAACAACATGAGAAGCACATGGGTCATCTCTCTGTGTTGTTTCCTTTGAAACATTCAAGTTTTGTGTCTAACATTTGTGTCTAGCATTCTGTGTTTGAGAGCTGCCCTTGACCTCTGCTGGGGTACCTGGTGGGGCTGGGCCACTTGTTTTAAGCTGATCTGACCCTCTGAACTGGGAATGAGAGTGTACACAGCCCTTCTTGAAGGTTTTGATGTTTAGGGAGCAGCACCAAGGCAGACAAAGGGAGCGACACAGTGGAACGTCTGTGAAGTCGTCAGTTCGTCGTTTCCCCACAAAGCCTGAGAGAGCCAGGCGCTCCCGGGCCAGCTGCCTGATGAGCTTGTCTCCACCCCGACCCTGGGCCCATCTGAGCGGCCGAGGCCTTTTCTGCCCAGATTAGTTCCCTTCGGTAGCCTTTTGGGTCCCTTCATTACATTGCTCTGTTATCTTCATTTGGTTTGGGTCCTGTTTAATTGATAAGTCATTTTTTTATGCCCTCATACATACTTTTCCATGTCATGCCTGAGGAACTTTGAGAACATTTAAAAAAAATTTAATTTTTATTTATTTTTTAAAAACCAGCTTCTGTGCTTGTGAGTACTGTGTCTGTGGGTTTGGCTCAAAAACTGGATTCTTTTCCCAGCTATTCCTTTCTTAACCCTATTTCTCCCCAACCCTCCCACCCATACCCCATAGATATTTAGACATTTAGAGTCCTATTCGCAGCATCTGTCATGTCAGGAGGATGCTTCTGTTTTTAATAACTAGGGTCGGGTGGTATTGGGGGGAGTGGAAAAGTTAGAAAATCTAGACTGGGGGGCCAGAAGGGATACCCAGAAGTGAGGCAAGTCAGGTGGGAAACAGGGTGAGCTGCAGGTGGGGGCTGACCCCTCTGCAGGCACTCTGACTGCTGTCATGTGAGGACCTCACAGGGGGTCTGGGGCCTGGGACCCTTGGTCTCACACCTTTTAGCCACTCAACCTCCCCTACCCCCCCCCTCCAGCCCAGAGCCATGGAGCTGAGGGTGTGGGCCAGACCCCAGAGCCTGTTCGCTAGTGTGTCCTCGGGCCTGCCTATGGGTAGGGCCCAGGAATCTGCAGGCCACCCCTGGATCAGAAGCATGGCCTTCTCTCCACTGTGCTCAGCTCCCACCCTCAGCTCACCGGGCACATCCATAGCTCTGGGGCCCAGTGGCGACCCCAGGCCACTGCGCCTGGGAGGGATGCTGGTCCATGTTCCGTGAGAGAAGCAGCCTCTGTGGTCAAGTGCATCTCAGAAGTGCCCTGAAGCCAAGATGTACAGGTTTCTTGACTGTAGGACTTGTGGGAACTTCTGTTACAGCGTTAAGCATGGTGGTTCCCCAAGGTGGGGATTCCCTCAGCTAACTTGACCACAGAACCTCGTCACTTTTCTTCCTAGAATTCTAGTCCTAGGGAACAGTTTGGGAAATACTGCTCCCGCCACGTCGGTCCCTGTCCCCTCCCCCAGCCGCAGCCCCAGCCCTAGGCAGGCCAGCTGAGAGCAGATGCAGTCCTTTAGGAGGAGGGCGGGGTGGGATGGGGGGCAGTGGACCCCAGGTCCTGCCAAGGCCTCTGGCAGGGATTCCAGGTCTCTCTCACGGCAGTCAGGCCCTCCGTTCCTGCCAGCCCTGGCCAGCCCAGAGCCCGCGGACCTGTGTTCCTCTCAAACCTGTGTTCACGCTGGCTTTGGGGTTGGTTTGTAGGGAAGATGGTGAGTTGGAAGAAGGTGAACTGGAGGATGATGGGGCAGAGGAGACCCAGGACACCCCCGGAGGCCCGGAGAGGAGCCGGAAAGAAAAAGGGGAGAAGCACTACAGCGATTCAGACGAGGAAAAGTCTCACAGGAGGCTGAAACGGAAGCGGAAGAAAGAGCGGGAGAAAGAGAAGAGAAGATCGAAAAAGAGGAGGAAATCTAAGCACAAGGTAGGTCCGGAGGGTTCACGGGCCTGGGCCTGGCGGAGAGCCCCAGGGGCCGAGCTTGTCTCGTCAGGCCAAAGAGCACTCCTAATAGTGTTGTTTTTTCCTTCCTCAAATTGGATCAATAGCTCATGCTCCATTGCTGCTAAATGCCCGTAGGTAAGGTGTTTCACGGAGAGCACAGAGCACAGAGCCCTTCCGGCACATTCCAGCAGTGCTTTCCCCAGGGTTGACTGCCAGAGTGACCTGCCTGCAGCAGAATCGCTAAGTCCACTTCCCCTGTCATTGCAGCGCCATGCATCCTCCAGCGATGATTTCTCCGACTTCTCCGATGACTCCGATTTCAGCCCCAGCGAGAAGGGGCACCGCAAGTACAGAGAGTACAGCCCCCCGTACGTGCCGGTGAGTGACTGCTGGCCAGGGGCTCCAGGGAGTAAAACTATATTTTTATTGATTTTAGAGAGGAAGGGAAAGTGAAAGAGATAGATTCATCAATAATGAGAGAGAATCATCAATTGGCTGCCTCCTGCACATCCCCTACTGGGGATCAAGCCTGCAACCCAGGCATGTGCTCTGACCTGGATTTGAACCGTGACCTGGTTTATAGGTCGACACTCAACCACTGAGCCACACCAGCTGGGCAGATTAGGTGTTGTCTTTATCCCCGTTTTACAGGTGAGAAAACCGAGACTTAGAAAACTTCAGCCAGGTTTCACAGCCCTCAAGTGCAGGAATGGGGATTTGAACCCAGTTCGTGACCGATCTCTATAAGCCATGCTGTTAGCACTTCTCGGTGCCACCTTTTCCTGTGGCCTTTGCCGTGTGTCTCCTGTCCCCTGTCCCCGAGAAGGATGCTGACTTGTCCCCGTCATAGCTGACTGTTTGACACTGTTCAGAAATGACTTTTGTGGAAAATTAGCAAGAGAATGAAATGGTTATAGGAATAAATTACATCTCTGACCTTAAGCAAACATAAAGTTAAATTATCTATTCAGTTAGTATGCTGTCTGCCCCCCTAGCAAAACTGATAAGAAAAAACATCAACATAGCTTTTTGAGTTTTGATTTTTAAAAATACTTTTAAAGCTAGTAGCTCTTAAAGATGCCTCAGTTATCATATGACTCAGCACCATCCATTATTACAGATACTTTATTGTAAGGCATCGTTGACATTGATCTAACGGAGATTCAGACTGTAAACCTGAGGGAGGCAGGGAAGGGAGGAAACACTGTGAGCTTTAATTGGGGACTGGTGTTGGGGCATTTTAAGATCTGCTCAAGTAGTTGTGTATGTCTATCTACCTATGTTTTGTATTTTCTCTCTCTTTTTTTTATAATGAGTGTGGGTTATTTAAATTAATAGACTGTTTTTTAAAGCAGTTTAGGTTCATAGAAAATTAAGCAGATAGTACAACTCCCTCCTTATTCCACCCCGTTTCTCCTGTTTTTAACATATTGCATTAATGTGGTTGATACATTTGTTGTAATTGAGGAGCCAACATTGACTCATTAGAGTTCATACCTTTACATTAGGGTTTTATAGTTCTTTGGGTTTTAACAAATGTATAGAGTATGTATTCCCCATGCACTACCATATAAAATAGTCTCAGCTCCCTAAAAATCCCCTCTGCTTTCCTCCTCCCCGAGCCCCTAGCAACCACCAGTCTTTTTACAGTCTCTAGAGTTTTGCCTTTCCCAGAATGTCAGTCAGGCTCATACAGTTTGTAGCCTTTTCAGTTGGCTTTTTTTCAATTAGCATAGTTGACGGTTCCTCTGTTTTTCATAGCTCCATAGCTCTTTTTTTTTTTAATTGCTGAATAATAAATGCTCCATTGTCTGGATGTGCCACAGTTGGTTTATCCATTCATTGCCTGAGGACATTTTGGTGGCTTCCATTTGTGTGTGTGTGTGATATATAAAATATATATTTAACTTGATCCAGTATTTCCTGGCACCAGCACACTTTGAAAAGCATCATTTGAAATGGCTTTCTAGTTTGGTTGCCAAGCAGGTAATTAATTGAATTCCAAGACCCCAGGAAACTTTTGACCAGGAAGCACCCCTTCTGCCTACCAGGCCTCCTCCCCAAATGAGATTGGTCTATAGCCTTGGGACATACCCCCCCCCCCCAACACACACACACTTTCTCCCTTGTTCTTCAGGATTGTGGGTCCGTTCTCCATTTTCTTTCAAGCTGTGGCCCTTTCTGAAGAACAGAAACATCTGGGCCTACTGCCTAGATCTCACTCAGGTGGGGACCAGTCCCCAGGAGCTCGAGGATGGTATTCTCCCAGGGATAGTGAGGGTCTTGGTGGTCTGCACCCAAGGCCCTGGGGCCTGCTCACCCTCCTCTCCCTGGCAGTCCCACCAGCAGTACCCCCCGTCACACAGCACGTCCCTGCCCAAGAAGTCCTACTCCAAGATGGACAGCAAAGGCTACGGCATGTACGACGACTATGATAACGAGCAGTACGGGGAGTATGAGGGCGACGAGGAAGAGGATATGGGCAAGGAGGACTACGACGACTTCACCAAAGAGCTGAACCAGTACCGGCGTGCCAAGGAGGGCAGCAGTCGGGGCCGAGGTGAGACCCCAAGCTTCTGCTCCAGGGTGTCTGAGCAGACCTGGCGCTGGGGGCTGGAGGGGCGGTGCAGAGCGGGACAGGCCTGGTTGTCTCTGTGCTCACGGAGCCTCCAGTCCAGGAGAAGAGACGGGCGGTCGTTTAGGGCTGAGATAAGTACGGAAGGAAAGGTTTGGGGGAGTTAGCCATGTGAGCAGGCCAGCGCTGAGGCCCTGGTTGGGACGGAGCCAGGCTGGTATGAGACAGGAAGAGGGAAAACTCACTTCCTGGTCCGAAGTGAGGGGAAAGAAAAGGGATGGCTTCTCACACCTGGGCCAGGGTGCCTGGCAATTGGATGCCACAACCCTCAGTAGTCCCCTCCCCCTCCCTCAGCTCATAGCACCTGACAAGGTGTGTCTGCAGCCTGTGGGCCGGCCACACCTCTGAACC
Source organism: Myotis davidii (assembly GCF_000327345.1). Lineage (NCBI taxonomy): Eukaryota > Metazoa > Chordata > Mammalia > Chiroptera > Vespertilionidae > Myotis > Myotis davidii. Next base: position 733,700 of record NW_006296617.1, on the reverse strand, counting down.
TTGAACTCTGGCAGTTAGAAGGATGGGAGGGGAGGGCAGAGCACCAGAGGCCCAGCCTACCCTCTTAGAACCATCTCCTGCCAGTGAGATTTTCCACCCCAACGGGGCTTCCAGAACCTTCTAGCTCAGAGGTTCGTATCCCCGCCTAAGGCCCAGCTTGTTGTTTGAGTGGCCGCCTGTCCCTTCTTTTTTTCAGCCGTCTTTCACGGACACCTCCCTGGACAGGCCTTGCTCTTTGGGGAGATTCTAGATTAGTGCTGTCCTGTAGAAGCAGAATCCAAGCCACCATGTGACTTAGTTTTCTAGTAGTCACCGTTAAAAAGTAAAAGCAAATAGATGAGATGAATTTCAGCAATATATTTTATTTACCTTATACATTCAAAAGCTTATTTCAACAACGTTTGCAAACTAGGCAGATGTGATATTGTACATTCCCTCTTTTTTTCCCCACTGAGTCCTTGCAGTCCAGACGTGCTTTACCCTCACGGCATCTCTTTGGTTTGGTCAGCCCCGTCTCCGGTGCTCAGAAGCCACATGAGGCCGGTGGCTACCATATCGTACAGTGCAGTTTTCAGTGTAGTGAGCGCTGTGTCAGTCATGTGCCTGCAATGCTGAGGCACCTCATCGAGGGGACCGGGGGAACCATTAGTCTGCCTGGGGAAGCTGGGAAGGCTTCTTGGAGGAGGAGAGGAAGGTGAAATAATTGACCTCAGGGGCAGACAATGGGTTAACATCTCTCTTGTTGGTGGGGTCTACTCCCGCTCAGGGGTTCACTTTCTGAATCACCGTGCAGGCAGTCGAGGCCGTGGCAGGGGCTACCGGGGCCGAGGAAGCCGCGGAGGGTCTCGGGGCCGAGGCATGGGCCGGGGCGGCCGAGGCAGGGGCAGAGGCTCCATGGGAGACCACCCAGAAGACGAAGACGACTTTTATGAAGATGAGATGGATGTAAGGTTTTCTACTGCCCGGGAACCGGGGACTGGCTGGTGGGCTGCGTGTCCTGTGGGGGGTGGCCTGAAGGCTAAGGAAAGCGAGCATCAGGTGACAGGCAGGCGTATGTGTTTTAAATGTTCATGTATGATTTTGAAATTGAAAAAACTTTCGTATGATTCAAACTGAACAGATACCAAAGGGTGAGCTGTGAAAATTACATCTTCTTCCAGCGACTTAATTCCTGTCCCTGGAGACAGGGTTCCCGAGTGGCTCTGGAAACGTTTGAGGCCTTTGCAGCCGGGGGCTTATTTACTCGCTGTGCTGTGTGCCTGTGCGCGGGCACACTCACTCCTCTCGCAGAGAACTGCCACACATGCCGTGTCCCTGCCGTGGGCACACTCACTCCTCTCGCAGCTGTGCCACACTCATGCCGTGTCCCTGCCGCGGGCACACTCACTCCTCTCGCAGCTGTGCCACACTCATGCCGTGTCCCTGCGAGACCTTTCTGTGCAGTCCTGTTACAGCGGCACAGCTGTCCATGTGTACAGAGGTGCCCTGATGGATTTGCCCAGGGGGTGGGAGTTTTAAGACTGACGACTGCACAGAAAGGATGAAGACCACCCATGCTCAGGCTGGGTCATGTGAGGAGGGGACACAGGCCTGAGGCCCAAATTTCTCACCTGGTATTCTGAGTCTGAGGTTGTCCTGGAAACCAAAAGGCAAAGGGGGCAAAATGTATAGTGAGGGACCGTGTTCATTGTTCCCCATGTGACGCCTTTCTCCGTTCTGAAATCCCAGTACGGAGAAAGTGAGGAGCCGATGGGAGACGAGGATTACGACGACTATTCCAAGGAGCTGAACCAGTACCGCCGGTCCAAGGATGGCCGAGGACGAGGTGGGCGGGGGCCCAGAAGTGGACGAGTTGGTGGGGCTCCTCTGGCAGCTGGTGGAGTTGGGCTCTGGGGACGGGCCGTGGTTGATGCATTTCTCTCCTCCGCAGGGTTAAATCGAGGCCGTGGCCGGGGTTCCCGGGGCCGAGGCAAAGGCATGGGCCGCGGCCGAGGTCGAGGTGGCGGCCGAGGAGGGATGAACAAGGGCGGGATGAATGATGACGACGACTTCTATGACGATGACATGGGCGTGAGTCCACTCTTCACTCTGATCTGACGTCTTTACCCAAGGCCCCTCCTTGGATATTTTTTTCTCTTTAATGAGTTGTCCTCTGAGGCTGACCCTGGCTCCCTGCCGTTCCCCATAGGGCCAATAAGCACTAATCAGCTCTCATAGGGATGCACTGCTAGTGAGACCCTCTCTTTGTGTTTTGTTGTGTGTGTGTGTGTGTGTGTTTTTTAATGTTAATCTCACCCGAGGATATTTTTTCCCCATTGGTTTTTAGAAAGGTGGGGGGAGAAACATCGATGGGAGAGAGACATACTAGTTGGTTGCCTCCCACACACCCCCCAACCAGGGCCTGGGGATTGAACCTGCAACCCTAGTACATGCCCTTGACTGGGAATCAAACTGGCGACCTTTCGGTGTGCTGGTCAACGCTCCAACCATTGAGCATCACTGGCCAGGGTAAGACCCTCTGTTTTTTAAAACCACGTCTTCGTAGCACCTGCAGTCACCCCGAACAAGTCTCTAAGACTTGGAAGGTTCTAGGTGACCCACTCAGTTATCCCTGGAGAGTTTTACAGGAAGGCAGGTGCCTCTGCCTCCAGGAGGTGGATGTGTTCCTGCACAAGTGTGTGTGCGCGAGTCTTCATGGCCAACAGCTCCAAGTGCCAGAGCTGTGCTTATCCAAGCAGCACTCCATACTGTGGGCTCGGACTCCTGTGGCCTCGGTGTCAGACGTAACTGGCTGCTAGACAACTCCTGTTACCCTTCTTCACTCAGATGGCCTCCACCTGACCCGCGGGGCCCTCACCGCCCTCGCTTTTCTTTCCCCGTTAGTTACATTCACACTGTGTTCTGTGTCCCTAACAGGATGGCGGCGGAAGCTACCGGAGCCGTGACCATGACAAGCCCCATCAACAGTCTGACAAGAAAGGCAAAGTCATCTGCAAATACTTCGTGGAGGGGCGGTGCACATGGGTAAGGGGTCAAAGGATCTGGGTGCTGAGCAGGGCAGCAACCTCCCAGAGGACACGGGCCCCTGGGCACGCTCTGGAGGCCACCTCATTGGGCAGGGCCGGTGCTGGTGGGAGTGGTTGACTACCGAGAGGTGAGGTGCCTCTGGGGCCTGGAAGACTCGGTTCTCTTCTCAGAGGGACTGAAGGGCCGGAGCAACAGGACATCTGGGTTTTTCTGGTTTGGGGAGGATATTTTTGGCCAAAGTTCTCAACAAATCTGTACAGCCTCAGATGTTGTATTAAGATTGATGCTTGCCGAAACCGGTTTGGCTCACTGGATGGAGCGTCGGCCTGCGGACTGAAGGGTCCCAGGTTCGATTCCGGTCGAGGGCATGTACCTTGGTTGCGGGCACATCCCCAGTGGGAGATGTGCAGGAGGCAGCTGATCGATGTATCTCTCTCATCGATGTTTCTAACTATCTCTCTCCCTTCCTCTCTGTGAAAAAATCAATAAAATATATTAAAAAAAAAAAAAGATTGATGCTAATGCAGGTATGTACATATTCTGGTTCGTTACTGAACTTGACACCCATAGAAAAGGAGGGGCAGGAATCAGGCCAGCCGTGAACTTCACAGCAGAACTGAATGCCACAAGATGGACCAGCGGCCACAGAATTCTGAAGGAAACAATATAACCCAGTGTTAGTCAGCCAGCTTTTTTTTTTCTTTTAATTTTTTAAATATATTTTTATTGAGAGAGGAAGGGAGAGGAAGAGAGAGAGAGAAACATCAATGATGAGAGAGAATCATTGATTGACTGCCTCCTGCACACCCCCTACTGGGGATCAAGCCCACAACCCGGGCATGTGCCCCTGCTGGAATGGAACCCAGGACCCTTCAGTCCGCAGGCCAGTGCTCTACTTACTGAGCCAAACTGGCTAAGGCTGTCACCCAGCTTTTTTCCCACATTTAGCGTCAGTGGACAGATATTGGGAAATGTGCACCCAGGAAATACCGCACCTCTGTATATGTCTAGAAAAATGTGTACTTCCAATAAGTGTGCGTGCGTATGTAAAATATTCCTTATTACAGTCATTTCATATTATTTTTATATAAACAAAGAAATGAATAGG
>NW_006296617.1:728318-729506 GCF_000327345.1 Myotis davidii | reverse complement strand
GAATAAGACTTTTGAAACAAGTATACAACCATTTCTATCTTTTGTTTCCCTTGGTGTTGTTTTGTTTGGATTGTGTCATCGTGCAAATAACGAAAACGCAACCCCACTAGCTTAAGCACATAGGTGTTTGTCCCTCAGCATAGTGTAGGGGTGGGTAGATGGTACACGGCGTGTGCAGTGGTCGTCGGCGGCGGGACCACCTCCTTCCTCGGCTTAGTTTAGCCGTGCTTGGGCATGTGGCTTTTGTCTTCATGTTTGCACAGTCGCTGATGTTCTCCAGGCATCGCATCTAACGGCTAGAGGAAGAAAAATCGGTGGTGGGATTTTTAAAAATTGAGGCAGTGTTGTCCTGGTAGGGGCGTTGCCCTACACCTGTGGCCAGAACTTGAAGGGAAGCTGGGAATGGAATGTTTTTAGCTGGGCACATTCTTCCTCAAACAGAACTGGGGCTCTGTTAGGAGAAAGCGGGGACTGGACACTGGTTGGCATGCAGTAAATAGTGAAAAATAGTAGCTAAGAGAGAGAAGGGAAGGAAAGAGAAGAGTTAGAAGGAGGCAGTGAAAGGCAAGGAATAGAGACGGGAGGAAGGAGGCTGTGGGAGGGAGGCAGGGGAGCACACACGTGGTCAGAAGTGTGAGGTTGGTGGGAAACCTGCCTCTCCCTGAGGGAAGGGCTTCATTCTGTCTTTGTCCCTCTGTGCTTCCACGGTGACAGAGTAGCGTTTTCGTGGAGAAGGATCAGCAAGGGCTTCCCGCACCGCCTGACCTTTCCGTTGCCTCTCTTCCAGGGAGACCACTGTAACTTCAGCCATGACATCGAGCTACCAAAGAAGCGCGAGCTGTGCAAGTTTTACATCACCGGGTTTTGTGCCAAAGCCGAGAACTGCCCCTACATGCACGATATCCTTTGGCTCCCACATCTGCTGTGGCTGAGGGGCGGAGCTCCTTGTCGGTAGCCACAGCTGACCACTGCGCTTCCTCTCGCCCTGCCAGTGCAGTGTCCAGCTTTCAGTGCATCTGCATCTCACTTAACCCGCACATCTGTCCTATGACGGGCCTGCTGTTCCCATTCTGCAGATGAGTAAACTGAGGCACACACGTTAATATGTTCTCTTTACATATACTCTTGGGACTGGCCTATGCCATTGCTTGTTATCTTTCTGAGACTTTCCAACTGGCTGTGTAACCT
>NW_006296617.1:725705-728264 GCF_000327345.1 Myotis davidii | reverse complement strand
CTGAGTGAGGATTCGAGGACTCAGCCCCAAGGCCAGCTTGGGGGGGCGGGAAGCACTCTGAGGCAAGAGTCTGAGAACTGGGGTCTCACCACTGTGCCACCCTGAGCAAGTCCCCTCACCTCTCCGTGCTCTAGTTTCCTCATCTCCAAAACACGGGGTCGGGTTCTGCCCTCGGGTGGGTTCCATGAGGTGAAGCATTTGCCTTAATTTGCCGTGAACGTGATTTTCCGTGTAAGTTATACCACACGACTGGGAACTGCATCAACGGTGACGACTGCATGTTTTCCCACGACCCTCTGACCGAGGAGACGAGAGAGCTCTTGGATAAGGTACGGTCTGGGGGGTCGGCCGCCACAGCTGACGGCAACCAGAGCTGGGCCTTCTGTTGACTTGGCTCCGCAGCCACCCGCTGGCCTCTGCAGGACCAGAATTCCCCGTTGCATTGGTCTGGAGCGGGGCCATTTTAAGGACGACATGGGGACTGTGCTCTTGCCTCCAGGGAGAGTGGGGAGGTCACGCGTGCATCTTATCTCCAGCCGGGGCAGTTGTCGCTGGGGTGGCTGCATGAAAGGAGCGTTGCCTGGTGTGTCTCCAAACATACCTTGTGATTTCTTACTTGTCCTTTAGAGAGAGTCATGGTACACAGCGAGGAGAGGAGACTTGGGATGGTTTATATTTTTATGGAAATGTCAAATGTTTACTTACAATTTTTAAGGATTCTATTAAGCAGTAAAAAAACACACAAATAAACAGGGAAATCAGAGGTTCAGGCTTGTTGGAGACTTCTTCCCTCAGGTGAGGTGTCAGGGCTTTTTGAATCGTCAGGTGACATTTGAAACTCATCCTAGCATCGTCTTGTCCCTGAGGCGTCGTTAGGACGTGGGGAGTCCCAAGGCCCTGTCCTTGGTTTCCTGATGCATCCGAGGGATGAGCAGGAGAACGTAGCCTTTGAAATGAAGGCTCTCCTGCCTTCTGGTTCTCAGATGGTTTGAGGAGTTGGCTGTTTGTTTTAAGAATGGCAAGGGTCGTGCTCATCAGGCATCCTCGGATGGCTGCCCAGTTTAAATGGCTGCTGGCACCCTGAGGAGTTGAGGGGAAGCCGGGCACAGGCAAAGCAAGAGAACACCGCTCCTCGTTGGCAGAGGCGTGGGAAAAGTTGGGAAAGGTCTTATTTGGCCTTGCCCTTTGTGGAGCCTGACAACCTAGGACTAGGGCTTTGTCATCTAGATCTAGAGTCTGTGAGTTTTTCACAGGGAAAGTAGTGGGAAGTCATGGTGACTTCATTCCTCATTTGAACAATATCTGACTGAGGACTGCCCCCTGCTGGAGGTTCAGAGTTTGTGTTCTAGACCAGTGCTCTCCAATAGGAAACATGTCCGAGCCACATGTTTAATTTTTCCTTTTTTAATTATCTACCTACTAGTTCTGCAGCAGTTTTAGTATGAAGGTGTTACTGATAATTGTACAATTTATATGATGTGGGCAGAGAAATATAAAGAATGACTAAAATTGGCCAGCCTTGTAAATCACAGGCTACACATTCTCCACTGGTTTTTAGAGAGATTAGAAGGGAGGGAGGGACAGCGGGGGGTGGGATGGGCAGAGAAACAGTAATGTGGGAGAGACATGACCCCACACATGCCCCGATCAGGGCCAGGACCGAACTCTACAACCCAGGTACATGCCCCTGACCCAGAGTCGAACCCTCAACCCTTTGGTGCGAGGACTGACGCTCTAACCAGAGAGCAGGGTCAGACCACACATACTTAATTTTAAATTTTCTAGTAGCCATATTAGAAAAGTAAAAAACAGATGAGTTTAACTTTTACAACATATCTTAGCTTAGTGTATCCATGTTCAAAATAACCATTTTGGCAAGTAATAAGTGATGGGAAAAAGTAAGATTTTGGGGAGACTACAGTGTCTTCAGAATCTGGTACTTATGGCCACATTTCAAGTACTCAATAGTCACACCAGGCCAGTGACCACCATATTGGACAGCAAAGCTCTAGATGCCCTCATAAAAACCCAAGAAAACAAGGTGTCCCATTTGAGCTCCCACAAACATTTTGAAAGCATTGATAACGTCCCCTGTATAAGGCCAAGTCTCAGTGGGTTAAAAATGAGTGTAGAACCTAGAAAAACCGTTCTAGAATTGAATTTGTGTGGTCAGGAAGTAAAACGCGCAACATGCCTTAGGATGAGCCTAGCCCATGATGGCGAACCTTTTGAGCTCGGCGTGCCAGCATTTTGAAAAACCCTAACTTAACTCTGGTGCCGTGTCACATATAGAAATTTTTTGATATTTGCAACCACAGTAAAACAAAGACTTATATTTTTTATATTTATTTTATATATTTAAATGCCATTTAACAAAGAAAAATGAACCAAAAAAATGAGTTTGCGTGTCACCTCTGACACGCGTGTCATAGGTTCACCATCATTGGCCTAGACCGACCCTGCCGAAGGCGTGGGGTCAGCCATCTCCCTCCTGCCCAGACGGAGCTGCAGCTGGTCCACCAGGGCTGGGCCTGGGGTTCGAGCTGTGATGCCTCTCAT
>NW_006296617.1:723266-725619 GCF_000327345.1 Myotis davidii | reverse complement strand
AAACGTCTGCTCTAGCCCTGCTTTATTTCCCATTTCTCAGTGACACTTCTGTCTGTCCAGACACTGATTTCGCTGTCCACTATCATTTGGAAGCATGCCTGCCTTTGGGGTTGGCAATGACTTTTATGTGGGAACAGTTGGCAAGAATAACACAAAGAATTCCCTCTGCCAGATTCAACTGTTAAATATTTTTTGCCCTAACACCTTTATCACTTTATCACTTTATCACTTTATCACTTTAAGACCCATCAGAGAGCAACACCAAACTGCAAAGCTGTCCAGGCAAAGCCTTGACTCTATTACACCTGCACCCTGCCTCCCCCACTGCTCCCATGATGTGTTTTCCTTGATCATCCAAACGTGTGGCAGTGCCTAGTTGCTGCAGGCACTGCCCTGGGCACTGGGGAGACAGTGATGAGGGGCAGGATCGGGCATTGGATACAATGTGCCGGGAGCCCAGAGGCCCTCCCGCGGCTGACACTCAGGAGGCCAGGGGAGTTGACACTATGTCAGCCCTCGGTGAGTGGCAGGCAGGGCACACAGCACGAGCAGCGGTTGCACTCACGGTGGAGGAACTGAAAGGGGCCACTCGTTGGGAGGAAGGGAAGTGAGCAGAACCGGGGGCAGTGAAGCGGACAGGCCCCGGCCCCCACGGTCCTGGGCGCTCCCCAGCATGGCTGGTCGTGGGCAGTGTGTCCCACGCTTCAGGGGGCGTGTTAACGTGTGGCTCTGATTCGGTGGGTCCCCTGTGCTGCTGGTCCACACACAGGCCACACCTTGAGTAGCAGGACTTGAAGGGACAGATGTTTTCCACTGATCAGTTTTCCATCCCCCTTGAAGCCAAGGGCCCAGATACCGTTGTTGATCGTAAGGGGAGAGAAAAGCCAAGAACTGCCTGGCAGCTGCCAAGGGGTCCTGCATCCCCGCTATCCCTGGGTGGAGGCACATTAGGGCTCGGTGCACAGGATCTTTATTGGGGGCTGGTAATGTATGCAGCCTCTGCCTGGCATGTGCCAGATTCCAGACTCGCAGAGGGAAGGGGGTGTCTGGCAGGGAGCACAGGGAGGTCAGGCACAGGAAGCCCTCTTACCCGTCAGGTTCCCAGACACCAGCCGAAGGCCAGCACTGCAAGGCCTTCCAAGGAGAGCGGTCAGGCCTGCTGTCCTGCTGCACAGGACCCTCACTGGGGGGACAGGCTGCTCAAATCCAGACTCTGACATTGTCTGCCCGCCAGGCCTCTGTGGGCCCTGGGTCCCTCAGGGCGTGGAACAGTCCTGCCTTCGTGGAGCTGACAGCCTGTGCCGAGCCAGGAATACACAGGGATGCAGTGAAACGTGATCTTGCCGAGCTTGGGCAGAGCTTGGAAGGGAGCTAAGGATGTTCCAGAGTGAATGCAGGGACCCGGATAGTCACTGTTGACCTTTAATAAGACCATCCATGGGGACACGGGGACACATGGGAATAGAGGGAAACGCAAATGCCCGGGGAGGGGCCTGGTCCAGGGCGGCCCGCAGGGCAGCTTGGCTGTCAGCAGACTGCCACGGGGCCGGGCGCTAGGGTTGAGTCGGGGGCACCAGGGAAGGAAATGAAGCTGCCTCCCCAGCACCCAGTCTTGCCGCCAGGCCCCGTGGGGATTTGATGGCAAGTGCAGTGAGAGGCTTTTAAAATCCAAATAGGATGGTGGCCCATCAGCCAGCCATATACATGACTCACGCTGCACACTGACTAAAAATTCATGCTGAGTTGAAGAAGCCAGTCCCAGAAGACCCCGAATTATAGGATTTCATTTCTATAAAATGTCCAGAATCAGGAAATCTCTAGAGACAGAGAGCAGATTAGTGGCTGCCACGGACTGGGGAGGAGGGGAGTGGGGAGTGATTGCTGTGGGTAAGGGGCTTCTTTTTGGGTGATGGAAAGTTCTAGGACTAGACAGCTGATGAATGGACAACTTCATGAAGGTACTTAATGCCACTGAAATGTACACTTTAAACGGGTGGAATTGCACGTGTTGTATTGTATTTTGCTGCGGGACAGGAGTGGCTCCCCTGCCCACTGGTCACGGGACCAGCAGCGGTGAGGGGGCGGTTTATGTGCTAGAGACTTCGTGGTCATTGGCCTTACGCTGTAAGGCTTCCTCAGGGTCCCTGGGATTCCGTGTTCCTCAGTAAATCTAGCTCTCAACCCTGGAGGGGTCCCTGCACCTGACACCTGTCCTGACTGCACCCCCTTTTATCCTTCACCCGCAGATGTTGGCTGACGATGCGGAAGCAGGCGCTGAGGACGAGAAGGAAGTTGAGGAACTAAAGAAGCAGGGCATCAACCCCCTGCCCAAACCACCCCCCGGTGTGGGCCT
>NW_006296617.1:721938-723218 GCF_000327345.1 Myotis davidii | reverse complement strand
TCCTCCTCCGCCCCCCGGGCCCCCGCAGATGCCCATGCCAGTGCACGAGCCGCTGTCCCCCCAGCAGCTGCAGCAGCAGCAGGACTTGTACAACAAGAAGATCCCCTCCTTGTTTGAGATCGTGGTACGGCCCACAGGACAGTTGGCTGAGAAGCTGGGTGTGAGGTGAGTGCCGGGACCTGTCACTGTGAGCCTGGTCAGGGCAGCTTGCTGCCTCCAAAACGATTGGAGGCCTGGTCTAGAGCAGTGGTCACCAACCTTTCGGACCTCACAGACCACCAGTGGTCCACGACCGCTGCTCCAAAGGTTTCCTTAAACCAGCGGTCACCAACCTTTAGTACCTCCCGGACCACCAGTGGTCCACGGACCACCACTTGGCAACCCTAGTCTAGAGCCATCCACTGCGCACCGTGTGGAGGCCTCCACACCTCCTCAGGGGTGTGACCCCCCCGCTTCTCCGAACCCCTCTCATAGACACCATTTCCTCCTTCTCCTAGGTTCCCGGGACCTGGAGGACCCCCCGGGCCGATGGGCCCTGGGCCCAATATGGGACCCCCGGGGCCAATGGGGGGCCCAATGCATCCCGACATGCACCCCGACATGCACCCGGACATGCATCCTGACATGCACCCCGACATGCACCCCGACATGCCGATGGGCCCTGGCATGAACCCTGGCCCGCCCATGGGACCTGGTGGCCCCCCAATGATGCCTTATGGCCCTGGAGACTCCCCACATTCTGGAATGATGCCCCCCATCCCACCAGCCCAGAACTTCTATGAGAACTTTTACCAGCAGCAGGAAGGCATGGAGATGGAGCCGGGACTCATGGGGGACGCAGGTAGGCAGGGCCTGTGGGCCCGGTGGGGTTGCTGGGCTTACACCGTGGAACATAGTCAGGAAAATTCGATCTCTCTTCTCCCAGCCTCTGCAAGCATGAATCCAACTCCATCTCTGTCCCATGAGTGGTTGAATGTTTTCGTGAGAGTCACTACCCTGTGAGGCTGAAGGAATATTATGGTTATTGTCACTGCAGTTTAGCCTCTCGGGCATTTTGCTTGGTGCTCCTGGAATCGGGCACACGGGAACATCGAGGGGTAGGGGTGGGAGGGGTGGGGCTGAGGGGCTGAGGTGGCCTCACCAGACAGCCTCCCTCCAGGCGCTTCTTGGGTCGGGGCCGCCAGCGTCCGCCTCGTGGCTCTGCTTGTTCTGTCCCCACGTCTGACCGTCCTTCCTTCTCTCCTTCCTTCCTATTAAAATAACAACACACATTGGCAATG
>NW_006296617.1:717726-721851 GCF_000327345.1 Myotis davidii | reverse complement strand
CTGTGTGGCTGCTCCAGCCCTGGGGTCAGAGCCAGCGAGACAGCCCCGGTCCTGGCCTAGCTTCACTGGAGTGGAGGGAAACGGGCAGGACACGTGTGCGTACGTACACAAGCTCGTTCCGGCATTGATCGTGGCTAGAAATAACGGTGCCGGGGAGAGTGGCGGTGGGGCTGGGGGGTGGGCCAGGAGGGTCTGGGCACGGTGAGGTCAGTGGGCAGAGGCCTCTCTGAGAAGTAACTGGGAGTGAGCTGGGACAGGAAGGGAGGCGGCAGCTACGGGGCGCACAGCCCACGCGGGAGGCACAGCCAGGGCAGAGGCCCCAGCCAGTCCGCTTGCTGGAGAAAAGCAAAAGCAGCGAGTGCTTTGGAAAGGGGGGACACGGGAGAGGAGTCCCAGCGTTACAAGATGGACAGGCGTGGATGGGGCGCTGGCCAGGGGGCAGCCTCCATGGGTGCTGACGCCGCCCTGACCAGGAAGCCCTGCTGGAGAGCTGAGGTGGGTGGGGCAGCACTAAGGATGAGATGCCCATTTGACAGCCACGCCTCAGACAGGTTGAGGCGGATCGGACAGGCAGGCTGGAGGGCGATGTGAGCATCATTGGTGTCTAGATGGTGTTCGAAGCGGTGAGAGCAGGTGTTTGGGGTGAGGAGCAGGGGCTTTAGAAAGATGTGACAGGTTCTCAAGTGAGAAAAAGGTGCTTGAGAGGTGCTGTTCCCACAAACCCCGCCACCTGTAAACATGCGTATACACTGCAGGGCCAGAGGTCAGGGTGTCAGCTGTGAGCAGCACAGAGAGGAACCGGCTTAAATCCCACGCCAGGAAGCCCTGCAGAGTGTGCTGCCCGGTGGCTTCACGGCACGGCAGGGCCTCCAGGGACGTGCGCTCCACGGCCCTCCGTTAGAGCCCTGATGAGGTGCCCGGGAACTTAGCTGTTGTTTGTATCCATTAGCTCTGGTGGAATGGGTTTGTTCTAGAACCTATCGACAGCGTTAAGTGAGTCCTTACTGAATTCACAGGTGCACAGCCATCTTTTAAAAAATATATTTTTTTTATTAATTTCAGAGAGGAAGGAGGAGGGAGGGAGAGAAACATCAATGATGAGAGAGAATTGTTGCTCAGCTGCCTCCTGCACACCCCCTTCTGGGGATTGAGCCTGAAACCCAGGCAGGTGCCCTGACCAGGTATTGAACCGTGACCTCCTGGTTCATCTGTTGACCTGAGCCTCCCCGGCCGGGCAGTGAGTCACTGTTGGTGAAAATTCCCAGCAGGGGGGACTGGGACTGCTCACCCTGAGCCCGGGGGTGGCACAGGTCAGGCTTGCCGATCAAGTTCACATGTGACAAAGTTCAGTGGCCAGAACAAGGTGGCCTTTTGCTTTCTCCACATACATGAAATTATTCTGTATATAAAATTAAATTACAGCTCCACTCTCTTACTGGCCCCATTGCAGTTGCTCACTAGCCCCATGAGTACAGTGGTGGGTGTATGGCACGTTCATCATTGTACAACATGCTGTGGGCAGTGCTCTCTCGGAGTGCTCCATCTCTGAGAGAATTACACACACACACACACACACACACACACACACACACAGCTTCCAGGTGTATCGTCCCCCAGCCCACCATGCTGCGCCCCCTCCTTAATCATGAAGTGCAGGAAGCAGGAAGCAGCAGGGGCTTCTGGGTTGACAGGTGTCCATAGCAACATACTGTTTTGTTTTTTATTGTTGAGAGTATTATAGATGTCTCCCATTTCCCCCCACCTTTGTCCCCCTCCACCCAGCCCCTGTCCCACCCCAAGGCCTTCACCCCACTATTGTCTGTGTCCATGGGCTGTGCATATGAGTGTATATGTTCTTTGGCTAATCTCTTCTGTAACCCCTTCCCACTTCCTTCTAAGATCCGTCAGTCTGTCCCATGCTTCCTGTCTCTGGACCTGTTTTGTTCGTCAGTTTGTTTTGTTCATTCGATTCCACGCATAAGTGAGGTCATGTGACATTTGTCTTTCTCTGACAGGCTTCACTCAGCATCGTTTGGTGTATTTCCCTTCTTTTCTTTTCGAGCCTCATTCCCTTGTTAAGCTCATGTTTTGACCTCCCAATGTGATCTTGTTCTTTATTGATTATTACAAACAAACCCTAAAACTAGTGCTCGTGGCAAATACACATGCAGGTCAGAGCGTGTGGAGTGAAAAGTGAAGAGACCTCTTAGCCCGTCTCTGGAATCTCATTTCCAAGAGACTGTTTCCTGTCTGTCTTTCTAGAGCCTTTTCTTTGCATTTTGCAAACATCCGTATGACGTGCCGTCCTGTTTTCACGTCATGAGCGTTTGCCATGCCACCAAACCTCACCGTGAACCCCATGGTCACCCTGGCTGCATGCCTGGCTGGCTGCTCCGGTCCTCGCTGTGGGCTTTCTGTGGGGACGTCCTGGGATGGTAGGAAGGGACGGGCTGCACATCTCACCCATCGCCATCGCCATCAGGGGAGGTCTCAGTTGAGGGCATGGGTGGGTTGGAGTTGCCATCTCAAGGCCCTTCCCGACACGAACCCTCGGTTCTTCCCTGCCACAGAGGACTACGGGCACTACGAAGAGCTGCCGGGGGAGCCTGGGGAGCACCTCTTCCCCGAGCACCCTCTGGAGCCCGACAGCTTCTCTGAGGGAGGGCCCGCAGGCCGGCCGAAGCCGGGCGCCGGTGTCCCCGACTTCCTGCCCTCAGCCCAGAGGGCCCTGTACCTGAGGATCCAGCAGAAGCAGCAGGAGGAGGAGGAGAGAGCGAGGAGGCTGGCTGAGAGCAGCAAGCAGGACCGGGAGAATGAGGAAGGCATGTGTCCTCCCCAGGGGCAGGGCTTTCCCTGAGGGCGCAGGCCCCGGGCACCGTGCAGGGGAAAGACGGGGAACACCTAGATGGGGTTTTGCACTGAAAGGGAGCCTGTGGCCAGGGACGACCCTGCCTCAGGCTGGGAACCAGGCTCGGGCTGATGCATGTCCCTCAGGAAATCGGAAATCAGGGCTGCCCTCTGTGCCTTGGGGGTCGGGAGAGACCTGATCCCATCAAGGAGGGAGGTGGTCTGGTCCCTAGAGGAGACAGGAGCTGGCTCGATTTACCCCCTGCACCCTTACCGAGGAGGCTGTAGAAAGATGCTCACACACACCCCTTGCCCCTGTTCTCAGGAAGCAGCAGATGAGAGCTGGTCGACATAACCAGTAATGATCAGTCACACACAGCTGCCAAGTTACATGGGGCTGTGCAGGGAGCTGGTGGCATCCCCAGGGTGAAATGGGGAGGACAAATTGTGTTTAGGTGGCCATGACAAGAGCCTGGGAACAAGTCGGGGACCGTGGGATGAGGGGGCAGCACCCTCCTCTGGTGGCTCCAGTTTTATCTGCTTAGAAGGTTGGACTTGGGCTAGTTTCCGTGTCTGCCCACCTGGCCTTGCCTCTTAGCCTGTGGCTGCCCTTCCCTGGGATGTGGTAATCTTGGGGGCCTGGGTGCAAGTGTCTGTGAGCCCCAGGCAGAGTGGGAGCTGAGTCAGTGGGGCCTGAGCCTGCCCAGGGGGTGACGGCACCCTAGGCTTGGAGCCTGAGCTCAGTATGAGCTCTGCCCCCATCTCAGGGCACAGTTCACACCTCCCTTTTCTCATCTGTCAAATGGACCAGTAACACTGAGTCCCGGGTGTCTGTGAGAACCAATAAGACAAAGCGTTTAGCTCGGTGCCCGCGCACGAGGAAGCTGCAGGAATGTCAGCCAGCAGCCTCCAGGGTCAGCACGTCACTGGCCTGAGCTCACGGGCTGTTCGTGGCAGGGGACGGGGTTCTTAAGGGAGGAGAGGTGAGGTTCTGAGAGGTAAGAGGCAGAGGTGTTCACCCAGCGGGCTGCCGGGGGTCCGAGAGGGTGGATGTGGTGGCCACTCACTCCCTCCCTCTCCTCTGCTCTTTCTCAGGTGACACTGGAAACTGGTACTCAAGTGACGAGGACGACGGTGGGAGCAGCGTCACCTCCATCCTTAAGACCCTGAGGCAGCAGACGTCCAACCGACCCCAGGCTTCTGTCGGGGAGCTGAGCAGCAGCGGGCTGGGGGATCCCCGCCTCCAGAAGGGACACCCCACAGGAGGCCGGCTGGCTG
>NW_006296617.1:717129-717678 GCF_000327345.1 Myotis davidii | reverse complement strand
TTCATTCCAGCCCCGCGGGCCCCAGGGCCTCCAAGGGGTCTGGGCCACCCCCTGCAGAAGAGGAGGACGGGGAGCGGGCCCTGCGGGAGAAGGCCGTGAACATTCCTCTGGACCCCCTCCCCGGGCACCCGCTGCGGGACCCGCGGTCGCAGCTGCAGCAGTTCAGCCACATCAAGAAGGATGTGACCCTGAGCAAGCCGAGCTTCGCCCGCACCGTGCTGTGGAACCCCGAGGACCTGATCCCCCTGCCCATCCCCAAGCAGGATATCGCGCCCCCCGTCCCTGCTGCCTTGCAGTCCATGCCTGCCCTGGACCCCAGGCTGCATCGGGCCTCCACGGTGGGTCCCTCCAACCCCCGACAGCGCTCAGGCACCTCCACGGACCCCGGCCCCTCCGGCTCCAGCCTGCCTGACTTCGAGCTCCTCTCTCGAATCCTCAAGACTGTCAGTGCCACTGGCCCCTCTGCTGTCCCCGGCCCCAGCGACAAGCCCAGCGACCCCCGGGTGCGGAAGGCGCCCACTGACCCTGGGCTGCAGAAACCAGCAGACT
>NW_006296617.1:716784-717034 GCF_000327345.1 Myotis davidii | reverse complement strand
CTCCTCCCAATGCCGGTGGTAAACCTGCAGAGCCTGCTGCTGACGGGGCTGCCCAGCCCAAGGGCGCCGAGGGCAATGGCAAGAGCTCGGCGGCCAAGGCCAAGGAGCCCCCGTTTGTCCGGAAGTCTGCCCTGGAACAGCCCGAACCAGGGAAGGCCGGTGTGGACGGGGGCTCCAGCACAGCCACGGACCGATACAACAGCTACAACCGGCCCCGGCCCAAGGCTGCTGCCACCCCCGCCGCCACCAC
>NW_006296617.1:711688-716609 GCF_000327345.1 Myotis davidii | reverse complement strand
AGTGCCCACCCTCTTCGGGACCGTGAAGCAGGCGCCTAAGACGGGCTCCAGTAGCCCGTTCGCTGGCAACAGCCCCTCCCGAGAGGGCGAGCAGGACGCGGGGTCCCTGAAGGATGTGTTTAAAGGCTTTGACCCCACCGCCTCCCCCTTTTGCCAGTAGTGTGAGGCCGGGCGGAGCCGTCCCTACACCCACCCTTCCTAGGGCAATATTTAAGTGCAGCATCCAGAGTTGGGAACTTGGGGGGAGGGGGCGCCTGGGTATTCTTTCTTTACTTTTCCCTCTTTTTCTTTTTTTCTTTTGCTCTATGCTCTTTCTTGCTCTTGCCCCCCCCCCCCTTTTTTAAGTAATACTTCCTTTTTAAAACATAAATTGTATATAACCATCTTCAGTTCTCGTCAGTGCTGCAGGGCTCCGGGCTCCCGCCGAGAAAACCTACTTGTGCACATGAACAGTTTGCAAGTCACCAGCTGGTGCTCTGCCTGGCCGGCCCAATTTTCAGGGACTCCTTGAAGACTGGGGGTCCAGGGGGTTTTCTGGACACAGCTTGGCCCCTCCTCCCCCCTCCTTGCAGGACAAAGGTGTTGAGAAGGCCCTGAGCACTGCTTACGTGTTGCATGAGGAGGCAGGACCCGCTTAGGGGCCAGTGGGGGGCGAAAGATTATCCAGGAAAGGAAGAGAGCCCTGGGAGCCGCCCTGGAAGAGACAAAACCCCTTCCTGCCGCATCGCATCGCCTCTGGATTCGCGCCTGGTCCCTCGCCAGCCTCAGCCCAGAGTTCACCCTGAGCCCGCACCTCAGGCCCTCGACCGCAGACGCCAGGGTGAGAGGCTGGGGCCGGGCCCTGTGCCGCTTCCGGGAGGCAGCGCTGCAGATGGCGTTTTCCGTCAGTATTAGCCCCTCCTGTCCTGTCCTGTCCTGTTGGCCATGCCCTTCTCCCCTCGTGCCAGGGGCTGTCCTGCTCCTCAGAAGCCAGAGTGCCCAGTGCTGGCCCTGGTGCCCCTGGGGACGGCTCAAGGATCCGTGGCATGGCTGCCCACCAGGCCCCTGAGGAGGGGGCCTGGCTGGTTCTGGGCCGTGTTTCTGTCTCCGCTCCCTTTGCCCCTCTCTGCGCCGTATCTGTGGGGCCCGTGGTCTCAGTGTGTTTGGGTTTCTTCTAAGCGACAGGTGCACAGGTTCAGAGGCATGTGAGTGTGGGGTTGGTGGGCACTCCCCTAAAAAGGGCCTGAGGGCAGGCTGGAGAGTAGCCATGGCCCAGGGTGGGGGTGGGGGGGGGCTGCTGGGCTTCCCCTGGGAGAGGCACCAGGACCGCCCCCGCCAGTGAGGGTGTGGAACCCGAGACCTGCGTCCTGCTCCCCTGATCAGCTGAGCCGGGAAGGGAGCAGACATCTGCACCGGCTTCTCCCAGCACCTGGCTCCGGTCCAGCCCTGCCCACAGCGCCAGACGAGCCCCCGTGGACATGGCCTGGGGAAGCTGGGCAAGGCCTGTGCCGCAGGGGCCCCTCCCACCTGTGTTCGTCCTTGCCAGCTTCTGCCTCCTCATCCCACCACCTCAGCCACCTCGCTTAAGGCCCCTGTCCCCCCCTTGCTAATAATGAGGAAACCTGGTGACCCAGCCAAAGGGTTCCCCCTCCCCGCACCGTGGGGTGGGAGGTGAACAAGGCTGCTATACCAAACCCCTCTCCCCGGAAAAAAATAGTTGTGTTTGGGGCCGGAAGCGAAGGCCAGAGAAGCAGCCCCACAGGGCCAGTGCGCCGTGATCAGGTTGGTTTGGTTTGTCTTTTTGTTTCGTTTTTTTAAACATTAGTGATATTTCCCCTCAGCCGCCGGTGTTGGCCTTGAGCGGAGGGCCGCAGCCGCGGTGTCATCCAATAAGTAAGAAGACACAGCGCGGCTGCGGGTTTGTTTCCTTCTCTGAGGATTTTCTTTTGTAAAAGCAAATTAAATAATTTTTTAAAACAAATTTGTGGATGAATTAGAAGCTGGAGCCCTCCTTGGATATTCAGCCTAAGAACCTCATGGGACTATGAATTTACCCCAAATTTTCATTTGCCATCAGGCCAAGCTTTTAAAAAAAAAAATTGTTCTCTAACCAGGATTGTAACAAAAGTGTAAATAATATTTCAGAAAGTTGATGGTGCAAATATGTATATAACGTACTGTATTTTTACAATGATCGTCGCATGCCTCTATGCCACCCCCTTTTTGTACTCTGTATCTGTCTTCCAGAAACGTCACCTGCCCTTTCTCCTGTGGTCTCTTAATCCAATAATTGTATTACTGCCATTAAAGGATGCAGTTATTTTAAAAAGTCTGCCGTCTCGTGTCCCTCCTGCTCCTGCCATGCTGTGTCTGGGACTAACCAGGAGGGTGGGAGATAGTCTCAGGGTGGGGGTGAGCCTGCATCTGTGTTCCTGGTGCCGCCCCAGCGAGACATGCGTGATAACACTGTGGGAATGGTGCCTCCAGACACCTGAGTGACCATCCCAGTTCCCTTGCTCCTGCTTTGGGCCAGTCTCAGTACACAGCGATACACGGTGACACCCAGGCCCGGTCCCACCTGCACACCACCCCTGGTCAGCCGGGCTTGTAGGGATGAGAAGAAACTGGAGCCCTAACTACTATAGACAGAACGTCTGTGTCCCCTCAAAATTAATATGCTGCAACCTGGGCTCCAGGTGTTGTCAGGAGGTGATAGGAGGATGGGGCCCTCGTGGATGGGATTGGTGCCCTTACTAGAGACTCACAGAGCTGTCTCGGCCGTGTCCGCAGCCCGCCTGCCCTGAGAGGACACAGCTAGATAGGGCCACCTGTGGCTCAGGAAGCGGCTCTCAGCGCCCCAAACCCCCTCAGACACCACCCGTCAGCCTGGCCTTATCTGAGGACGTCACTGTGGGGGCTGGGCGAGCGGGACTGAGCCACATCTCCTCCGGACATACGTTGGTTTCTGTGTCTCAACGGGCCTATCAGTTTTCCACAGCTGCTGTACAAACCACACAAACTTAGTGGCTTGACACATTTGTTGCCATCCTGGGGGTCACACGTGTGACATGGGTCTCCCCAGGCTAAAATCAAACTGTTCCCGGGCTGCCCTCCTTTCTGGGAGGACGGAGCTGGTGCTTCCTGGCCTTTCCGCTCCTCAGGCCTCCGTCCTGTAGGCCAGGGCCCTCTCCCTCCCCCTCCGAGCTCCGACCTCCCTCAGCACAGCTCTGCCCGCAGCCGGGCCAGGGTCCCTGCTCCTCACAGCCCATGTGGTGAGAGTGGGAGATCTTCCCCTCTGCACCTCTGGAGTCACATCTGCAAAGCCCCACTTGCTGTGGGAATTACATAGTCATGGGGTCTGGGAATTGAGACGTGGACACCTTTGAGGGGCCTTTTTTTTAAATTCTCACCCTAGGATATTCTTTCCATTGATTTTTAGAGAGAGTGGAAGGGAGAGAGAGGGAAGGGGGGGGAGAGAAATACCGATGTGAGAGAGACACACACTGATTGGTTGCCTCCAGCACGCGCCCCAACTAGGATGGGATTGGATCTGCAACCCAGGCACGTACCCTTCACCAGGAATCAAACCCTAGACCGGTGGTTCTCAACCTTCCTAATGCCGCAGCCCTTTAACATAGTTCCTCATGTTGTGGTGACCCCCAACCATAAAATTATTTTCGTTGCTACTTCATAACTGTAATTTTGCTACTGTTATGAATCATAATCTAAATATCTGATATGGCCCTGACCGGTTTGGCTCAGTGGATAGAGCGTCGGCCTACGGACTGAAGGGTCCCAGGTTCGATTCCGGTCAAGGGCATGTACCTTGGTTGCGGGCGCATCCCCAGTGGGGAGTGTGCAAGAGGCAGCTGATCGATGTTTCTCTCTCATCGATGTTTCTAACTCTCTATTCCTCTCCCTTCCTCTCTATAAAAAATCAATAAAAAAAATATATTTAAAAAAATAAAATAAAATAAAAAATAAAAATAAATATCTGATATGCAGGATGTATTTTCATTGTTACAAATTGAACATAATGAAAGCATAGTGATTCATCACAAAAACAATATGTAATTATGTGTGTTTTCCGATGGTCTTAGGCAACCCTGTGAAAGGGTTGTTCGACCCACAAAGGGGTCTCGACCCACAGGTTGAGAACTGCTGCCCTAGACCCTTTGTTGTGCAGGCCGGC
Organism: Myotis davidii; assembly: GCF_000327345.1. NCBI lineage: Eukaryota > Metazoa > Chordata > Mammalia > Chiroptera > Vespertilionidae > Myotis > Myotis davidii. The sequence continues at coordinate 712,438 of NW_006296617.1, read as the reverse complement.
GCTCTAACCGCTGAGCGGCACCGGCCAAGGCCATTCTGCCCTTTATTGGGGATCCCCAAACATTTCTCCAGAAAGAGTCTCCTCGCCTTGACCCTGATGGCTGGTCTAAACCAGCGAGTTCCAGGTTTATGTCAGAAATTCAGAGGGCCGTCTAACTCATCTGTAAGGGTGATTTCACCTGAACCTCGGAACTCCGGCTCAGCTGGCTTTTGCAGCCAGGAGTCCTCCATCTCAGGCAAGAATGCCCACTGGGCAGCTCCCGGGTGGGCAGAGAGGGCCGCGGGCTCCAGGTTCACCGGTGAAGGGCAGACACAGGAACAGAACTCTCCTCCTGTATCTCGCTCTTTTTTCCCCCTTAAGATTTTTAAATTGATTTTTAGAGATAGAAGAGAGGAAGGAGAGACATCGATGTGAGGGCTACATCAGCATCAATTAGCTGAGGTGCGCCCCCCACTGGGGATCCAGTCTGCAAGCCTGGCATGTGCCCTGACCAGGAATCCGACTAGCAACCTTTCGGTGCATGAGACACACACGCCCAACCAATGGACCCGCACTGGCCACGGCTCCTCCTGTATCTCTCTCTCTCTCTCTCTCTCTCTCTCTCTTTTAGTTGACTTCAGAGAGGAAGGGAGAGGGAGAGAGAGAAACATCAATGATGAGAAAGAATCATTGATCGGCTGCCTCCTGCACACCCCCCACTGGGGATCGAGCCCACAACCTGGATATGTGCCCCGACCAGAAATTGAAACC
>NW_006296617.1:705753-711579 GCF_000327345.1 Myotis davidii | reverse complement strand
CAGCTGGGGAGGTTGTGCACTGCTCGGAAGCTATAGAGTGAGCAAGTGTGGGCTGCCATCCTGCTCCCATCAGGCTCAGCAAGTCCTGTGCCCGCACAGGGGGCTGTGTCTGCCTGGCAGGGCCCTCCTCCCCCCGTTTCTCAGGAATACGGACAAAGGTGGGGGAGGGTGAATGTATGGTGAGCAGGGAGACGGCCCACATGTCCATCAACTGGTGAACGGATAGATAAAATGCGGTCTGTCCAGACAATGGCACCTTAGTCATACAAAGAAATGAAGTGCCGATCTGTGCTACAACACAGGTAACCCTTGAAAACAGTATACCGAACGAGAAAAGACACAATCGCCACGTACTTTCTGGTTCCATTTCCCTCTGAAATGCCCAGAATCAGCAAATCCACAGACAGAAAGGAAATGAGTGGTTGCCAGGGCCTGGGGGAGGAGCGCAAGTATGGGGACAGTGAGATGGTCTGGAGTTAGTGACGATGGCGGCACAGCCTTGCAAATGTACTAAAAACCATCGAATGTAAAAGGATGGATTTTACGGTCTGTGAATTTTATCTCGATTTAAAAAAATCAATGGTTGAGCGTTGACCTATGAACCAGGAGGTCACGGCTCAGTTTCCCATCAGGGCACATGCCCGAGTTGCAGGCTCGATCCCCAGTGGAGGGTGTGCAGGAGGCAACCGATGAATGATTCTCTCATCACTGATGTTCTTATCTCTCTCTCCCTCTCCCTTCCTCTCTGTAATCAACAAAAATCTATTTAAAATTAATTAATTAAAAAATCAATAGCATTCTTCTACTAGTACAGTGGTCGGCAAACTCATCAGTCAACAGAGCCAAATATCAACAGTACAACGATTGAAATTTCTCTTGAGAGCCAAATGTTTTAAACTTAAACTATCTAGGTAGGTACATTGTTATTAACTTAATTAGGGTACTCCTAAGGCTTAGGAAGAGCCACACTCAAGGGGCCAAAGAGCCGCATGTGGCTCTCGAGCCGCAGTTTGCCGACCACGGACCTAGTATAACCAACGGGGAAGTTAACAGAAAATCAGATAGTCTTCCCCAAAGCGATCAAAGTTATAAGGAATCTAGGATGTAACCTAGTGAAAAACCTATGAGAACTTCGTGGAGACGGCAAATAAAAACAGACCCAACCCGGCCGGTGTGGCCAAGTGGTCGAGTGTCACTGGTAGATTCCTAGTCAGGGCATATGCTCCGGGTTGCAGAATCAATCCCCAGTAGGGGGCCTGTAGGAGAGATTCTCTCTCATTGATGTTTCTCTCTCGCTCTCCCTCTCTCTATAAAACCAATAAAAACATTAAAAAAAAAAACAAAACAACCAACAGATCCAGACTAAAATCAAGAGAAACTTGCCGAACCGGTTTGGCTCAGTGGATAGAGCGTTGGCCTTTGGACTGAAGGGTCCCAGGTTCGATTCCGGTCAAGGGCATGTGCCTTGGTTGTGGGCACATCCCCAGGAGGAGATGTGCGGGAGGCAGCTGATCGATGTTTCTCTCTCATTGATGTTTCTAATTCTCTATATCTCTCCCTTACTCTCTGGAACAAATCAATAAAATATATTTAAAAAAAAAAAAAAAAAGAGAGAAACTTTATGCAAAAAGGCCATTGCACGGGGAGCAGGCTCCTTCTCCGATATCTGCAAGCATCTCACAATCAAACAGAAACAGGCCTCGCGGCTCTGTGGTAAGAGGGGTTTGCAGTGAGAGCAAGTTGGGGAAGTTAAGTAACTGAGTAGCGTGGTTGTGCAGGAAGCTCTCTCTGGAGAAACTGACCCGGCAGCTTTCAGTTCCGGGCTGGTTAGGAGTTGGGGGAGCCGCCTGGCCCAGGCTGGGGAGGAGAGCAGCCGAGCACAGTGTGTTCAGGGTCAAACAGAGGGTGAGGAACATCGACCGTGAGCACCTTTCCGGAGAAAATGTCAGACTTCCGGTTAAGGAGTTAAAGGACAGCCTGAAGGCAGGCCTGATCTGTGGGTGACAACTTGACATTGTCCTTCCCGTCAGACTCCAAAGCGTCCTGCCCCAGAAGCTGCCCGTTGATCTCTTTGGTGCACTGCTGTGTTCACAGTTGTTGGGAGCATCCTGACACCTGGTGAGCTCTTGATAAAAATATATTCTTTTAGGCCCTGGCTGGGTAGGTCAGTGGGTTAGAGCATCACTTGATGCCAAGGTTGCAGGTTCAGTCTACCGGTCAGGACGCATACAAGAATCAACCAATGAATGCATAAATAAGTGGAACAACACGTCGATGTTTCTCTTTCTCAAATCAGTAACTAAAAACTTTTAAATATATATGTATATATTCTTTTTTTTTTAAAAAAAGGTGGCCAGAGTAACAATAATATCTATATATATAAAAGCCTGAGAGACCCTTTGATCAGTAGCTGTGACGTGCACTGACCACCAGGGGGCAGACACTCCGCCTGGTAGGTTAGCTTGCTGCCGGGGTCCTGACGATTGGGACTGAGTGACACCGGTCGGACATGCCCTGGAGCCCTCTCACGGTCTCTCCCTGGTCCCGATTGTGCACCAGTGGGGTCCCTCGGCCTGGCTTGCACCCTCTCCCAATCCGGGACCCCTTGGGGGATGTCCCCTAGGGACCTGGGCCTCTAGTATACATATATGATTGATTTCATAGAGGAAGAGAGAGAGAGACAGAAATATCAATGATGAAAGAAAGAAAATCATTGATCTGCTGCTTCCTGCACACCTCCCAGTGGGGATCGAGCTCGCAACCTGGACATGTGCCCTGACTGGGAATTAAGGTTCACAGGTCGATGCTCAACCACTAAGCCATGCCAGTTGGGCGATATATATATATCTATTAATATTTTTAAAATTGAGATATACCTATAAAACTGTATAAGTTTAAGCTGTACTATGTGTCGATTGGATCCGCGTTGATGTATCTAATTCCAGTTATGTATTGCAACATGATTACCACTGTAGCTTTAGCTGACATCTCCATCATTATCATTGCTTTCTCGCAGCAGATCATTAAAACATAGTCGTTGGAAGAGAAGACCAATGCCTGGTCAGTGCTGAGGGCGCCGGCCGGGCACGGGGCTGAGGGCGTCTGCCTGGTCAGTGCTGAGGGCGTCGGCCGGGCACGGGGCTGAGGGCGCCGGCCGGGCACGGGGCTGAGGGTGTCGGCCGGGCACGGGGCTGAGCGCTAGCCTTTGGCTCAGGCTCCTGATGACCTGCAGTCCAGGCATCCAGCCGGCGGGAGGATCTGGCTCTTTAAGGAGGATTTGTTTTCTCCGCCCTGACCCTCTCTGGCATCCATTTCCCCCCTCCCCTCAGCTACACCGTCTCACCAGCCAAGAATGTGAACAATGTGTCTCAAATATTTTCAGTTTCCGTTTAATCTCATCTAATGCTTAGCATTCGTGGCCAGCAGGCAGGCGATCGTCCACCACAGCCCACTGAACTCCCTCCCCCGTGTAGCCCTCCACAGCTCTCCAAGCTGTAGCCCCCTCCGGAAAATGCAGGCTCTCCGCAGGAGAGGAAGGGGCTGGGCCGGGGCCCCTGAAGCTGCTGAAGGGTTTGGAGCAGTGGTTCTCCACCTGGGCTGCACATTAGAATCACCTGGGAATCTTTTTAAAATCCTGATTCCTGGGCCTCATCCTCCGGAAATGCTGTTTCTTTGTTACTAATGTTGTGGCCCCACCCCATAACGAAGAAACAGAATTTCCGGAGGATGAGGCCCAGAAATCAGGATTTTGAAAAGATTCCCAGGTGATTCTAATGTGCAGCCGAGGTGGAGAACCACTGGTTTAGGGGGAGACATCACTGGATACTCATTTAAAACATCCTGTGGTTACCCTGGCCGGTTTGGCTCACTGGGTAGAGCCTCGGCCTGGGGTCTGACAGGTCCTTGTCACCCAGGTTGCTACTCACGTGTCACGCCCTCCAAGCCTAGTGGCTCAAAACAACAAACACGAGTCAGTGCCGTCACTGTCTGTGGGGGTCAGGAGTCCCCCAGGAGCGGCTTCGCGAGTCCCTCCGCCGCTGGGTCGCTCACGAGGTGTGGGCCGGGCAGCAATCCCCTGAAGACGCAGCAGGAGGACCATCTCGGGCTGGCTGGCTCGTTTTTTTTTTTTTAAATATATTTTATTGATTTTTTACAGAGAGGAAGGGAGAGAGATAGAGAGTTAGAAACATCGACCAGCTGCCTCCTGCACACTCCCTACTGGGTATGTGCCCGCAACCCAGGTACATGCCCTTGACCGGAATCAAACCTGGGACCCTTCAGTCCGCAGGCCGACGCTCTATCCACTGAGCCAAACCATCTAGGGCTTATTGTTATTTATGGATTTTAGAGCGAGAAAGGACAGAAAAAGAGAGAGAGGGAGAGAGAGAGAGAGAGAGAGAGAGAGAGAGCTCGGTTTGTTGTTCTACTAATTTACACATTCATTGGTTGTTCTTGTTTGTTCCTTGACCAGGGATAGAACCCGCATCCTTGGGGTACTGGGACGATGCTCTAACCACGGAGCCATCTGCCAGGGCCCAGATTTTTACATTAATTCTTTGTCCCTCTTCCCCAATAGTGTCATGTCCGTAGGCTGCCACACATCATTTTGCCTTGTGCGCTTTGCTCACTGCTGTATCCATGGTGTCAAGCAGAGGTCGGTACATTGTAGATACTCAGTAAACATTTCCTGAATTAGTAACAGAGAAGCTAGTCTGAGGGCGTCGTAGGGGTGAGGGGGTGGCTCCAGCTGCCCAGGGAAAGACAGCAGGATCTGGGCCGGGAATGGAGAGAGAGAGCTGTTGACAGGGTCACCTGCTCATTTTCAAGTTTCCCATCTGTCCCTGCTACCACCACCGTCCCCAGGGCGGCAGAGTGACTTAACAGATAAATTGAACATCGCCTGCCCCGTGCCCTTCCCACTCGCATTCTTCAGGCGCCCTCTGCAGAGGGTCAGGAGTGAAAAGTGGCCCAGGAACTGAATGGAGGGGCTTTGGAGAGTCAAGATTACCCGCGCTGGCCCTGGCCGGTGTGGCTCGGTTGGTTGGGTGTTGTTTCCTGCACCGAAGGTTGCCAATTCGATTCCCGGTCAGGGCACATGGTTGATTAGAAATTATGAGCGTGGAAATCCTTGCTTTGTTTCCGGTCTTAAGGGGAAAGCAGTCAATACTTCATCACTAAGAATGATACTAGCGCCCTGACCTGTTTGGCTCAGTGGATGGAGCGTCGGCCTGCGGACTGAAGGGTCCCGGGTTCGGTTCCAATCAAGGGCATGTACCCTGGTTGCGGGCACATCCCCAGTAGGAGGTCTGCAGGAGGCGGCTGATGGATGTTTCTCTCTCATTGCTGTTTCTGACTCTCTGTCCTTCTCCCTTCCTCTCTGTAAAAAATCAATAAAATATATTAAAAAAAAGGAATGATACTAGCTGTAGACTTTTTTTGTAAATGCTCTTTATCACCATGAGGTAAAGTCCTCAGGGAGGAGAACTTTGTCTGTTTTGTTTACTGATTCATACCTAATGTGTAGCATAATGTAGATAGGCAGCAAGTACTCAGTAAATATTTGTTGAATGAAAGAATGAATGAGCCCTAGCTGGTTTAGCTCAGTGAATAGAAGGGTTTTGGGTTTGATTCCGGTCCAGGGTACATGCCCGGGTTGTGGGATTGATCCCCAGTAGCGGGCATGCAAGAGGCAGCCGATCAATGGTTCTCTCTCATCATTGATGTTTTCTCTCTCTCTTCCCTCGCCCCTCCTCTTGAAATCAAATATCTATATATATTTTTTTTAAGAAAATTTCAGCTTGTGTTTTTGGGACCATTCAGATTCTG
>NW_006296617.1:703206-705258 GCF_000327345.1 Myotis davidii | reverse complement strand
CAGGTGTGGCTCAGTGGTTGGGTGTCGACCTATGAACCAGGAGGTTGCAGTTCGATTCCTGGTCAGGGCACATGTCCGGGTTATGGGCTCAATCTCCAGTGTGGGGTGTGCGGGAGGCAGCCGATCGATGATTCTCTCTCATCATTGATGTCTCTATTTCTCTCTACCTATCCCTTCCTCTCTGAGATCAATAAAAATATATATTTTTTTAAAAAAGAACTATGTCCTTTAGAAGCTGATAGACTGATGGCAAATACAGGTAAGTATAGAGATCATTATGACAGTGTAGTAAGGACTATGAAAATTAGTAAAGGAAAACCTAAGTAAAATTAAGTTGGGAGCCCAGAAGGGGGAGCTCTCACACAGTACCACTTAATGTCAATTACAGGAAGAATGGTCAATTACAGACAGGACCAAGCAGGGGGAAAAAGTCAACAGGAAAGAATCATCTGTATATATAAAAGCGTAATATGCAAATCAACAGGACAGTGGAACAACCCGTTGGCTATAACGTGCACTGACCACCAGGGGTCAGACACTCAACCCTAGCCCACAGTCCCTGATTGCCAGATGGGGAACTGGGAACTGGGAACTGGGGGTGGGTGGCAGTGTACCTGCGGCCCCAATTGCAGGCCAGGCCCAGGGACCCTACCTGTGCCCGAATTTCGTGCACCAGGCCTCTAGTCAGTTATAAGCCCCAACAGGAAAAGATGTACATTGCATCCTCTAGGAGAAATTAACTACCCCATCAGCTCAGCCAATGAGAAACCATCATCTCCCTGAACCCTCCTTTTTCTGCAATGGATTTCCCAACCTCTTCTTTTTTCTCTTAAATAACATTTCTCTCCTTTGTTGGACTTGCTTATGCTTTTTGTATAGCTTGCAAATTGCATTTATTTGCTATTCCAGGATAAACCCATTTTTTTTGCGGGTAAAACAAAACAAAACAAAAAACGACTGTTTTATTTTGAAGGTCAACAGGGGATATATAAAGACATGTGTAGACCCAGAGGCAGAAGCTGGAGGCTGAAGTTTGACAGTGAGAACGGGTCCCTCCTGACTCAGGCGTAGGCTTACACATACAAGGAAACTACAGTGGCTTATAGCAGGGAAGTTTGGAAACAGCTAGGCCCTGGGATCACTTATAATGCATCAGTATGAACCATTAAACATGGTTTTGTGGGACACAGTGGGGCACAGGCTGGGAATTACTTTTTTAAGAAAAAAATTATTGACGTAAGAGAGAGAAACAGCGATTTGTTGTTCCACTTACTTACACGTTTAGTGGTTGATTCCTGTATATGCCCCGGCCCGAATGAAACCCTCAACCTTAATGTTTGGGGAGGACACTCTAACCAAATGAGCTACCTGACCAGGGGCTAATTACTTTTCATCAGACGTTTTTGTAACTTTTGCATCTTGTCCCATAGTCAAAATAAATGTCTTTCAAAATTACGCTGTGGAAAAACAATCCACACCACTGATTTATTGTGATGTGAAGAAAAATTTATTTATCGAAGGGCATCTTATTTTACATCTGTATAGAAAAAAGACAGGACAGGACTATATCAAAAAATAGCGGTAACCGCTCATTGGTGGGATTTATGGTGAATTTCACTTTCTCCTCTGGGCTCTTCGAGATTTTACAAAAGTTCTATATTAAGAGTTTTGGTTTGTTTTGGGATTTTGGCTACTGGCATTAAAATTATTAACAAAAACTACAAGTCCCGGCAGACATCGCGCCTCCAGCTTCTGAAGACCCGCCTTCCCCGGGCACAGTGATCGCTGGGATTCCTAGTCCAGCAGCTGAAGCAGGGTGGGACGCCTAGTACCGGCACAGATGAGAGAGGAGGGAATTGCTGCCATTCTGACCAATGGACGGTGCGCACTGGGCCTCAGTGACGTGCCAACAGCGAATGGATGAACGTCTACGTGTGATTGACGTGCATTTCAGCTTACGGGTGGCTTGTGAGGCGGGGCGCTGCGCGGCGGTCGTAGTGCGAACCATGGGAGGCGGCTGGTGGTGGGCTCGGGCCGCCCGCCTGGCCCGAA
>NW_006296617.1:701430-703072 GCF_000327345.1 Myotis davidii | reverse complement strand
GCTGGGGGGTGGGACGGGGCAGTGGGGAGCGGGGAGGCCGGGCGGGCTAGGACGGCCATCCGGATGGGCTTGTGCTGTCGGGACGAGAGAGGCTGCCAGAGAAGGCTGAGGGCGGGGAGCGGGGGGGCGTCTACACAGGGGTCCGCGATGGAGGGGCCAGCTCGCATTGAAGAGGCGACCACCCCGCTAAGGTGGGAGTGTGGATCGATAGCGAAGAAGGGGAAGTTCCTGATTGGAGGAGGTGACAACCAATAGAAAGAAAGCGATGGGCTGATTGGATGGCGAGGTGATCCAGGCTGCAGGGGGCGGGGCCTCACGTCCGCTGGGAGAGGACTGGGCTAGGCTGAGGTCTGGATGGGGAGTTTGTAACCCAACTAGCCTGTTAGCCAGCCCTGCACAGGGACGGGAATGCCATCAGGCCTGGGTCCCGGAGCAGTTTGTGTCAGGAGGTCTGAGAAAGAAGTGAGAGGGCGGCCCATGGGTGGGGGCTGGCTGACCAAGATGACAACTTGCGGTCTTCCTGTTCTCAGATTGAGGTTCTGCAGTTTGGGTTCCAGATCCTCCAGGTTTTGCAGACTGTCTTGAATATTCGGTATTGCAGAGTTTGGGGAAGCGGGGCTCAGAGATGGAGACAATAGAGCAGTGGTTCTCAACCTTCTGGCCCTTTAAATACAGTTCCTCATGTTGTGACCCAACCATAAAATTATTTCCGTTGCTACTTCATAACTGTCATGTTGCTACTGTGATGAATCGTCATGTCAATATCTGATATGCAGGATGGTCTTAGGCGACCCCTGTGAAAGGGTCGTTTGACCGCCAAAGGGGTCGCGACCCACAGGTTGAGAACCTCTGCAATAGAGGGTTTGGGGGAATAGGTTATTGTGGGGCGGGGTTGGGGGGGGTTGCCAAGACATGGTAGGAGTGTGGAGCAGGATGGGGTGGTGGGATGACAAGCCCCTCAGTTTGTCTGGGCTGAGGCCCTGTGGGGGCCGGGTTTGGGCTGGCGCTGATTCTCTCCCATCTCCCCCGTCCCTCCAAGCCTTCCTCTCCTGGTTTCGAAATGGCCTCCTGGCATCCGGCATCGGGGTCATCTCCTTCATGCAGAGTGACATGGGTCGGGAAGCTGCCTATGGTGAGTGCAGACCCCCACTCTTGCTCCCACCAGGGAGTGTGGATGCCCCCCCGACACCGGTGAGTGTAGATTCCCTCCTGCCCCATCCCCCCAGTAGTAAGTGTAGAACCCCTTATTCTTCCCCCACCAGAAGCCATGTCACCCTCCCTTGTGTCCACCTCCCACGCACCCACTGCCCATCAGAGGGGGTGGTCCAGGGCATGGTGGTGGGTCTGCCCCTCCCGTCTGAGTTCTCAACAAAGATGAGGGTCCTAGTCCCAGCCCCTGCCCCTCCAACTCTGTCTTTGCTCTCAGACCCCCACCCTTCCTCTGATCCTGGACCCCACTTCCAAGTCCTTGACACCCCTCTGCTACTGTCTCATGCCCAGCGCCGTGGCTCTGTACGACCCTTGACCCCTGCTCTGCCCTTGAGTTTGCCCCATCCACTGAGTCCACCTCAGTCCCCTGACGCCCCTGTCTCCAGGATCTGCCTCCCCAACAACCTTCCCCCCAGCACACACCCCACCCCCA
>NW_006296617.1:700663-701113 GCF_000327345.1 Myotis davidii | reverse complement strand
TACATGGGCCAGCTGGAGCTGGACGTGGAACTGGTGCCTGAGGACGATGGCACGGCCGCTGCGGAAGGCCCAGACGAAGCGGGGCGACCACCGCCGGAGTGAGCAGCCGGGCCCGGGGGAAGGAGCAAGGACCTGAGGCCTGAGGCCGCTTCAGACTGGCCAGGGTCCAAGGACCAGGACATTAAAACCTGACCCTTCCCTCCCTCCAAGTGGTGGTTCCTGCGACGGGAAGGCTGGGCCTGCAGCGGGTGGAGGGAGGAGGGAAGGGGTGGAGGAAGGAGAGAGGGGCGCCACAGCCCCCAGAGACCAAGCCACAGATGGGGAGCAGGTCTTTAATTCTTAAAGAGCGCTGATGGGCTGGAGCCCTGCCCCCCGCCCCCTGAGGGCCGGCACCCACCGCCCAGGGTCCAGCTCTGTCGGAGGCTCTCCTAGTCATCAGTCCCCCTTCCG
>NW_006296617.1:699713-700468 GCF_000327345.1 Myotis davidii | reverse complement strand
TGGCGGGGCTGCGTGGCCAGCTGGCTCCTCGTCTCCGCTGTCCTCCAGGTCTTTCGTGTCCCCACGGCCAGGCTCCACTTTGATGCACTTGCCCTGGGTCTGGGGGGCCTCCTCCTCATCTGGGGGGGCAGCCGGCTTCCCTTGCACTGGGGGCGCTGGCTCTGGAAGAAGATTTGAAGGGCACCATGTGTGCGCGTGCCCAGCCCTCGGGCTAGCCGTCTGTGGAGTGATTGATTGGGTGGTTCCCCCAGAGGACGGACTCCTGGCATCCAGTGGAGAGCCCAGGGATGCTGCTGGGGACCCCCCAATGCACAGGGAGCCCCCAAGCAAAGGGTCTCCTGGTCCCCAACGCAGTGGAGCGGAGACTGAGAAACCCTGGCCTCGCCCAGGCTAACAGAATTTTCCTGGAACCAGGATGCACCGTGTCTGTGCCGTACAACGCCTGGGCCACTGGCCACCTATGGCTAAGATGCTCGAAGTGTGGCGAGTCTGACTGAACCTGAATTTTTGGTTTTCACGTAAGCAGCAGCCCTCTGTGGCTAGTGGCTTCTGGACAGCCCAGGGGCCAGGGGTCGCCGGGAGCCTCCAGGGTCGGGTGGGAGCCTCACCTGCGGGTTCTGGCTCTGGGCTGGACGCGTCCTCGCGGGCCGCGCTGGCTGGAAGCTGGAAGGCGTCCAGGGGTGTGTGGCCGCCCTCCGCTTGGCTGAGAAGAGACAGGTGGGGTTGGGGCCAGGTTCCTGGGTGAGGTGGACTCC
>NW_006296617.1:684037-685135 GCF_000327345.1 Myotis davidii | reverse complement strand
CGGTGGCGGGGCTGCGTGGCCAGCTGGCTCCTCGTCTCCGCTGTCCTCCAGGTCTTTCGTGTCCCCACGGCCAGGCTCCACTTTGATGCACTTGCCCTGGGTCTGGGGGGCCTCCTCCTCATCTGGGGGGGCAGCCGGCTTCCCTTGCACTGGGGGCGCTGGCTCTGGAAGAAGATTTGAAGGGCACCATGTGTGCGCGTGCCCAGCCCTCGGGCTAGCCGTCTGTGGAGTGATTGATTGGGTGGTTCCCCCAGAGGACGGACTCCTGGCATCCAGTGGAGAGCCCAGGGATGCTGCTGGGGACCCCCCAATGCACAGGGAGCCCCCAAGCAAAGGGTCTCCTGGTCCCCAACGCAGTGGAGCGGAGACTGAGAAACCCTGGCCTCGCCCAGGCTAACAGAATTTTCCTGGAACCAGGATGCACCGTGTCTGTGCCGTACAACGCCTGGGCCACTGGCCACCTATGGCTAAGATGCTCGAAGTGTGGCGAGTCTGACTGAACCTGAATTTTTGGTTTTCACATAAGCAGCAGCCCTCTGTGGCTAGTGGCTTCTGGACAGCCCAGGGGCCAGGGGTCGCCGGGAGCCTCCAGGGTCGGGTGGGAGCCTCACCTGCGGGTTCTGGCTCTGGGCTGGACGCGTCCTCGCGGGCCGCGCTGGCTGGAAGCTGGAAGGCGTCCAGGGGTGTGTGGCCGCCCTCCGCTTGGCTGAGAAGAGACAGGTGGGGTTGGGGCCAGGTTCCTGGGTGAGGTGGACTCCCTCTGTCCCCCCAGGTTGTGGGTGTGGACTCCCGGCCCCATCTGAGTGCAGAACAGCCCCGCCCCAGCGAGTATAGCGTCTCCACCCCAAAGCACGCAGGCCTCATGACTGGACCCCAGACTTCAGCTGGCTTGTAGCCCAGCTTGGCCCCACACCGGTGCGGCCCTGGATGTCACCCCGAGATGTCCCCCAGGCTCTTGCTGCTCAACTGGCGCCTGTGTCTTCCTTCCAAACTGCTGCCCCTCTGGGGCGGGGTCCAGGCCCAGCAAGGACAGAGGCGTGGCCACCTCGCCTCCCCTGCATGGCCTGGGGTTCCCCAGGACCTGCCCCAGCTTCCTCA
>NW_006296617.1:679077-679635 GCF_000327345.1 Myotis davidii | reverse complement strand
CGGTGGCGGGGCTGCGTGGCCAGCTGGCTCCTCGTCTCCGCTGTCCTCCAGGTCTTTCGTGTCCCCACGGCCAGGCTCCACTTTGATGCACTTGCCCTGGGTCTGGGGGGCCTCCTCCTCATCTGGGGGGGCAGCCGGCTTCCCTTGCACTGGGGGCGCTGGCTCTGGAAGAAGATTTGAAGGGCACCATGTGTGCGCGTGCCCAGCCCTCGGGCTAGCCGTCTGTGGAGTGATTGATTGGGTGGTTCCCCCAGAGGACGGACTCCTGGCATCCAGTGGAGAGCCCAGGGATGCTGCTGGGGACCCCCCAATGCACAGGGAGCCCCCAAGCAAAGGGTCTCCTGGTCCCCAACGCAGTGGAGCGGAGACTGAGAAACCCTGGCCTCGCCCGGGGCTAACAGAATTTTCCTGGAACCAGGATCCACCGTGTCTGCGCCGTACAACGCCTGGGCCGCTGGCCACCTATGGCTAAGATGCTCCAAGTGTGGCGAGTCTGACTGAACCTGAATTTTTGGTTTTCACGTAAGCAGCAGCCCTCTGTGGCTAGTGGCTTCTGGA
>NW_006296617.1:677223-678776 GCF_000327345.1 Myotis davidii | reverse complement strand
CCCCACCGGGGCTGCCCTGGATGTCACCCCGAGGTGTCCCCCAGGCTCTTGCTGCTCAACTGGCGCCTGTGTCTTCCTTCCAAACTGCTGCCCCTCTGGGGCGGGGTCCAGGTCCAGCAAGGACAGAGGCGTGGCCACCTCGCCTCCCCTGCATGGCCTGGCGTTCCCCAGGACCTGCCCCAGCTTCCTCCCTCTTCACAGCAACCAGGGAGGCTTTCCCAAAAGCTCTAAATCCCGCCATGGCTCCCCAGTGCCCCAGGATCGGGACCAGGCCCTCAGCCTGGGCCTGAGGCCGCCGCAGACCAGCCTCACTGGCCAATACTGTCATCCGCTCCCCACTCCTCTGCCTCCAGCGAGGACGCTCCGCTTCCAGGCCCTTGCTCTGTCCCCGTCCCCTTTTAGCTCCGGGCTTGTCCCCTGCTAGCGCCCTCTCTGTGGGCCCAGCCCCCGTGGGCCGGGCGGGGTGCAGCCCTCACCTGAGCACGTAGCTGACCCACAGCACGTGGCGTTCCCCGGGGCTCTTCCCGCTCACAGCCACGGTGGCCACGGACTGCAGCCACACAAAGCCCCCCGCGCGCTGCAGCCAGCGGTAGTACCCGGTCACCACCTGGCCCTTGTCCAGCACTGGGCCCAGCCAGGGGCAGGGGGGCCAGAATGGATGGGGAGACAGGACAGGCGGAGGGAGAGGAGACAGGTGAGCAGGAGACGGGGAGAGGGAGGTGGGCAGAGGAGACAGGTGGGGCAGGAAAGATGGGGCGGCAGGTGTGGAGAGGGACCGAGGGACCGGAGACGGGGAACAGGAAGGATGAGGTGGTGGGAGAAGAGAAAGGCCACATACAGAGGGAGACAGCCAGTCAGGAGGCAGCACCTGGTGTCGGGCGGGTCAGAGGCCCGCAGCCAACCCCGCTCCCACTGGCTCCCTGCTGCTCTCTGTGCCGAGCTGAGCCCTGGGGTTGGTAACTGGAGGGACTGGCCACCCCCAGAGCAGGACTTCGGGGAGCGGGGGCTGAGGCCTGGGGCGCCGAGGTGGGGGAGGTCCTCACGGTCCAGGTGGCTCCGGCGGGGCCTGGCTGCGTCCTGTCCGTGGACAAACTGGTAGCAGCTGCGGCCCACCAGCTCCGCGGGCCCCAGGTCCATGTGCTCGCTGACCCTGGGGGAGGGGGAGGGGGAGATGGGCTCTGCCGGCCCCTCGCGTCTCTCCTGGCCTGGCTCCAGGCATCCGGCAGGTGGCACAGGGTGAGGATCCCATCTCACCGTCCAGTTTCCCCACCGCGGGTGCAGGAGAAAGCGGATGCGGGAGCGCGGGGCCTCCGGGGGCACAGCCCCGTCCCCAGAGCTAATTTTTATGTGGAATCTGTTTTCTGAAATTGTAGATGCTTGGTTTGGGGTAGCTGCTCTAACTTCACAGAGTTCTCTCTTCTGTTGTTTTCTAAGACTTCCAGTTTCTTCTCTCCTCCTTTCTTTTATCTTCATTTATTTTTTCCTCTCCTTTGTCTCTACTGTGTCCATTCTCTTCAGTTATGATTACATCCCAGCAGTTTCTGCTCAGTGTT
>NW_006296617.1:664748-676955 GCF_000327345.1 Myotis davidii | reverse complement strand
GCTCACGCCCACCTTGTACCCCGAGGCCTTGACGTGCAGACCCCGCTTGGTGAGGGTGGATTTCATGCGGACGAAGAAGGAGCGCTCCTGGGCCCGGGAGGAGGGGGGCACCTCGGTGGGGCTGGCCTCTGGGCGGAGTGAAGGAGAGTCGTGGGGTCCTGAGGAGGAAACACACGGAGGCGCCCCCTCCCCGCCCCCTTCAGAGCGAGCCAGAGGCCCACCCACCTGACGGTTCTACGAGCTCATTGGCGTCTACACTGACCCCCCTCCATGCAGCGGCCTTTCTCAGGCTCAGCTCTGACCCCGGGACCTAACACGTGGGCAGGAACTGCGTCCTACTGACACCCTCTGAGGTCACCATCTCCTCCAGGAAGCCCCCCTGGTCCCGGCTGGGTCGGAGCCCCTCTGGGGTGTTCACCACACCTGACCCAGCTGGGCGCAGGCCGGTCTCCTTCACTGGACGGCGAGCCCTGGGAGGGTGGGGTTGGGGCTGTCCTCACTACTGCGTCCCCAGCCCTGCCCAGCACAGAGCTGGGCGCAGAGCAGGGCCTCAGGGTGTAGCAACAGAGAAGACTCGCCAATAGCGATGAGTCTACAAGCCCCTGGTACAGTCATAAACGTGCTCACACCCAGATGACCCTGGGCCTCAAATTCAGGTGCAGACATCATCACAGCCCCACACATCTCCCCAAACTTGCAATCACTGCTGACAACTCAGATGGTTTTGGTGCAAAGCGAACCCCATGTAAGAAAATCTTATTTACAGGAAAGTTGACCTCACAGCCCCCTCCGCACCTGGGCGCTAAAAGGAACTGTCAGGGTAATCTAACACCCGCCCTCCTCCGCATGGAGTGGAATTTTCCATGGAATTTTCCATTGGAAAGAAGGGTGAGGAGCACACTAGATCCTGGAGCCAGACCAACCGGGGTTGGAATCTAGCTCCACTTACAGCTGTGACCTCGGACAGGTAACTTAACCTCGCTGTGCTGGGCCTCAGTTTCCCCCTCTGTAAAACGAAGAGAATAACGGGTCCTGCCCTGTGGGATTGTGGTTAGGATTCCATGAAATTGTGTAGTTACAGGCTCAGCACATGTCAACGCCCCGTAAGCGTGCACCGCTATTTACCCGTCACCCACAGGCTGCCAGAGGGATCTTTCTAAAGCTCAAAACTTGGGGATTCAGGCACTCTTAGGGGGCCAAGTCTTCCTGCTTCAATTTAGACTCTAAAAAACTTGTTTTGCACAACTCTGAGGAGAGTGGGTTTGGTTTACATGTAACATCGCCGGATACAATGTCCCGGTTGTCCCTGCATCAGGCCTCATTCTTTGGGGGCCTTTGGAATTACCGATCTCAGGAGTATCGGCAAGCGAGGAGGAAGAGGAGGAAGAGGAGGGGATGGAGGGCGGGGTGGGGGGCCCGGAGGTCCGGGCCCGCAGTCCCAGCTGCTCCAGGACCTCGGAGTGGTCCCCGGGGTGGATGTAATCGAAGACGCTGCTGCCCGTCAGCTCCACCTGCCGGCGAAGGGGAGGAATACAGGCGGGTAAGGTGCGCGCAGCCACCGGCCCTCCCGTTTGGCCGACTGTTCATAAGCTTAGCAGCGGTTCTCAATCTGGGGGTCGAACGACCCCTTTCCCAGGGGTCGCCTAAGTCTTAGGCCCTAAGACCATCGGAAAACACACATATAATTACATATTGTTTTTGTGATTAATCACCATGCTTTCGTTATGTTCAATGTGTCACAATGAAATCGGGGGTCACCACAACATGAGGAACTGTGTTAAAGGGTCGCGGCATTAGGAAGGTTGAGAACCACTGGCTTACAGGCAGGAGTACTCCGTGCCAGTCTTGTGTTTTTATTAGAATTTTTTTTAAGTTTTTTTTTTTTTAACTCTCTCACCTGAGGATATTTTTTCCCATTGGTTTTTTTAGAGAGAGTGGGAGGGAAAGGAGAGAGACGAGGGAGAGAGAGAGAGAGAGAGAGAGACATCAATGTGTGTGAGAGAGTTACATTGCTTGGTTGCTTCCCACAGGCTGCCTTGAATCGAGCAACCCGGCCGGGTATGTGCCCTTGACCAGGAATCGGAATTGGACCTCGACCTTCAGTGCGCAGGCCCAGCTCTATCCCTGCGGGGCCAGGGCAAAAGGAACATTTATCTGTAAAGGAGGAGGCTAACCTGGCTCTTCCTCTGCCCTCCGACATCAGAGCCAGTGATCGTTACCGATTTTCTGCCCCGCCTACTCTGCTAAGAAGCTGTGTGAGGCCGTCGCTGGTTTGGCTCAGTGTATAGAGCGTCAACCTGTGGACTGAAGGGTCCCAGGTTCGATTCCGGTCAAGGGCACATGCCTGGGTTGCGGGCTCGATCCTCAGTGGGGAGCGTGCAGGAAGCAGCCGATCAATGATTCTCTCTCATCACTAATGTTTCTCTCTCTCCCTCTCCCTTCCTCTCTGAAATCAATACAAATATATATTTTTAAAACAAGAAGCTGTGTAGGGAGTTGGATGGGGAGGTGTCATAGTTTCTAACTCACAGCAAACAGCTGTGCCCTGAAACGAGTCACAGGATTTCCCAGCAGTAATGGGATCCAAGATACAAACGGTGGAATTAGGACATTCAGTCAGACAGACTTTTGCATTCAATCCCCCGCCCCCCAAAATCTTGCAGCAGTTCCACATCTCCCCCAATCCAGGCCCCGTATTCTCCCCACTGTGGTCCTGCCCCAGCACCCTCACTGATCATCTGGCCTTCAGTCCCCACTCAAATGGGGAGCCTAGAGGTTACTCATCTGGCCATGGCCCTCCTCCCCTCAGACACTTCCCAGAGCTGGAGGAGGTGGGTAAGGGGAGCGGGGGGAGAGACATCCGTAATAATGTCAACAATTCAAAAGAGAAAAAAAACAACAAACCTCCCATGGCTCCCACCGCCCCAGGGCTTGGTGTCATCCCCTGAACCCCTCCCCTCATCCAGCCCTTCCCACACCAGCTTCAAGCCTCCCCTCCCTCCCGCCCTCCCTCCCTTTCTCTTGCCCACATTCCTCTTCCTTCAGGTTCCTCCTCCTCCAGAAATCAACAACTCACAAAAAGCTGCTCACAGCGGCCAAAGCACTGAATTGTCGAGATTTACCATCCGCCAAAGTCTTTCTAAAAACGGTAACAGTTGCTAGCAATTGGCATTGACTGGATCAATACCGTATATTGATCCAATAGCAAGGCCTGCGATGCCACAAGGAGCCAGGACTCCGGACACAGGGGCTTTCAAACGCCACAGAAAACCTTCCAGCGCTCGCAGATCCCAAGCCCCGCTGTACAAATTGTTGTGATCTTTTAAAACTGTTAAGAAGAAACGCGTTTGGGTAAATATGGTGCATTTGGCCACCACTCATGGGCAAACTGGTCTTTCTGCTAATCTGCTTCTTTCAAATTGACCTGTTACTTTTTTGTTTTGTTTTTAAATATTTTATTGACTTCAGAGAGGAAGGGAGAGAGATAGAAACACCAATGATGAGAATCATTGATCAGCTGCCTCCTGCACGCCCCCTACTGGGGATCGAGCCTGAAACCCCGGCATGTGCCCTTGACCGGAATCCAACCCCGGACTCTTCAGTCTGCAGACCAATGCTCTATCCACTGAGCAAAACCAGCTAGAGCTTGTTTTGTTTTTAAATTATTTTTTCTTTGACCCGTGAATTCGATAACCCTCCTCTGACCGCAAGGAGGAGCCATGTTGGATGCCGTGTGGGGTTCCAAGGAACGCACTTTGGGAACCACGGATCCAGTCCCCTTTTCACGCCGGGATGGTGAGGCCAGGAGAGAGGAGGGGCATGCCTGGGCCGCCCAGGGAGGTGGCGGTGGCGCCAGTCCAGGCAGCCTGGTGAGGTCCTTACCTGTGAGAGACCCAGGTAAATGGAGACGGTCTCTGAGATGTAGAGGAACTTCCCCTCCTGGCTCAAGGCAAACACAAAGCCATCCAGGGACTAGAATGGGAGAGACAGGGCGGGGAGAGGAGGGCCCGTCGTCTGTCAGAGGTTCTGAAACCTTATCTCTGCCAGGATGGATTATTTTTGGGGAGCGGAGGACGGGGTCTCACTGGCCCTGGGAAGGGGCAGGCAGGAAGGGGGCCCCCAGCATGCGCCTCCCAGGCCTGGCGCTCTCCTGCGATGGATGCGGGAGAGAGGGTGCTGTTCTCCGAGGAGGCCACCAGGTGGCAGCATTGAGCAGCAGGTAGGGAAGGGGCCTCACCTGCAAGATGTGTCCTCCCAGGTGCTGCTCGAAGATTTCGGAGACCAGCGCCACGGAGCCCCTGCGGCCTGGGGCTGGGGACAGAGGGACCGGTGAGGCCGGGGCCTGCGGTCTGGCCGATCCTGGCCTTCTGGGAAGGACCCCAGGGAACCAGGCTACGAGTTTCCCCTCTTCCTCCCAGTCCTGAGCCATCATGGGGTATTGAGGGGCCCCTGGCCCTGGGGGGGAGAGACCTGGGATATGGGGAGGAGTGTGAGGGGCAGAGGTAGGCTGGACAAACAGAGAGACAGACAGACACCAGGGGATACAAAAGGGATTCATTCATTCATCCATCCATCCATCCATCCACCCATCCATTCATTCAGCAAACTCTCCCTGAGCTCCTGTGGCCAGGCTCTGTGCTGGGAACACCGCAGTGACCCAGACAGCCTGGTCCTACCCTCACAGGCACCCAGGCCATGGCACATAAACAAATAAAAAAATGAACAAGGAATTATCATTTGTGCTCTGAAGAATCAAATAGATGATGTGGCCCTAGCCGGTTTGGCTCAGTGGATAGAGCATCAGCCTGTGGACTGAAGGGTCCCGGGTTTGATTGATTCTGGTCAAGGGCATGTTCCTTGGTTGCAGGCTCCCTCTGGGCCCGCACCCTGGTCGGGGCTCTTGCAAGAGGCAACCAATCGATGTGTTTCTCTCACATCGATATTCCTCTGTCTTTCCCTCTCTCTTCTACTCTCTCTAAAATAAATGGAAAAATATCCTCGGGTGAGGATTAAAGAATAAATAAAGAAATAGATTATGTGAAATTAGGAGGAAGGTGGTGAGGCCTGTTGAAGGGGGAGGGGGTAGCTGAGCTCAGACCTGCAGGATGAGAAGGAGGCAGAGAGGAGACTGAAAAGGAGAAAGAGACACACACAGAGAGATACAGAGCACACGCAGAGATTGAGAGACAAAGGCACAGAGAGACAAGAAGATGGACAGAGAACCGTACAGAGAGAGCTAAAGGAACAGAGAAGGAGATAAGGACATTAGAGCTCAACAACAACCCAACTGAAAAATGAGCAAAGGCCCTGAATAGACATTGCTCCAAACAAGATCTACAAATGGCTAATAAGCCCAGGAAAAGATGCTTAAACTCACTAGTCATTAGCAAAATGCAAATCACAACCACAATGAGAGACCACTTCACACCCACTAGGATGGCTACACACACACACACACACACAGAAAATAGGTGCCAGGGGAGGCTGTGGAGAAATTGCACACCCACACCCTCGCCCGTGCATGCTAATGGCACAGCTGCTCTGGAAAACAGTGCGGTGGGTCCTCAGTAAGTTAAACATGGAATTACCATCTGACCCAGCCATTCCACTTGTGGGCATACGCCCCAAAGCGTCAAACACGTGCTCTAGCCGGTACTGGCACATATATGTTCACCGCAGCACTATTCCTCGCAGCCCAAGGGGGAAACAAATGTCCATTAGCTGGTGAGTAACCCAACGTGCTATATGCAGACCGCGGACTATTATTCAGCAATAAAAAGGAATGAAGCAGTGATCCTAGCTACGACTTCGGTGAACTTTGAACACATTGTGCGAAGTGAGACAAGCCAAGCCTGAGAGGACATATATTTGCTCGGCTCTCGCGGCCCCACCCACTGGGCATTCCGGAAGGTTCCACCATCCGGCTTAATTAGCATATTAGCTCTTTATTATATAGGATGACTGCATTTATATGAAATGTCCAGAACAGACAAATCCCCTGAGACTGAAAGCAGATTGGTGGCTGCCAGGGCTGGAGTTGGGGGAGGGGGAGGGGCGTGACTGCTAAGGGGCGCAGGGTTTTAGGGCGATGATGAAAATGTTTTGGAACTAGACAGAAGTGATGGTTGCCCAACATTGTGAATGTACTGAATGTCACACTAAATTGTACATTTTAAAATGATGTTTCATGTTATAACATTTTACCTCAATAAAAAAAAAATTTTTTTAAGAGCTAGGGCCTGGCCATTGTGGAATTATGGTTGAACCAAGAACCAAGAACCAAGAACCAAGAGGTCCCTGGTTTGATGCCCGGTTGTGGGCTCAATCCCTGGTATGGGGCGTGCAGGAGGCAGCCGATCTGTGCCTCTCTCTCATCGATGTTTCTCTCTCTCGCTCCCTCTCCCTTCCTCTATCTCTAAAAGTCAATTAAAACATTATTAAAAAGTAAAAAAGAAAAGAAAAAAGATAGGGACAGACATAGAAACTGAGGAAGACGGAGAAACATAAAGATGGAGAGGCCCAGGAAATGAGGTGCACAGAGAGGGACAGGGGAAGGGCAGAGAGAGCCATGGCCAATGAGGCAGAGAGAGGCGGCCCGGCCCAGCCCCGCAGGCAGGAGCTGAGGGCCCAGACCCCGTGTGGGGGTGACCCTCTCCCTGACCCTGTGGAGAACGACCCCCCCAAGGGCCCCAGGCCCAGACTGGGGAGCCAGGTGAAGGGTTCGGTGACCTCAAGGGTCCTCAGGCGCCTGGCTCTTGCAGGGCTGGGTCCAGGTCCGGTGTCCAGTCGCAGGCTGACCCTCTCTGGCTGTGTGCCTGCCCTGGGGCCAGTCCCTTCACCTCTCCGTGCCTCAGTTTCCTCCTCTGCCAAGTGGGTGCGCCAATCGCGCAGCCCTCCCAGGCTGGCTGAGCATTCATTCAGGCAGCTCAAGGAGCTTCTAGAAAGGGCCTCGCACGGCCCGACCCACCGCAGGTGCCGGGAAATGCGGAGCCACAATGCGTATTAATAGTGTGATTACTATTGTTTCCCGACCATCAAAACACCCGGCGGCGAAAGCCCGCCCCTCTGTGCAAACTACGACGTGGGTTTGGATCCAGCGTACAGGCCAGTGGTTCTCAACAACACTGACATTAAGTCGCACGGCGTCAGCCTCATTTTATTGGTTTGGGATGGACCTGGTATCACTATTATTTAAAATCACCATCTGCGGGGGCGGGCGTGTGGGGAGGGCTCAGCCACTGGCTGTTCCCCCCCAAAACACCGGGCCTGTCCCCAAACCCTCCAGTTCCCCAACTCCTGGCCCCGTGTTTCCTCCTCTCCTACCCAAACACCTCAATTTCTCTGTCCCCCAGACTTGCCCCCCTCATTACTCCTAGATGTGCCCTCTCCTCACATCCAAACCTCAACCAATCACTCACTCATTCAACAAACATTTGCTGTTTTTTGTTGGAGCCTGATTCTTTTTTTAAAAATATATTTCTTTATTGATTTCAGAGAGGAAGGGAGGAGAGAGAGATAGAAACATCAACGATGAGAGAGAATCATTGATTGGCTGCCTCCTGCACACCCCTGACTGGGGAACGAGCCAGCAACCCAGGCATGTGCCCTTGGCCGGAATCGAACCCGGGACCCTTGAGTCCACAGGCCAACGCTCTATCCACTGAGCCAAACCAGTCAGGACTGTTGGAACCTGATTCTGCCGGAGAAGGAAAAACGGTCCCAGTTGCCACCACCCCTTACAGATTGGGGACGGAAGGCCTCTCCCAGGCCTTAGGAGTCCCCCTCCACTTCCCATTCCAGTTGTCCGGAGGGATTGCTGTGGGGGGTGGCGTGGAGGAAGGGCAGAAGGGCTGGAACTTCATTACCTATGAAGGCCGAGAGAAGGAACCACCCCACCACAGTCAGGGGGTGTGGGCCTGAGGGCTGGAGGGGGGCATTTCTGCCTCTACTTGTCCTCAGCCTCACCTGTAAAATGGGGCCAGTGAGCGAGCAGATGGGTTTGTGCATGTATGTAGCACCGCGACAGGCACACAGTAGGTGCCTAATCCCTGAGTCCTGCCTCTGTTCTTAGCAGTGTTACTATGGATAACCTGGGGTACCTCTACCCTTCGCGTGGTTCCTTGCCCTGCACCTTGACCCCTCTCTGTCTCTCACACCTGTGTCCATTTTCTGTTAAGTCCTATGGGCTGTACCCTCACGGCATCAGCTGGATCCAACCACCTGTCATCCCGTAGCCCCCACCCTGGCCCAGCTGCCCCGCCTCCCACCCAGACCACTGCACTCACCTCCTTAAGGGGCTCCCTGCTCCCACTCACACCCCCCATCACCATGGCTCCCATCACGCTCGAGGCAACAAAGTCCTCACCACAGCCCGTGGGGCCCCGCAGGCCCAGGCCCAGGCCCCTGCTGACCACTGCCTGCCTCACTTCCTCCTCTCCAGACTCCCTCCAACCAGCACTCCGTGCCTTTGCACTGCGGCTCCCTCTGCCTGGAAGCCCGCCCAGCTTTCTCATAGCTTCCTCCCTCACCTCCTTTTCCTCTCAGCCCAAAGGTCACGTCCTCAGAGAGGTCATGCCTGGCTTGTGAATTAAGATTCACTCTTTCTCCCCTCATTCCATTCCAGTCACCCAGCTGTGGGATGAGTCTGCTGTGTCCCAGACGCAGGGAACAAGGTGCCGAGAGGGAGAGACATACAATAAACAAAAGAAATGCATAGTGTCAGATGATAGCGCTATGAAAAGATAAGGCAGGAAAGGAAGACAGGGAATGCTGGGCCGCGGCCATTTTCAGTAGAATGGTCAAGGAGCCCTAGCTGGTTTGGCTCAGTGGATAGAGCATCGGCCTGCGGACTGAAGGGTCCCAGGTTCAATTCCCTTCAAGGGAACATGCCAGGGTTGTGGGCTTGATCCTCGGTAGGGGGCATGCAGGAGGCAGCCGATCCATGATTGATATTTCTATCTCTCTCTCTCCCTTCCTCTCGGAAATCAATAAACATATATTTAAAAAAACAAAAAAGAACGGTCAGGGAAGACCTGTCTGCGGAGCGGACATTCAGAGGGAAGGGAGTCCGTGGTGGCCGGCACAGGAAGTGCAAAGGCCCTGAGGTGAGTACGAGCTTCTCTGAAGAACAGCCCGTGTGTGTGTTGGGGCTGAGAGTGGGGGTTGAAAAGGTGAGAGGGGGAGGTGCGGTCAAGGGGTGGGGGACTGGGGACCCACCTCGCAGGAACTATAGGCCGACCCTGGAGGGCAGGGACTTTGTGCTGTTCCCTGCTGTGTCTCCGGCACCTAGAACAGTGCCTGGCACAAGGGAGGTGTTCAATGGTGTTTGTTGAACAAACGAGCAATGCTGGCTTGAAATCAAGGCTGTCTTCTCCCCAGACTCCGAGGCACAGAACTAGACTTTAACTTCCTCTCGTCTCATTTTACAGATGGTAGACCAGTGATGGCGAACCTCTGACACGCGAAATCATTTTTTGGTTGATTTTTCTTTGTTAAATGGCATTTAAATATATAAAATAAATATCAAAAATATAAATCTTTGTGTTACTATGGTTGCAAATATCAAAAAATTTCTAGCCCTGACTGGTTTGGCTCAGCGGATAGAGCATTGGCCTGCGGACTCAAGGGTCCCAGGTTCGATTCCGGTCAAGGGCGTGTACCTTGGTTGCGGGCACACCCCCAGTAGGGGGCGCGCAGGAGGCAGCTGATCGATGTTTCTCTCTCATCGCTGTTTCTAACTCTCTATCCCTCCCCCCTCCTCTCTGTAAAAAATCAATAAAATATAATTTAAAAACATTTCTATATGTGACACGGCATCAGAGTTAAGTTAGGGTTTTTCAAAATGCTGACACGCCGAGCTCGAAAGGTTCGCCATCACTGTGGTAGACTGAGGCCCGGAGAGAGGCGGAGGGCTGCAGGGGAGGACTCATCCCTGGAGACCTACAACCACGCCCAGTATGGTGTTGAGAAGGTAAACTGAGGAGCCAGGCTACTCGAGTTGGACTTTCCGCTGGGGCTTCCTACATCTGTGAGATGGGAATCGGTATGGCCTCCCTCCTCAGGCCTTTGAGAGGATTGAGCAAGCTAATTTACATGCAGTGCTGGGCGCAGTGTCTGACCTGTGCAGTATTATTATTATTTTTAAGTATGTCTTTATTGATTTCAGAGAGGAAGGGAGAGGGAGAAAGAGATAGAAATATCAGTGATGAGAGAGACTCATTGATTGGCTGCCTCCTGCACGCCCCCTACTGGGAATCAAGCCCACAAACTGGGCATGTGCCCTTGACCGGAATCGAACCTGGGGCCCTTCAGTCCGCAGGCCGATGCTCTATCCACTGAGCCAAACCCGCTAGGGCTGCTGTATTATTACTGTTACTATTTCTGTGATTGAGGAGGTCAGGGGATCCCCCTCCCTTGGAGAATGGGAGGCTCAATGGTTTGCTCTCTGACTCCTGCTAACATGCTGTCCTCAGTTTACCCATCTGAACTACGGAAGCAGGCACTTGGCCTCTTGTTGGGAGCCTTTTAGAGCCAGAGACGCCCCCAATTTCCTAATGTTGGGCATGAGAGGGCGTCCTGCAGTTCCTCCCCCACCCGCTCTGGGGGACAGGCAGGGGCTGATGGCCTCCTCAGTGCTATGAACTCAGCGAGCCCCGGCCCCGACTTGCCCACCACCCAGGTAATTGTGTGTGTGTGTGGGGGGGGGGGGGCTGGGCTTCCGTGGGGCTCTCTCCCCACTTCTCCCCCTGGGCTCGGGGACAATAGGCAAGATGTTTATCCCCGGGGCGCACATGTTGTTCGCGGTAATGACAGTAATCAGGGTCTCTAATGCCGCATCCTCTCGGTGCCAGTCAATTCGCCTAATTACCGCCTGGGAAGCCGGATTATTTAAATTTAAATGGTGATTTATTGCGAACTTAATCAATGCTATTTTCTCTCCCCCCTCCTCCCTGGGACCCGGGCAGGAGGGGAATTGGAGCCCCCCCCGCAACCCCACCCTAAGGACACCACTTATTGTGGAGTGGGAGAGTAGCCGGGGGTGCCCTGTCCCTGTGACCTCAGATTAATACGACTCACTGTCTTCTAGTAATAAGAGTAAAGCAGTAATGCATAAAAAGGTGTAATAACATAACACTTGTAGGTATCTGTCAATAAACTCTGCATAATAATAAAAGTAGGTATCTAGCCCTGGCTGGTTTGGCTCAGTGGATAGAGCATCGGCCTGCAGACGGAAGGGTCCCGGGTTCGATTCCAGTCGAGGGCACATGCCTGGGTTGTGGGCTTGATCCTCGGTAGGGGGCATGCAGGAGGCAGCCGATCAATGATTCCCTCTTATCATTGATATTTCTCTCTCTGTCATCTCTCCCTTCCTCTCTGAAATCAATAAAAAATGGGTTTTTTTAAAAAGTAGGCATCTATATACCTGTATTTTACATAGTCTCTATTTATGCGTTCTAGATTCTGTTACTTTGATTACTTGTTATTGTGTCTTGGCCATTAGGGTGTCAGCCTGTCCAGCGCAGGGACTATCTAGTCTGTTTCCTGCTGGATCCCAGAGCTCAGAACAGCAGCAGGCACACAGTAGGTGCTCAATAAACCACAGGCTCCCAACAGCCCTGCAGGCACTCCGACAGCAACAGCGGCCACATATTGATTGTTTACTCTGTGCTACGGTGATGCGGGGTCTTTACACATATTACCTGGTTGGTCCTCTCAGCCCTCAGGGAGACGTTTCATCATGATTGCATTTCACAAATGAGGCACAGAGTGCGGTGACCTGCCCGGGTCACATGCCCGGGGCGTCCCGTCAGCTGTTTCCCTGCCGCTTTCAAACTGGGAATTCTGACTCCGTAGCCTTGTGTTCCCCCCTGGGTCCCCTCAGGCCTGGGTGGGAGGCCCAGGTCGGGTCCCCTCTGACCCACTCCGGGAGCTGCAGCTGCGGGTCTCCTTTGCGATAACAATGATTCATCTCCGCTACTAAAAGCAACAGCATTCGCTCGTATGACCCCTGGTGTCACCGAGCCCTTGATGAGGCCAGAATTCCTGAAATCTGTCCTCCCCGTGTGCCCATTTCACAGATGAATACACTGAGGCTTGGAGAGTAAGACACGCGATAGGGACACCACAAAAGGTCTGGCTCCAAACTCTATGCACCCTCTGCATCAAGGAGCTGGGCGAGGGCGGGCGGGCGCCTGGGACCCCGGGTCC
>NW_006296617.1:654562-663032 GCF_000327345.1 Myotis davidii | reverse complement strand
CAGAGCCCCGCCCAGCGAGGCCCCGCCCCCTGGCCAGCCCAGCGCCAGCCCCTCTGGCCTTTCCAGGGGGGGGGGTTGCCAGCAATGGGAGGTTCGGCGCCCTCCCACCTGAACGAGAACGCCGAGTCAGTGGGGGGCACACCGTAGTCCGGGCGCTATCTATAGACTCCACGGGAGGAGCTAGCGCCCGAGCGCCCCCAGGCGAACCCGGGGCCCCAGCCACCTCCTCTGACAAGGCTGGCACCAGCACCCGAGCCCCTGCAGGGGTGGAGACCCGGCGTCAGTGCCCACCTCCAGGACGCACATCCAGGCCTTTGAGACCCTCATTTCCCAGGAGGGAACTTCAGGGGGTCAGCACCCCGGCACCCCAGCCCACCCTCCTCTTCTAGGGCCAGGCTTGGCACCGGACCTCTCGGGGACCAGGACCGGGCAGGACACAGAGGGACGTCAAAGGTCAGGATCCTGGGATCGCCTCTCTACCACCCACCCCCGCCACGGGATGGGAACCCCCACATCCGAGCTCCGCATTGGATCGTAAGTGGGAACTCCGGTCGAGGCAGGCCCTCTCCACTCGGGTAGGAGGGCTCACATCCTTCCCTCCCCAGCCCCTTCTCAGCCTGGCTCGGGGCTCCGGGCACTTAAACGCTCCCAGGAGACCCCAGTGCAACGAATGAAATGGGGCCGGAGTCTTAGGAGAGGCAGGCAGGCAGGGCTGGCCCTGAGCAAGGGCCTTTTCCCCGCTGGGCAGAAGGAGAAGGGGGCACGCATCCCGAGCCCTGGCTGAAGGGATCCCCCTTAAACGCGCTCACGGTAACCCGAGTTGACTTGGGAGCGAGCGCTTGTGTTCTGCTAATCCTTTCCCCAGGGCCAGGCTCTGAGCTGGGCTGTTACTGAGCCCACCTTACAGCCGGGGACACTGAGGCATGGAGAGGCTGTGTAGCCTGATGGTGATGGCCTGTCAGCCAATGATGGTTCCCTATTTCCCCCCAGAGAGACGCGTTAGGGTCAGGGTAGGGATTCCAGCTCGGTGGCTGTGCCTGCTCCTGGCACCGCTTCCCGGGCAGCCCAGCGGTGGATGGTTCATCTTATTACAGCACCACCTCCTGCGCCATTGCGGGCCGGAAACAAGCTGGCCCTGCGGTTGTCGGAGTGGGACCTGGGCCCGGTTCCCAGGCCCTCCCGGGGGTCTGCTCGGTCACAGTCTCAGGCTGGGACGTAGTCTGCCCTTGGCACCTCATTCCCCGGGCGTGTGCGTGGAGTTCTCCAGAAGCCGCGTGGCAGGTGATATTGAAACAGACTGAATCCGTGTTAACCTGTAACAATGTTCATTGTTGTTACCTAAAGTGAGCATTATCTTTAAAATTCTGTTTTAATGTCTGATATGGCTTACAAAACACAAAAAGTTCGTTGGTCTTCCCTAAGAATAAAAAAAAGTCCTGCCCAAACCGGTTTGGCCCAGTGGATAGAGCGTCGGCCTGCGGACTGAAGGGTCCCGGGTTCGATTCTGGTCGGGGGCATGTGCCTGGGTTGCGGGCACATCCCCAGTGGGAGATGTGCAGGAGGCAGCTGATGGATGTTTCTCTCTCATCGATGTTTCTGACTCTCTATCTCTCTCCCTTCCTCTCTAAGAAAATCAATAAAATATATTTTTTTAAAAAGTACTGAGATAAAAAAAAAAGTTTGAGATCCACTGTTAAGCCACTAAAAGCTGAGAATAGAGCTGGGCATTAAATATGCTAGATCAAACATCTATACATCCAAAGACACGTACGCCCTCAAGGACCCGGATGCAAACCCTCTTACCTAGAGACCCATGCAAAATCCCTGACACACTTACACACACATCATTTGGGGTCTCAGGTTCCCATCTGGGACATGGGGGGGCTGCCCTGTGATGTCTGCGCCCCCTGATGGTGCAGGTGGGAAGAGATTGGGGCCCTCCAGCCGGGCACCCAGGAGCCTGTCATAAGAACCCACAGCCCTGGCCAGTGCGGCTCAGTTGGTTGCGCATTGCCCAGGCACCCAGAGGTCGCTGGTTCGATTCTGGGTCAGGGCACATGCCCAGGTTTCAGGCTCAATTCCAAGTAGGGGACGTGCAGGAGGAAACCCATCAATATTTCTCTCTCTCAAATCAGTAAAAACATTAAACAAGCAAAAACCTCTTGCCAAAAGTTTGGGGAGTCCCGGAGGGCTGGTGCAGCACCGGGCAGGCAAAGCAGTGAGCAGTCATCACTCAGGGTCTGAAGGGGCAGCGGAGGGAGGGAGCTGTTAGGGGAGCTGAGAGTGTGGTAGCAGAGACCACCATGGTCGCAGATCCAACCCCTCCTGCCCTGGCCTGGCTCCCCAACTTCTCCGCTGCTCTCAGCAATCCGGCCCTTCCCCCGCCTTGGAGACATTTCCCGTCAAACCTCTGATACCCCACTACTTCACGAGCAGCCCGGGTGGAAGGGATGGGAATGACATTATGTGCCCTCGGTAGGTAGTGAGCTCCCTGTCACCAGGGGAAATCAAGGAGAGGGTAAAGGATTTTGGTAGGCACCGAGAGCTTGTGTGTGTGTGTGGCGTGTATGTGTATTTGGGAGAATCCAATGACTTCTACTTACACATTTCATTCTTCCTGATTGGGAGGTGGAGAGCATGGTCTTAAGGCGGTGACTCAGCAGGCTGACATTCTAATTTCGGCCCCACTTGTGTGAGTTTGGGCCGCTTCCGTCCTCTCTGTGCCTCACTGTCCTCATCTGTAAAAAGCCCTTAACTGAGACGAGGCAGGAACGTTAGGGGAGCAGCTCAGCCAAGGGAGCATTTGTCCCAGTAGCAGGCGAAGGGCCTCAGAGCTGTCTCCTCCCCCTGGCGCCTCCTGCGACAGACAGACTCGCTGCCCAGGAAGTCCTACAGCGTGTCCGATCTGAATCCCTCCTGCTTTCACTCCTGCGCTTAGTGAAGCGAGGGGCCCAGAGGCAGGCCTGCTGCAAGGCCAGGGTTCTGAGAGCCAAGCTGTCAGGGCGATGTCTCCCTTCGCCCCAGGGTGTTACTGGGGTGCTGCACCCCAGGAATGCATTTCTTGAGAGGTCAGGCTCAGAATCAGTTCTGAGAGTGAAGCTTTTACCTACAGCACTAAATGGACGCTGAGGGGTCACTGGAGACCTGGGCCGCCCAGTTTGGCCCCAGAGTCGTCCTGTTTTTCATCCATGTAGCCAACAGCATTTATTGAGCACCTACTGTGTGCCGGAGGCTCTGGAGACCCAGCTGGTCTGAGGCAGGCAGAGACTCCCATCACTCGTGCTGGCATGCCAGTGGGGGTGTCAGACAATAGACACAACAAGAAAAAAGATGTGTCAGATGGAGCCAGGTGCTGAGAAGGAAAGAAAGCAGGTGTGTGTGTGCGCACGCGCAGGTGCGACTGTGGGAGGCTGGCCGAGCGCTGGCAATTACCGGGGAACTGGGAAGAGTAAGGGAGTTGGGGTCATAAGAGAAAAAGAGAACCCACCACCCACTCAATAGGCCCCACTCCTAAGTGGCACTTGACACCTGGGTGTGGTCCCCGGTGCCTGCTTCTGCCCGACCCCAGCCCCACCCCTCCTGCTGCTCCCTCGGCCTTCCTTCCAGCTCCCGGTTAGGCCCCCCAAGGTGTCAGGAAGAACTCTAACCTCACAGAGGACCGGGGCCGACCGGTCACCTGCCCACAGGGGCCGGAAGAAGAAGACGGTGCTCGGTACAGCACAGGGCACGGCTCAGCGCGGGCATCGTCAGGCTGGCCCTGCCCACACATGCGCCGGTGGGACACTAATATTGGTAGCGAGCAGCAAACAAGCCAGTCCACTCCCCTGGTCACTCTGCTATCACCTTGACCCCGGCCCAGGCCACCAGCTGCAGAGATGGCCGCGTCAGGGACCGTGAGGCCTGTGGGTTCAGGAGGGACTTGTGGGGCCTCAGGATGCTGGCCCCCTGCCTCGCCCAACCCAAGGGCTGCTCTTCGAGAGAAAGGGAACGCCAGGGCCCTGCAGAGCCCCCACCCCCCGCGCCCCCCTCCCCACCCCAGGAGGGAGGAGGGCGAACACTAGCGGGGAAGGTGAGGCCAGGAGGAGCTGCTCACCGCTCCTCCCGCTCCTGCCTTCGCTGTAAGTCTGCAGACTCTCCCACTGGGGGCGCTCACTCCCCCGGCCAAGTTGCCCGTCGAGGTAATAGGAATAGTACTAATGACAGCAGCGATAACAATAGGGCCGCAGAGAAGAGTGGTGGGGGTTGCGTAGTGGCCTCCAAAAGATACACACCCGTGTCCTGACTCTGGAAATGTGGCCTGTGGAAAAAGGGTCTTTGCAGATGGAGTTAAAGGAAGGATCTCGAGACGAGGTCGTCCTGGGTTACCCGGATGGGTCCTAACTCCAGAGACAAGTGTTCTCAGGGGAGACAGAAGGGCCCTGGCCGGGGCTCAGCTGGTTAGAGCATCGTCCTGATACACCAAGCTGTGGGCTTGATCCCAGGCTGATGCAAGAGTCAACCAATGGCCGAAACCGGTTTGGCTCAGTGGATAGAGCGTCGGCCTGCGGACTGAAAGGTCCCAGGTTCGATTCCGGTCAAGGGCATGTACCTGGGTTGCGGGCACATCCCCAGTGGGGGATGTGCAGGAGGCGGCTGATCGATGTTTCTGACTCTCTATCTCTCTCCCTTCCTCTCTGTAAAAAATCAATAAAATATATTAAAAAAAAAGAGTCAACCAATGAATAAGTGGAACAACAAATTGATCTCTGTCTCTCTGTCTCATCAATCACTTAAAAATAGAGAGAGACAGGCCCTGGCCCGTTTGGCTCAGTGGATAGAGTATCGGCCTGTGGACTCAAGGGTCCCAGGTTCAATTCTGGTCAAGGGCACATGCCCAGGTTGCGGGCTCGATCCCCAGTTGGGGGCGTGCAGTAGGCAGCCAATTGATGATTCCCTCTTATCATTGATGTTTCTCTTTCTTCCTCTCTAAAATCAATAAAAATATAAAAAAAGAAAAACTTTAAAAAAGAGAGAGAGACAGAAGAGAAGACAGAGGAGAAATTTACTGGGCAATAGAGAAGGCCACGTAAAATGGAGGCAGAGCCTTAGCCGGTACTATCTCTCTCCCTTCCTCTCTGTAAAAAATCAATAAAATATATTTAAAAAAAAAAGAAAAGAAAAGAAAACGGAGGCGGAGATTGGAGTGATGCAGCCCCAATCCAAGGACCCCTGGAGCCACTGGGAGCTGGAAGAGGCAGGGAACACCTGGGTGTGTGGTCCCCAGGCCTGTGTGCGAGAGAACACGTTTGTGGTGGCGTGAGCCAGCTGTGTGTGTGTGTGTGTGTGTGTGTGTGTGCTCATCTGTTACAGCAGCCACAGAGAGAGCCTTGAGCTTTGCAGTCAGATGGCTGGGGTTCAAATCCCGGCTCCCACGTACCAGTCTGTGATGCTGGACAAATGACTTGGGCCTTTGGGCCTCGCTTTCCTCACCCGGGAGGTGGGGATAATGATAACACTGACTCTCATGGAGTTTATGTGGAAAGTTGAGTGGATACCTAAAAAAAAAAAAATGATGAAAACAGGGCCGAGAACTGTTAGCGCTTATTAATATTTGCCTGGCTAACACTCATGTCAACCGCTCTCTGGTCCCTACCTGGGAAGCAGAGTTCCTGTGAGCCTGTATCGCTCTCCCTTTTCTTTATTCTTCTTAAAAATTTATTTTACTCTTAAAAAATATTTTTATTGATTTCAGAGAGGGAGAGGAAGAGAGAGAAACATCAATGATGAGAGAGAATCATTGATTGACTGCCTCCTGCATGCCTTCTACTGGGGATTGAGCCCCCAGCCTGGGCATGTGCCCTGGGCCAGAATCGAACCTGGCACCTTTCAGTCTGCAGAACAATGCTCTATCCACTGAGCCAAACTGGCTAGGGCTCTCTTTAAAAGAAGTTTTTAAAAATTGATTTCAGAGAGGGAGAGAGAGAGAGGAAGAGAGAAACATCCATAATGAGAGAGAATCATCCATCAGCTGCCTCCTGCACACCCCCTACTGGGGACCGAGCCCCAACCTGGGCAGGTGCCCCGACTAGGAATCAAACTGTGACCTGCTAGTTCATGGGTCGATGTTGATCCACTGGGCTGGGTGAGCCTGTATCTCTTAATCCCCACTTTCTTCTCCCTCCTCAGCTCCTGCACGGACTGTCTCTCCCCGGCTCTAACCGCCCCCATGGCTCCCCAGTGCCCTATAAAGCGCTAGGTGGCTTGGCCCCTGACCTTCTGTGACTGAATGAATAAATGGGTGGGTGGATGGACATCTCCTTGCTTCTTAGCCTGCTCCCGGGACTCTTCCAACCTCATTTCTCAGAACCTGCCTCTTGCCCAGTCCTGGCGGCTTCTTCTAATCTTGCTTTCCTGTTCCCCATCCCTAAAAACGCCACCACCCCGGCTCCCAGCACTTCGCCGGCGGCCCCAGGGCTGGGCAGGGCGGCGCTCTGCTGACCCCTGGTGGCTGTAGAGAGTAACACCGCAACCCGAGCATTCGGCCTGGCGCCCCCCGAGCCCCTAAGGACCTAGGTGCTGGCTGTAGCTGGGGGAACGCAGCTCCGGCCAGAGGGGGTGGGGGTGTTCACAGGGAGTGGGGGGGACAGATGGCAAGCGGACGCACTACTGTGTAAACCCTGGCATCATCCGCTACGTGCAACCTTGAGCAAATTGTCTCCTTGACCTTCGTGATATCCCGTCTGCCCTCCTCCCCGCACCGCCAAGGCCCCAGCTCTGGTCTCATCCACCAGCGCTTCCCTCCCGATCGATTCCGGGCTCAGTCCCACCGATCTCCCCTTTTGCCTCAGGCTTCAATATGGCTCAGCACAGTGGCTGGTTCTGTTTTTAATCTAAACATTTCATGTTTTTTAACCTTGATTTTTAAAAACGTTGCATTGGAATATTTTTATCTTGGTCACTGAGTTGTTTTGTGTCCCCTTAAGTTTTCTGCGGCAATGTCCCCTCCTGAGCAGCCTAAATAGCACCCCTGCTCCCCCAGAACCGCACCCTCCCTCACCCCCATCTGCCCCGGACACTGATGCACGGTCATTGCTTTGCCTGTTTCCTGTCTTCCCCCCTAAATGTCAGCTCCTGAAATAAGTGTTAAGTGAGTTGATACGATCTGAAGGAGTAACAAACTGAGAAAATGCTCTTGAACGAGAACATTTCTTTTTCTTCGAGAGCAAAGGAGTCCATCTTGGTCTGGGGTCAGGCAGGGCCTCCCTGAGGAAGAGTCCGAAGGCCTGAGGTGGGCGAGCCCCCCGGAGGTTGGGAGGCAGGGTGCCAGGTGAGGCTTGGCTTCCCAGGAGGTCCGTGGAGCCCTGGAAGGAGATGAGGGAGGGGTGACAGCCAGGTCCGATTGGAAAAGCTCCCTTTGGCTGCCACAAGGAGCTAAAAGGGAGGGAGGGAGCCAGGGCCCTGGGAGACCCTCTGGGCCGAGGAGGAGGAGGAGGAGGAGGAGGAGGAGGAGGGCAGATATTCAGGTGAGATTCCATCAGGTGGCGTGGAATGAGGAGGGAAGGGTGGAGGGCTCCAGGGTCTGGCTTGTGGGGGACGAACAGGTTGGGAGTCAGCGGCCAGGACTTAGGCTGTGGGTGTCACACTGGTCACCAGGCAGTGTGGACATGAGGGTGGCCTTGGAGTGGAGGTCTGGGCTGGAGTCACATGGGAGAGGTTGGCTGGTAGACGGAGACCCCAGTCAAGGTGAAGGTTGAGACCACTGCGTTCTACAAACTGAGGGCACCTTGTTGGGCATCCTGGGACATCATATGGGGGAGCTACAGGCCTGCTCCCCCCCCCACACACACAAATTCTTGACTTGGTGGCTGTGGCTGAGAGATATACACGCATACAAATCCACACAACTCAGACATCAAGAACTAGAGAAAAGGCAGGCTCATGTCAGCACCCATAATGAGTGCCAGCTGTATACTCTGGCAATTAAAAACCACAAATTGAATTAATGTGTGAGGGTCAGGGACGACTTCCCTGAAGCCCCCACACACACAAATTCTTGACTTGGTGGCTGTGGCTGAGAGATATACACGCATACAAATCCACACAACTCAGACATCAAGAACTAGAGAAAAGGCAGGCTCATGTCAGCACCCATAATGAGTGCCAGCTGTATACTCTGGCAATTAAAAACCACAAATTGAATTAATGTGTGAGGGTCAGGGACGACTTCCCAGAGGAAGACAGTTTCGAGGACTGAGCGGCTGGCCGCGCTGCGCTGGGCGGGGTAGGGGGGTGAGGACAGGGAATTGCAGGCAGACTGGGCAGCCCAGCCCCATCCTGGGGGGCCGGTCCTGCGGTCCTGAGTGAGGGTGGGGCAGAGGCCCTCTCTCCATCCCTGCAGCCAGAGGGCCGTGGGCGGAATAAACGGCAAGAACGGGTCGCGTTTGGGAAGCAGCCGCTCCGCTACAGAGGATGCGGGCAGGTGGGGGGACCG
>NW_006296617.1:653524-654371 GCF_000327345.1 Myotis davidii | reverse complement strand
CGGGCGCTGCAGGGCCGGGGAGGGGCCGCCTTCACGTCTCTCAAGCCGGTTTTTACAAGACTGATTTATTAACTATGATACATATCACATAAGGCCTTTTCAGTTTTTTACACCATTCCCATTGAGACAAGTACAATACTTTGTAGCAAATACATGATTTTAAAAAACAAAACCAAACAAAAACACCTCAGTCCGAGATGCCTCAGCCTTGGGTGGCGGCTGACCATGCACTAGTCGGGCCGGAGCCTCAACATACCCACGTGTTCAAAAAAAGTCTGGGAATTAAGCAAACATTCCTAACACCAGCTAGAGGATGTCTTGGTTAAAGCCCCTAAAGTACAAAGAAATAACTGTTATACTTTCTTTACATACAGTTCTCCACTTTGCTGCAAAACAGAATTGTGGGCACACGGCCAGACTACTAACACATTTCAATACCATTAATGTTTGTTTTTCTCAGGAAACTCAAAATATTTGTTAATTCAACATATATAAAGATCATTTAACATGTGAAAATACAAGTACCAGAAAAATAAGCTGGCAGCAGCACTGTTCCAAATTTTCAAACAAGGTTTATTCCCATAAAACCCAGACATTTCCTTTTCGTGAATGTACACAGGGAACATGATTCTTCTTATGCAAACAATAACTTACGCCGGCTCCACTACATGAAAGTGTCACATCACGGCTGTCTGAGCGCCGGCCAGGGGGCGGCCGCTGGTCTGGGGGGGGTGGGGCGCCGCCTCTGGCCTCGGGGAGCTGCTGGCTGAAAGGGGGCCCCGGAGGGAAGAGCCGAGCGGCCTTCCCCCTCACACCAGCCCCAGATGTGACGGTTTCTGGCACACGG
>NW_006296617.1:648930-653476 GCF_000327345.1 Myotis davidii | reverse complement strand
GTGTGTTCTCACAGGAGAGGGCGGGCAGGGCGCAATGGAGAGGACTTCAGGTTACAAATGCTGCAGGTTGTATTCAAGTTTCAGGGCTGAGGCTGGAACCCCCGTGACCTAGGGGCCCCCCCCCCCCCCCGCGGAGGGACAGGGACAGGTGTGCTCTCCTGGGCCCCCTGCCAGCATGCTGCTAGGACGCCACCTGCTGCCCACATGGCACACACGTTCTGCTAGACTCTCCTAGAAGCATGCTCCTGTCTTAAGCAGGGAGAGCAAGGCGGCGGTGGGGTGCAGAGTGCACAGAAACAGCACTGGGGACTTCTCTCAGCATCCCTCCTCACAACGCCGTGATGAGCATGCTGGTTGGACAGATGCCAATCCCTGATGTGCAACACAGCCGACAACTCACGCAGACCCACAGCCACGCTCCTAACCACGGACCACCTCTCCCTCCCTCCCTCCGCCAACCAAGGCCTGTCCACTCCCTGAATGGCACCTACACTCTTGCGGACTGGCTGCGGGGAGAGCTGCTGGGCACATGGCTACTCTGCTGGGGGACATGGAGCAAGATGTCCCTGGCTGACCCCTTCCCGCCAAGGCCAATTCCTGCCTGCCGCTCCCTCAATTCCGAGCTGTGGGTTGCAATCCATTCAAGACAGTTCCCAACATGCACCCCAGCTCTCCCTCCTGGGTCCCCCCTCCCCCAGGTGCCCATTTGGTGTGAAGGCAGACCTCCGACTGGAACTTAGAACCACCAAGAAATGTCCTCGAGCCCAAGTCAGCCTGGAGAAGCAGACAAGAGGAGCTACAGGGCTAGCAGAGCAAATGGAAACAAAGGAAACCCATGGAGTTTCCCGCCCACGGTGGCTCAGTGGGGCAACACCAGCCGCCCGCACACCTTCAGAGCCCTGGCTGGACGGAGGCAACCGCGAAGGGACCCTGCAGCTGCTCCAGCGGCTGCCAGGGGGCGCTGCAGGGCCAGAGGCTCCCCCGATAGGGTGAGGGCATGAAGCAGTTGCTCCTCCTGTCTGAGGTCTCAGGAATGGGGTGGCTGGGAAGGCAGGTGTGGGGGCTTGTGAGGCCTGGTGCAGAGCTGAGGTGGGAGTGTCAGTCAGCAGGGGAAGTGGCCGTGTGGCAATGGGAGGGAGCCAAGCTCCCTGTTAGTTCACACAGGGCACAGTGGCTCCAGGCCACCCTCACCGTTTCCCTTTAACTGCATCCAATACCTTGAAGGGCTGACGGAGCAGGTGAGATGCCCTAAGAAAAGGGAGACGTTAACTCCATGGAGCATTCCCACTTGCCCGGGGGCCTGGCCTGCCGACCTGGGTGAAAACTAGACACTGCCATCGCCCTCCTGCCCACCCGACCTGAGGCATGGCACCGCACCCCCCAACCAGGAGAGGACACACCGCCCTCCACTACTTACAGAGCAGTCGGGTACCTGGGGTTTGCTTTTTGACTTGTGTTCCTAGAGGGGTAAACTCGCAGGGGCAAGCCAGCCATCCCAGCACCTAGTCAGCCACACAAGAACTAAAGCAGAAGCGCCCAGTGTGTCCACAGGAAGTCAGGGAGCCAGGGCAGGCCCGCCCTCTGCTGCCAACAGGGAGCACTTGGGGCTGGGTGGCTGGGCATTGTTCCGAGGCACCCCTTTGTTGGCCCCCCCAGCTGAGGTCACCCAGGGCATCCTCGAATCAACCACAGGTGCTACTTAAAGTGCAAAGACTCGGAGGACTGGGTGGCATGTAGGGCGGGGCCTCTACCGCACACTCGGGTACCTTAGTGTCAGGCTCTCCACTGCAGGGAGTGGGGGCAGCCGTATCGGGGGCAGCCTTAGCGGACTGCGTGTTGTGGGGCAGAGGCGGGTGTGAGAAGGGTTCTCCCGGGGGCCAGGAAGCTGAGGGGAAGGCCACGGGAGGGGTGGTGGTGGTGTGACAGGCAGGCACAGTGCTCTGGTGACTGATGGCTTCTGTGCCTGGGGCTCCTCGGGCCTGCTGGCCTGGGAGCACGAAGTATGAGTGTGGGTGGCAAATCACCACACCCGCCCACTCCCCACAAGCAGCGCTGCTGGCGGCATTCTGTGGCCCAGGATGAAAATGACTCTAACTCCAAACACACTAAACCAACCCCCAGGTGCACCCCTGCACCCTCAGCTGTACCCTCCTCACAGGCGTACCACTCCCCCCACGCACACGCACAAAGTAGTGTTTCCATAGTCCTGTAGTGTGTCCACAGTACTGTAGTGTGTCCAAAGGCAGACCAATTCCAGGCTGGTCTGCTGGTCTCCTCGCGCTGCCCACTAAGGGCTCAAATCATCTTCTGGGGAAAGGGGGACCTAGTGACAGTGAGATCCCAACAGGCTCTCAGGCAATCAGCCCTGGGCCTCCTGGCTTTGCTGTCACAGAGGCCCGCCCTCCACATGTCTGCCTCTCCGAGGGGGTAGAAGAGCTGAATCCTGAGGTCTGCAGTTTTCTTCTGGTAGCGTCTTCCTTTTTCTTTTTAAAAATTATTGGATTTTCCCATCTTCCTTCCAGTGTTCCTTGGCTGCAAAGGGAATGTATCCCAAAGCCCGTGAGGGGAGGGCGCGGGGCCGGAGGGGAAGCTGCGCTCCCTTGATCCAGCCACCAAGCTCCCTCGGCACTGCACCCGGCACTGCACCCAGGGCGGCAGAGCCCTGTCCCACACGTTCCCAAGGAGGACGCCAGACAGGCATAGAGGAGGGGGGAAGGGACAGACGGGAAGTGTTCCCTGGGGTTGCTAGCCCTGCCCCGGGGTGGCCTGCATCTCGGAACCTCCTCCTTCCGCTGTCCAAGGCCAGGGCTGTCCAAGCAGCGGGCGATGCACCGAGGCCAGTGTGTGCGGGCAGGCGGGTCAGGGAGCAGTGAACGGACGAGGGCCAGGGGCTGCTGCCTGACAAGTTCAGTCCTCCCAGGGGCCCAGGACAAAGGGGAGGCCCACCGGGCCACTGCCTGTAGCCAGCCCCAGGCCTGAGAGCTGGGCTTGGGGCATCTGACAACCCAGCGTATGGTGGACTGCTGGCTGGTGCTACCGCTGAGGTTTTGGGAAGGCGACAGGGTAGAGGGGACACCCTGCCCACCCCTGCCCAGCGGGCCTGGTGTGCACAGGCCAAAGCCCACCTCACCGGAGAGAGAGGACGGTTTCCTTCTGCCCCAGAACTTGGTGACTCACAGCGTGTGCTCAGCTTGAAGCTGGGAGGGGAGCAGTGGCTGCATCGGGGACTGGGGGGTGGGTGGAGGCGACTGGGGGGGTGATGGCTGGCTGGTGATGGGTGTGGAGGTGAGAAAGGGCACGGTGGAAGCCACGGCAGAGGGGGAGCTGGGCGTGGCGCCGGGAGGCTCGCTGATGGGCCGATTGTAGAAGAAGAAAGGGCACTGCTGGATGAAGAGCTCGATGATTGTCTGATAGGTCCGCGTGGCCGTGAGTGCGTCCATGGTGCTGAAGTCAGGCCTCATCAAGGTGGGCCAGAAGCAGATGGAGAGGTTCTCACTGGTCATGAGATTCACCTTGTTGTTGTGGCTGACTCTGTAGGTGACACCAAATTCACGGTCAGAGCTCTGAGGGACAGTGGGCCCTGCGCTCTGGGCCCTGCCCCGTCTCCTGTGTGTGCCCTGGTCGCTGTCACCTGGCTGTCCTTCCTGCCTGCCCACCACAGCAGGGAACGGAAAGGCCCACGCACAGCCCTCTGTGCTGTCCTCTGCTCCGGTGTCGCCACACGGCAAGCCCCGGGGTGGCTCTGAGGCCCTGGCCCATGGGAGACCCCCACAAGCCTTGGGGTGAACAGACTGCCTCCAGGACTCTTGCCCAGACCACCGAAGTGGGTGACAATGCTCTGGTTGTGCCAGATGGGGAGTGTGTGTCCAGCCAGAGCTCCTAGAATACCAGGGCCGAGATGAAACCAGGTCTGTCTGGGAACAGACAGGCCGTGTGGGTAAACGGGCCTGTGCCGTTACCAGTTTCCTGACCGCAGCTCCTGCCCTCACTGGATGGGGGGCGGCTTTCCCAGGGCCTGGGGTGGCGAGGTGTCACACACCATGGACACCAACACTGGAGAGAGGACTGTGGCACACTTGGGGCCACGTGGGCCTCCCTCAGACAGAACTAGGGTGGGCCTGAGCCAGAAGTGCCCCCCTGGGGAGGCGGACCAGCACCCCT
The DNA here is from genome assembly GCF_000327345.1 of Myotis davidii. NCBI lineage: Eukaryota > Metazoa > Chordata > Mammalia > Chiroptera > Vespertilionidae > Myotis > Myotis davidii. The sequence goes on along the minus strand of NW_006296617.1, from coordinate 649,315 downwards.
GCAGGCTGGGTAGGGACGGAGCCTCGCTCAGCCTCATTCTGCGGCTCCCTGGCCCTGACTGGTGATTCCTGCAGAGAAAAGACCAGGCAGCAAGCCCTGTGACATACTTGTTTAGGTGGGAGATGACGTATTTGAAGACTTCGTGGTTTTCCTTCGGAAACTTCTTGAGGACTTCCTTGAGGGCATGCAGCTTTTGCTCCCGGTCGTTGATTTCTGAGGAAAGAGAAAACCAGAGGCTTCCATGGCTGAGGCTGGGTGTCCGGGGCTCACAGCAGACCCCGGTCCCAGACAGCGGGCGGCCCCCATGGGCGCGTGTGTCGGTCCTTCTCTGGGGGAAGCCCAGCCCCTACCCCCCCCCACCCAGAGCCGGTGCCAACACCTGGCA
>NW_006296617.1:631522-648878 GCF_000327345.1 Myotis davidii | reverse complement strand
TCCGAAGAGGCTCCGCCATAAAGAACACCATTCTTTGCTCATCTGGTTGCCCCTGGAGACAGGCATCTCAAAGCAGAAAGCCGCTTGCTTCCTGACCAGACGGGTGAGTGCTGCCACCCACCCACGCCAGCCGACTGTCTAGGGAGGGAGTTTGTCACAAAAGCAGGGCTCTGTCCTTTCCCTGGAGCACAGGACCCCCCCCACCCCATAGGAAGAGCCGATGGAAACAGTTGGGGCTTCTCATGCAGTCCATCGAAGGGTCTACATCCCCCGCCCGCGTTTGCCCATCATGAAACCCTAACGTGCTAGGAGAGAACCCAGCTCACTAGGATGAAACGCTTGGCCCACGCCAGGCCTGCTGCAGTGCCTCACAAGCCATGAGAGGATGAGGAAACGGAGGCCCAGAGCGGTTGCAGAACCTCAGTGGGGACCACTGCGCCCCGTGGGCTGGGCCATCTTAGCTGGGAGAGCCATTGGGGCCAGGCAGCCGGACAGGTGCTCTGAGCGCGGGAGGGCATCCCGATGGCCCCTCTCGGAAGTGAAGGCTCACTCCAGGCCTCCAGGGCTTAGCTCCTAGAGCAGGGTTGTCCCAGGAGGAACGGCAGCGATCCCACACTGAGCACTGGGGGGTGGCTGGATGGGGGTCCATTAAGAAATATGATGGTTCCTCGTTGGTTTGGGGGCACAAGCCCCTTTCCCCACAGATAAACCACGCACACGTCTGCCTGCACCTGGAGGCTGGCGGACTCCCCACACCCCGGGGTTCTTTAGGAAGCCCGTGCAGTAGTGGGTGTGCCGGAGGGTCAGTCTGGGGCAGGGCAGAGAAGTCTGGCTCAAGCTAGACTTGGAAGAACAGATGGAGCAGAAACAGCCGGCAGAGAGGGCGGGAGGCGCAGAGAGAACCTGCTGGGAAGTCCTGACCCACAAGGTCCTGGGTGCGCATCTGCCTGACACCAAGTAGCGGTGACTTTGGGGAAGGGACACATCTGAGCCACTTGTGTGTAAAGGGCTGATGACAGTGCCTCCCTCCCTTGGCAAAGACACCCCGTGAAGAGCTCAGACAAGAAGCACCTGGGAGCTGGTCTGACTTTCAGAAAACCAGTGACGGGGAAGCTGTGGAGATGGGCAGGACGAGCTTTGGCGAGCTCTTGCTGGCAGGCCAACGAGCCTGAAACTGGGTAAACTTTTTGACCTGCGAGTGACTTGATAAAAATATGTATTTTGGGAACACTTGCTTGTTAGAAAATGACCAAAAACAAACAAACAAACAACAACAAAACCCCCCAAAACCACAGAAACTAATTATGTGGAGCCATTATCGGCTTCATCTCTCTGAACCCAAGATTTATTTTAAGGGTTCAACCTCAAGGGCACACTTTGTCTCTGGCCTTGAGTTTCAGAACCCTTTCCTGTTGTTAAGTTTCAAGAAAAAGTTTACTTAAAAGCAGTAAGCGGCTCCCAGAGGAGCGTGTGCAGGGCTGTCTCACGCAGTAAAACCATCGTGCCCTTCGATGCGAGCTCAGCACAGGTCTCCCTCGGCGTGTGTGCTGTGGTGGGGCTCTCCCACCGCCGCAGCATCTCCACCTACAGGCAGCCCCACCGCCCCCCCTGGCTGGAGGCAGGAAGCGGGGCTGGCCAGGCCTCCGTCTGCCCTGGATGCCCCTCCTTCCTCTCCGCAGAGCAACAAGGAGGGCTGCTTCCTCTCCCTTCCTTGGGGAACAGGAGGGGCAGGGCGGGGCTTACGGAGCTGCTTTGATAGTAATTACGGACCACACCCGGGAACGCCACCCTCCTTCCTGACACAGCGAGGTGCCTCCTGTGCTCCCACTCCCTTTCTCCCACTGGCTTCGTGGCACAGGCGTCCGGACGCGGAGGAGCATCAGGCGAGTGGGGGGAGGAGGGAGGCCGTGAAGGAGAGCACAGGAAGCCTCCCCGGGCAAAGCCTGGCCCTGCATCTGCCATCGTGCTGATGTCCTGCTGACTCGACCTTGCTCACTTCCCTCAGGCCAGCAAACCCCACCGGCGCCAAGGGATCGGCTCTGGGCTCACACTGGCAGCCTTGCCAGCCCGGCCCCGGCACAGGGATCTCTCACTCAGTGCCGGGGATGCTGGAGTGCCGGCGGGGATTTCAGTCGCTTTTGGTGCAGCCCTCACCACCACCCGAGTGAAGGTGGGGCTGGGTTTACCGCACAGGCTGGCTAAGCAAACCTGCTCAAGAGGCAATGCCAAAGGCACAGGCTGGTGAGGGGAGGTGGGGAGGGTCCCAGGCTGTCTCCCGGGCCAGCACACTGCCTTCCACCACACTGCAGTGCCCCCTCCAGGTGTCAAGTGAAAGCAAGACACTCGAGGAGAGGCAAGACAAAGTCTGGACACAGACCAGGCAACTTACAACAACTGAGACCACAGAACTCAGGAGGAAGAAGAGGGGACTGCCGGACGCCACCGTGGACCTCAGAGACTAGCTAGCTCATCGCATCCCTCACGCTAGACAGATAACCCCAGGCTCAAAGAAGTAAAATACTGGTTTAAGGTCACATTGGTGCCAGGGGCCCTGATCTCAAACACCAGTCTTGCTTTGGTTGTGCCACTCTGCTGCCATCTTTGGCATCCAGGCTGCCAACAGGCTCTAGGCTTGGATCTGTGGTGCCCAACAGTGCCTAGAGGAAAATCCTTGATGACCTTTGCCCACCTGGCATACCGGCACCAGCAGGAGAGGACAACACCCAGCTCAGGGCCACACCCCTCGGTGAGGCATGCAGGCACACCCGTGTGCCGTCCCCACCTTTCCCGCAGGTGGGAAATGACTCCAGGGCGTCCTCCTGGAGGCACAACCCGCAGCGGCCTGCTCAGGGTCCCACCAGACCGAGGCAGGGACTGGCACGTGCTAGGAGGTGAGGGACGACCCCACGCTCTTAAGCAGCTCTGTGGACAGACAAGAGGAAGCAGGATCCCAGGATGAGCAACGTCACAAGGCAGCATGTGAATAAGAGCCCAGTGAGCAGTGAGGCGGTCCGCCTGGTGACCACGCATCTGTCGGTTAGAACCTGGGGCCCTATGTGGTTTCACCTGTAAATGGGGTGGTAAGAAGGTGAGCTGCATCCTGAGCCATTTTGGGTCACACATCCTTTGACAATCTGGTGAAAGCTACTGGTCTCTATGGACTAAAATGTGCACCCGGACTCGCTTGCAGTTACAGGTTCCTGGAGTCAGTCCTGAGAAGCTCTGCACTGAGACGCGGCCAGCTGCAGGCCCCTCTGGCACAAAAAGACATAGGTCAGTGCTTGTGTGGCACTGGGGGACCAGACCGGTGGTGGGGGCCACGGGTATTGTGGGAGGGAAAGGTGTGGAGCAAGAATAACTGATGACACTTTTGGAATGCTGAGGTGAGGTGTGAGGAGGAGATGGAATGGGGAAGTCAAAGCTGTTTTCTCTGCCTCATGCCACCTCTTCAATGAAGCCCTCTCCTTACTTCCCCCACCACTGCCTTTTCTGCATTTCCAGCTCAGCTAGCTCCATTCTGCCCGGCAAACAGCTCGCACGTGCACGCGGGGAGGGCAGGGACGTCTCAGCACCGAAGGTTAAGCCTCAGCTTGCCACTCCCTAGCGGTACGCGGTTCTTCATCTCTCACTCTCCCACACATCACCGTGAACATGGTAAAAGGATGACTGGTGAATAATCACAAAAATCTCCATTTTGTGGGCACATTTTCAGCATGTCCAATATTGTGAAGTTACGGAGCTAACAGAACAATTTGATAGTGACCTTGGTATTTGTTGTGATGGGATCTAAAACCATTTCCAAGCCCTGAATACACACAGGCACAACAGTTCTTAGGTATTAAGTGGAAAGAGCTGGTCAAGTTGATGTTGCCATGGAAACCCAGCCAGGCTGGGAACAGCTACTTTTGGGCTTAAGAATCTTTGTTCCATGTCCCTGAACACTCACCCTGGTACTGCCTGGTGGCTGTCTCTGGCTCAGTGAACCACCCCTGACACACACAGCCCCACCCTTCACTCAGCGAGCGTTGGCTGTCAGAGGTGCCAGGTCACTCCCCCCAACCAGGTTCAAGACAGAGACCCAGCTGACCAGCTGGGGGCACAGGAAACACAATAGGAAGAGGAAGCAGAAAATCTCCACCCTTTTCCAGGCTGCAGTGGCAGCAAGAAGCTCCCTTCCTCGGCACTGGAAGTTGCGGAAGCTGCTGGAGGAAGGGCAGCTGATTGCCTATCAATAACACCTCCCTACCCTGCTCCCAACCCCCTAAAAAACAAAAAAATGCTATGTCAGCAATTCCCACAGAAACAATGGGATTCTGTTGGGTGCCAGGACTCTACTAGCCTCTAGATGGCGCCAAGTCAAGACAAATGCTGACAGGAATCCCTAGCTCCTAGCAAGCTGGGTACCAGCCCATGCCTCCTCTCCCCAACGTCAGCCCAGAGACAAGCCCAGGCTGAAAGCTGGCTCCAGTGGAGATTTCCTCCGTGTTTCACATCAGGGCCAGCCTGGAGCTGCTGGAGCAGGGATTGCTGGGAGGACCTCTATCAGGATGCAGGATCAAAGAAGCGGACACCTGTCCCCACCCCTAAGTCGTCTGGAGAAACCCGTCTCCTGTCCTGAGAAGGCAGATGGGAAAGAAGGCCAGATGAGCTATGACGCCCCAGAACTCTGCCCCATCCCTGGTGGGCTTGGGCAGGATTAGGAGCTATAAACAACTTTAATCTGGCAAGACCATGTGGATAAAATATGGTGGGAATAAACATCACAGGGCATGCAGACCATGGGAAGGTGATGCAGGGGCCCCGAGCCTGCAGCAGTCAGGTCCTGACAGGGGTACCTCTGCAGCGCAGGGGTGGCCTTCCGCCAGCACCTCTGGTCACTGAAGCCACTTGGAGTCTGTGACCCAGAACTTAAAGCTCTGCTGGTTTGAGACCTCCCTCAAATTTCTGTCATACCAGCCTTGTTGCCGGGAGCCGGTCCATCCTTGCTGTTTCAAGGGACCTGGCATATATGGCATACTGTTCTTAATATGTTTGCTCACCTTAGCGCTATGTGTTTTAACCAAGGTCACCTCTCTGAGAAAGGTTGTTTCCCCAGGTAGGGATTTTCCCCTGAAGTTAGGGAGGGAATAAAACCCCTTAACTAAGTGCCAGGCGGGTAATTAATCACTTTAGCTACGAACAATCACGCTTAAGCTACATAATCTTTACTCCCTGGAATGGAGATAAGAAATGCCCTAACCTTTGGAATAGAGATTGATAGGATTGGAATCAACTGATATAAATACAGATGTAACAAGACAACAGGACACAGAACCTAGACACAGAACCTAGACAGAACCTAGATACAGAACCTATACAGAACCTAGACACAGAACCTACAGAGAACCTAGATACAGAACCTGTACAGAACCTAGATACAGAACCTAGAAACAGAGGGAACATGGCCACAGAACCTAGAGACAGAACCTGGCTACAGAAATTGGCTGGAGAACCTAGCGAGGGAACATGGCTACAGAACCTAGAGACAGAACCTAGAAACAGAGGGAACATGGCCACAGAACCTAGAGACAGAATGTAGACACAGAACCTAGAGACAGAACCTGGCTACAGAAATTGGCTGGAGAACCTAGCCCTGGTGACTGAACCTGGCTGGAGATCCTGACCAGAACTTGGCTAGAGATCCTGGCTAGGCTGCTGATCAACTGAACGCTGTCTCTGTGTCATTCCTTCCTCAGCAACTCCGTCCACACCTTTGGGGACCCCAGCACCTTGTGAGTAAATTGTGCTTGCTTAGAACTCCCTCTTCTCAGTCCCGCTAGTGTGGCTCAGTGGTTGAGCGCTGACCCATAAACCGAGAGGTCACCGGTTTGATTCCCAGTAGGGGGTGTGCAGGAGGCAACCGGTCAATGATTCTCTCTCATCAATGTTTCTATTGCTCTATTCCAGTCCCTTCCTCTCTCTCTAAAATCAATGGAAAAAAAAAACACCCAAAACAACAACAACAACAATATCCTCCCTCCTTTGAGCTGGGCAGTGACAAGATGAGACTAACGTCCCGGGGTCTGAGGAACATGGCATCCCTTGGTCACTGGCAGACACTTCCTTCTGCTGCAGAGCAATGGCTGCTTCTGGGCTTGGTCTACCCGAAGTACAAGTTAGGAAGGCTGCCTCTGGCTAAAAAGAGTAGAAAGTGCTACACGTGGAAAGCTCCAAGAGGTCAGGTCCCCTCCAGAACTACACCAAGTCCTGGAAAGGCTGCCCCGGGGGGAGGCCCGGCCTGAGAGGGGCAGGCCACGGCAGGAAGAGCCGTCAGGGCAGGCGGAGAACATGGGAAGGTGGCCCTTCAAACAAGGTGCTAAGTTGCTGTAGCCACAAGTGATCACCTAGCTGGGCCACTGGCCTGTCCCTTTCCCTCAGAGGCTGGCTGATAGGAGGGGAGGCGTGAGGGAGAGGCAGGGAAAGGAAAGTAACATCTACCTCTGAACAGGGCCTGTTGTAGCCCCGCCTCCGTAACTTTCCTAATCTCATTTCATAAACAGGAGTAGGGACAGCAACACAGAAAACGAAGGGTCAGAGAACATCACAATATGCACTAGCAAAGGAGCACGGATTCAATCGGAATTGGACACCCAAACTGGGCTCGTAACTCATGGAGTTCGGGGGGACCCCCAGAGAAGAACCTCTGGTCCTCAAAGGCAGGAGTCTCATTTGCAGTCCCTTTGGTGTCATCTAGTTCCCTTTCCTTATGTCCTTTAAATCTCAGCTCCAAGAGCCACAGTGCCCGCCCCCAAGGGCAGGACCCCTTCTTATGGTGCTGCCCGCCTCCCCTCTCCCTCAGTGTGCTCAATGCGGTCAGGCTGGTTGCCGGTACTCACTGTGCGCCTCCACCAGATCAATCTGCATGTTGTAGGGGACCAGGGGGTCAGGCAGCTCTGAGAAAAAGCTCTTCATGGCACCAGCCACGGTATTCACTGTGAAGTCTTTCTCTGCCAAGTCCAGGTTGTGGTCTGAAAGGAAGTTGGAAGAGTGAGGTCAGGTCGAACTAAGCTGTGCAGAAGCAAAAGGAAAACCCTGTGCCTGGGGGAAGTCAGGGAGACCTTGAGGACCCTGGGGTGCTGCCCAGGGCTGGCCTGGAGCCTGGGGAGGGCCTCAGGATGACCACAGACTGGACAGGAGCATCCCTGGTGCTGCTAAAAGAAGGTTCTCAGATTCGCAGAGGCCGACAGCCAACACCTCCTTCCAAGGTCACCCTGTGAGGAGGAGCCGCACCCCCTCCTCTGTGCCATCAGTGAGCTCCCTATGTCCACCTGGGCGTGCTACTCCCTTTTCCTGACACCCATCCCTCCACGGGAAGAAAGAAAGGGGCTTTCCTAAAAAGCTGGCTCACTTTTCATGGTGGGTTGCAAACACGTTACCAACAATCTTGACCATTGTCACCCCAAGAAATTCAATAAAAAAGAAAAAAAATACCCCGCAACAGTCCTGATTGCTGCCCCCATCTCCATCCCTTGTGATGGTAGGACAGACTCGTTCTTTTCCCTCTGGCCCCTCAGCTTATGACACCATTGACCTCGCTCTCTAATTTTTTCTTCTCAGACTTGACTGCACTCCTGATTTGTAAGAAATCATCGACTGACAGTCATTAGCTGGTCCCGTTTTGGGGGGATGAGCTTTACAGATTCTTGTATATTCGGTACAAGTGCATACCCAAGGGCGTGGCAACACCCTCATATAGACCTCATGCTTCCTAGCCCGAAGATGAACACGCGTCCCTTTTCTCGTGTCACCTCTCCCCACGGGCCACTAGCAGAGACCGACTGGTGCTGCAGTGCGATGGCCCCGGTGCTTGGGCAGGGAGCCTGCTCCTGGCTGCGCACTGGCAGCTGCTCTGTCACGCAGCCCGCACAGGCTGCCTGGCTTCTGAGCCTGGCTCGGTCCCCTCAGGCCCAGCCGTGCGTTTAGTCTGACCCTACTTTGATCCTTAGGTTACCTTCCTCCCTGGCCAGTGACATCTGAGAACTTTGATTGCTTTGGCTCATCTGCTCTGGCACCGGTGGGTGCGACTTCTCGTCCCACAGAATGCTCAGTGCTAAGGGGCAGAGTTTGGCCGAGCGTTGGGGCGAAATAGATTTGGCCTCTCAGAGCTGCCCTAGCTCAGGAGACGGGAGTCCCGCTAAGAGCAAGTCGAATTCACGAGAGCTCAGAGTCCCAGGGCTCAGCTAATCACAAATGTCCCCTTGCTTTCTCTCTCGTGCAGGGACTTCGGGAGAGGGGCGCTCCTTTGGGGGAAGGGGCCCTGGCAAAACAAGTTTGTCTTCTCGACCCAACTTTCCATCGTGCGCATGTCATTACGCCTGCACGGCCCCGTCCAGGGAGGCCAGGCCCTCCCGCGGCGAAGGAGGCCTGTGCCAGGGTGACCCGAGCAGTGTCTGTGGGAGGGGACGGGCTGACACAGGCTTGGCAGGGGGTGTCTCCTCTGCTGACAGGGCCTGCTCCTCCTCTGTGGCAGGGTGACATGGAGGCGATCCTAACGGGGCCAAATGCTTTCTGTTTCTCAGTCACCAAGCCAGCACCCCTTGCTCTGGGGCTGTGTGTGGCAGGAGCACCCCCAGGGCTGAACTGCAGCTCCCTCGAGGGGCTCCACTGGCAGTTTGGCTGTGGTGGTCGCCTTGACTGGCTCCGGCCTCCGGTGCTCAGCAGGCTGTGGCCTTACCTTGATCAAACTGTCTCTGCAGACTCTCCATTTCTGACTTGTTCCCGCTGACCCGATAGATGCCTTCAGTGCTCAGTCCTGAGGAGAAACAAGCAGGTGTCTTAGGTGCAGGCAGTGGAGAGCAGAGACTGAGGGGACAGACTCGAGGTGAGAAGAGGAGAGCATGAGGCCCCTTCCATGAGAGGGGAAAGGGCTAAAGCGATTTCCTAGATGCTTCAATCTATTTCCCCCATATTCTTTTTACTCCCCACTGAGTTTTAGAGAGTGTAAGAGAGGAAGGAAGGTGGAGAGAGTAGGGAAGAGAAAACATCAATGTGAGAGAGACACTGATTGGTTACCTCCTGTGCACCCCCCAACTGGGGCCAGGGATCAAACCTGCAACCCAGGTACATGCTCTCGACTGGGAATCGAACCCTTGACCCTTCAGTGCGCGGGGTGACGCTCTAACCATTGGACAACACCAGCCAGGGTCCCCATATTTTCACTTAAAAATTTAAAATACTTGATTTTGAAAAAATAAAAATAATATAGAAATACATCAGCTAAAGATAACTTTGTCCAGTTTGATGTATACTCTTGAATTAAAATTTTTTTTTTAACAAAAGGTAGGTAATATTCTTTTTTTTAATATATATATTTTATTGATTTTTTACAGAGAGGAAGGGAGAGAGACAGAGAGTTAGAAACATCGATGAGATGAGAAACATCGATCAGCTGCCTCCTGCACACTCCCCACTGGGGATGTGCCCGCAACCCAGGTACATGCCCTTGACCGGAATCGAACCTGGGACCCTTCAGTCCGCAGGTCAACGCTCTATCCACTGAGCCAAACCGGTTTCGGCAGGTAATATTCTCTTAACCCACCCTTTTCACTTACCAACTACTGGTGTGTTGTAAACTTACTCTAGTCATTAGCTATTCTTATTTTTTTAACAATATGATTTTAAAGACATCAAAGGATAACAATAGAACTATTTTTAAAGTTATTATAATCATTTAGGTTTTCCCAAGTTTTCACTGTTAGAAATAACCCACAATTATGTTTTTTTGGATACCTAGTAAGTATAACAGATTCTTGGCAGTGTGTATTTCTCACTTTGTGAATTTCCTATTCACATTCTTGTTTATTTTCCTGTAAGAGTGGTTCTCATTTTGTACTTGAAAGAAGTCTTAGAATATTAAGCAATTGCCTGTGTTAATGTTATAAACATTTACATTTTTTGCCTTTTTGTTATTGGTCTCCTACTTTTGTGTATTACATTTTTTAAAGTACATAATTTAAAAATTTTAGGTTTTCAAGACCAGTCATTTCCTTTATGATGTCTTCCTTTGTTTTTATGCCTAATACGGGTTTTCCTATTCTTAGTTTAGTTTCTATTTCTTCCTTCTTTTATACTTTTTAAAAATTCAATTAAATAGTAAAGAAGAATATAAAGCATCAACCGAGCAACTGGCCTCCACCCTTCACTCTCACCCCTTGGCAGAGTAGATTCTAAGCACTGCCCACCGGCTCCATCTCCCCTTCCAGGGAAGGGAAGTCCACTGTGGCCTCCTTACATCACCGTCTAAAGGACAATTAAGTCCCTGTGAAAACCAAGACGGGGTCTCAGGGCCAAACCAATCCCGGTCCCTCCTGAAGACTGGCTCCGAGCAGCCCTGGCCGGCGGGTGGGGCCCTGCACACACACTAGAAGGCAGCGCAGGCAGAGAGAGAGGGCCGGGCCCTGCAGTCAGTTAGTAGGCTCCTCTGCAGAGGGACCCATCAGGTGAGAGAAAAGCAGCCAGTCTGCCTGTTCCTGGGGCCCCAGATTAGTGGCAGGTGAACTTTGAAGAACACAGAAGCAAAAGTCACCAATTCCCCGGCTTAAAAGCTGTTAACTGCAGACCGGTCTTTCACCCCAGAGAAAAGGGGGTTAATGGATTGGTCCCAAGAACACCCTATGGTGCAATGTCTAGCTGATGAAGGAGCTGCCATCAGGCACTCGGTGAGAGAGGTGCGGACACTTTCTAACCTGAGGTTCCAGATGCACCCCGGCTCAGTGGTGACCTTTCCCACTGCCCCGCCCCCCCTTTTGGAATGAAAGTGCTTTCCTGCATCCACCCACCCTCATTCATTTATTAAAGAATGATAATACCACTGACTCCTCAGTCCCCAATAGTAGGAGCTACTAAATGAAGGGATAACAAACGAGAAAAATGAGGCTCAGAAAGGCCTTGGTAAGAGGTAGACTGGTCTAAGTCCAGGGCCTTTCCCACCCTCTGTGTCCACACTGTTCCGGAAGTCACTTGACATTTATCCACCAGGCTGAAGTCCAGACCAGTCTTTCCTCCCAGAAATACCACACTTGAGTAAAGTCCACTGGCCCTCGGCATGCTGGTAGCTTTGTAGATGGTACATCCCCTCCTGCTGTCAACCCAAAGGTCAGAGGCCAGGGGCTGGACCTTGTGTTCCATCCCTAGTTAGTAATTTTACAAGGGTCTCTTTCCTCAGTGACTTCTCTAAACTGTTCACAGATGTATTTAAACTTCCTACTTATTTCACATCTCCAGTGACGCATGTCACATGCTGATACATGAAACCATCCACATTTGGGCAAGCCCTGGGTGGGTATGTGTCAGCAGGCTCAAGGCTTCACCACTGGGTTGAAAAAACGATTTCCTAGGCAGTCTTCTCTTGACCTACCATCCCTCTCCAATGCAAAGAAAACGAGCAGCAGGAGCTTCCGAAGTCCTTGACAATGTCCACTGCCCTCCCGGAGCCCCAGTGTGGAGAGGCACTCTCTCAACTTCAGACCCTCACAGCCTCAGGCCATTCCATCATCTCTGCAGCCCTGACCTTCAGCGCAGACAGGGCAGTCCTCTGCATTTTCTCCTAATGGCCACTTGCCCAGAACCACAGGGCAGAAAACAAGTGCAAATTAGTTATCTGGAGATTTCCAGAGGTATGGGCTGCCGAAACCTCCCTAGATCCATGATAACCAAAAGGGAAGCATTTGAAAGTGCAAGGCCAGCTCCACAGCATCAATTAATCATCAACTTAGTATTTCCTGTAATGCGGATGCATGTTTACTTTACGAAATCCCATTTTAAAATAGTAATTCCACCGCTGCCCTACACAACACCATAACATAATTTAGAAAAGCTATTATTTGCTTGGCCAGTATAACTTTTCACAACTACTAATTAGACATCAATTAAATAAAAACAAAAACTGCAGAGCAGACTTCGAACGCTGTGAAGGCTGTTAGTAAAATGTGAAGGCTGTTAGTAAAACGGAGGGCTAGTGACATCAAGTGACATGGGTGAGGATGCAGGTGAGAACCAGGACTCCTGACAGGCATGGGCAGCCAAGGAGCCCAGACCAGAGCAGGAAAGGACTGGGGTGCTGCAGGCAGAGGGGCTGGATTCTAAGGGGGGTGTGTCCTGGGACCCACGGGCCCACACAGAAACACTCTAGAGGTGACTGGCTCACACCTGCCAGCAGAAAGCACAGGCCTTACCAACAGTAGCCCCAACCACAATGTCTGTTCCATGCCCACAAGTCCACCGGGGAGAGCTTTAACCTTAAACTGTGGGGCATGTCTACACACAGAAATCGCCAAAGACCCTTCTACCCAAGCAGTCTCGGAAAGAGGCCTTTTTACTTCCTTGAAAAAAAAAAAAGCCTTGCCGAAACCGGTTTGGCTCAGTGGATAGAGCGTCGGCTTGCGGACTGAGGGGTCCCGGGTTCAATTCCGGTCAGGGGCATGTACATGGGTTGCGGGCACATCCCCAGTGGGGAGTGTGCAGGAGGCGGCTGATCGATGTTTCTCTCTCATCGATGTTTCTAGCTCTCTATCTCTCTCCCTTCCTCTCTGTAAAGAATCAATAAAATATATTTTTTAAAAAAAGCCTTAATGGTTTCAAATATCTACTCTGTTTTATGTTTAAGTTAATCTTTGGGAATAGAACAAGACAAAGTTCAGATTGGCCAAGGTCACTATCTTCAAATATCTGAACTGCCATGTAGAACAGTTTTGTTCCAAAGGCTCAAGAGAGCAGAGCTCCAACTAAGAATGGAAATGATAGGAAGGCAAATCTCTCAGTATATGAAATTATGCATAGTTACAGCTGTCACTCCTTGGAATGGGCCAGAGCTTTTGAACTCCCTCCTCACTGATAGCCATCTGTCTGGAATGCTGTTTAAAAAGATAGTATCTGGTCTAGGAAGATAGTAAGAACAATAATAAACCATTTACTGACTGCTTCCTATGTGGGAGGCACATAATGCTAAGTGCTTACTGTACATTTTACATTAACTCGCACCCCAGCCCCAGAGAGGTTATTACTAACCCCATTTTAGAGACGGGAATGCAGAGGCTAAGGGGTAAGTAACATGCATAAGGTCAGAGTGGATTGAGATGTGAATCTCATTCCATCCTACAGTCTTCATTTTTTTTACTTTTATGTTTGAAATCATTGGTTCTCAAAATCGCACATGAATCCAAATCTCCTGAAGGGCTTGTTATAATACAGGTCCCACCCGTAGAAGTTTCTGATTCTCTCTCTCTCTGGCCCGAGACTCTGAATCTCACATATTCTGGGTGATGTAGATCCTGGCTGGTCAGGGAGCTACACTTTGAGAACTGCCACTCTAGAACATGGCTCAGGCCTCTAAGGGCTCTCTGACTCCTGAATTCTATCATTCAATAAAATTGTGTGTGGTGGGGGAGGGAGAGAGGGGAGATGAAATAAATACCAGACACTTTAGGAACAAAGCATTTCCAAAAAGTATTAAAATTGCTGCAATTGCCCTGACCGGTTTGGCTCAGTGGATGGAGCGTCGGCCTGCGGACTGAAGGGTTCCAGGTTCAATTCCATTCTAACCATCAAGCCATGCCAGCCAGGGCTGCTTTTATTTTTAAGCAAGCCCTTATGCATTATTGAAACTTTTAACCTTGGCCAGGTATGACTTCTATAAAAATGTTTAAAAATAGTCAAGAGAAAAGCAAAGAGACCTTATTCTTCTCATCAATATTCACGGAGCACCCACCTGGCAGAGATGCTCCTTTCCAGAGCCTGTCAGGCGGACTCGCCCTCACTGATGTTTGGTGACATAGGAAGGCTAGACGGCCCACCAATGCCAGCCAGGAGGTGCTCAATGGGCTAAGAATGAGCATATTTCACTGTGATTTCCCCATCACAGCAAATGCTGCTGGCCCTGGCTCCTGAGAGACGCCTGTGGCACTTACTTGGCAGACTGGAGGCATTAGGAAAAGGGACGGGTGACCAGCAGGAGCTTGGAAATCAAGGGGAGAATCGCCTCCTCCCCTGGTGTGCGTCTGGTTTTCTGAAACGTCCAAACAAGTTTTTATTCCTGGATCGCAAGCACCATGTCTCAGCACCTGTGCTCTTGGCCAGACTGCACCTCCGCTTAGTCACACCAGGACTCAGTTTCCCCCATTTCCTTCCTAGAACAAATCACTCTTCCTCCAAGTCACACTCTGACTTGTTTTTTTTTTTTACCTTCTATATTTAGATATAAAAACTCAGCACTTTAGTCCTTTACAGAAACTTAATTGGAGCTGCCAGTGCTCTAAAGTGTCCCACACCAGATAGGTCTTAACTACCAACAACTTCTGTGGAAAGAAACACATGTAACAGCCCATGTCCTTCGCTAAGAGGAAGTCTCAGGCAGGCCAGATTTCAAGGCAAGAGGTGCTGAGAACTCAGGGAGAGAAGGAAACGCCCTTGAGCATAAAAATATCCAAACTGTCTTGGCGAGGACTGACCTCTGGGGAACCCCAGAGTAAGAGGCTCTCCTTTTGGGTCAAACGCCAACTGTGTGTCTATATAGCCCATCGCCTTCTGAGGCCCACACTGCAGCGCCCCCGCCTCCACGGGAGATGAAAGGAGAAGGGAACAGTAGAGTATTTAGGTCGAAAACAGAAGCCACTTGCTGGATGTAAGACCCTGGGCAACTGTATCTCAATTTCCTTCTCTGCACAACAGAGAGAAGAGTGCCCATTTCATACCTGCTGGTGTGCATTTAGGAGACCTTAGCAAAGGGCTGAGGGAGTAAATATTATGCTAATGACCTAAGTGGAAAGGAAGTTAGCAAGTGGAGGAATTTTGCTGTCAGGGAGACATGGGTTCGAATCTTGACCCTAACTTCCCCTCATCTGACTAGACAATGGACTGACACCTACTTTCTTAGACTGCTGCAGGAGTGAATAAGATAACCTAAGCAAAGCCCACAGCGTAATGCCTGCCATTTCCTTTTCTCTCTTTTTTTTTTTTAAAGGGTACGGTCTTTTTTTAAATATATTTTACTGATTTTTTTACAGAGAGGAAGGGAGAGAGATAGAGTTAGAAACATCGATCAGCCGCCTCCTGCACATCTCCCACCAGGTATGTGCCTGCAACCCAGGTGCATGCCCTTGACCGGAATTGAACCTGGGACCCGTCAGTCTGCAGGCCGACGCTCTATCCACTGAGCCAAACTGGTTTCGGCTTTTCTCTAAACTCTTAACAAGCTTCAAGAGCAGCACCTGCCTGTAGGCATGGCCTATGCCTAGGGCTCAGCCAAAACAGGCCAGTCTACAGAAAAATATTTAAAAAATGCATGGGCTTCGACACCCATGTGACCTCAGTTCTGATTCTGGTCCTGTCTTATGGTGGCTGAGTGACTGGGGACAAATCACTCCACCTCTCAAAGCCTCCTCGTCAAACATCAGATGGTTAATTAATGACTTTGCTTCGATGTGAATACGGAGATTACGCATAGGGAAGGGAGTAATATAAAAGGCCGAACACTGAAATAACAATAATTTAAAAAGGCCAGGCACTTTTCTAAGCTCGTCACTAGAATTATCACAGTGAATCCACCCAATAATTCCTTGAGGTAGATATTAATATTTTTATTCCCTTTAAAAAAATATATACTTTTAATGATTTCAGAGAGGAGCGGAGAGGGAGAGAGAGAGAGAAATAGAAACATCAATAATGGGAGAATCATTGATCGGCTGCCTCCTGCACGCCCCACACTGGGGACTGAGCCCACAACCTGAACCTGGGCCTGTGCCCTGACCGGGACTCGAACTGTGACCTCCTGGTTCATAGGTCGATGCTTAGCCTGAGCCATGCCGGCTGGCCTTTATTCCCTTTTCACAGACAGCAATGGAGCTCCGAGAGGCTAAGCCGCTTACTCAAGGCCACAGAGCTGGTAGGTAGTGGGGGCAGGATTTAAACCGGCTCACTCAAGTCTCTGCCTGAATGATCGTGCATTTAAACATTATACTACAACCTCAATGTTAATGCCCTGTACCCTTTTCCCTTAAATACTGTATGTAGGGCACATCCCATAAATGCCAGATTCATTATGGGTTATAACAATTTTCCATTCCTCCCTTGTTTACTCATGCATTCATGTCTTCATTCACACCCAGTTCACTGTTCTCATCTGTCAATTGGAGGATTGAGTACGAAGAGCCGGAGGAAAAATGCGGCCTCCTCTCCACATAGAAAGCAGCCAATGGAAAGTGTCCTGGCTTTATTCCTGCAATAAAGTTCTACTATTGATAACATTACAGAGTCCCCACCAGATCTCCCTGTTGCCTTCCTGTTTTGGATGTGCTCAGAATGATTTTCTGGCTCTTCTATTCCTTGAACACTAGGGTCACTCTGCCCCCTCCAGTGCCCCTTTGTTAGCTGTCTTTCCTCGGTAATTCCCTCGTCAATCAAGATCTGTTTCTGGCGATGCCAGACCTCCTTTCTCCCCACGACAGAATGCCGCTAACACTCTATTATGACTGCTTGACCGGGTGTTAGCCCCACAACTAGGCACTGCGGCTTTGTAAATTTCCAACGCCATTGTATGTACACACAGCCGTGTCATCAATCTCCAGGCTGGGGAGGAAGGGAGAGAGACCTGGAGGGGAAGAGATGAAAATATCACACCAGGTCTGGGGCATCATATGGCTCTGGCATCTGGCTGATCCTTTATAAGCTCCCCATGTACTTACTGTCATTATCTGTGAAAGCGGGCTTCTGGACCCTGCCGAGCACAACAAGGGGCTCTATTTTTTCCCCTGACTTTCAAGAAAACGCACAGCCCAATAGATGTGTTTAAGAGACCACAATGACCAAGTGAACTTCACACCAGCAGCCCAGAGTTGATGCTGCCTGTTCCGGGCAGCCCAGGATGGAGAATAGAGGAGTGTGACCCATAATCGAGGTGAGCATGCTGCACTCCGCAAAGCAGCACAAATGTTCAAAGCCACGAGCAGCTGGGCGCCTCCTGTCAAGAGGGCCAGCGTCTTTTGGGCTCTGAGTGTGACTTCCCGAGTGCAAGCCCAGGAATGGCAGTGTGACTCTGGAGGTGGAGCTGGTGACACTACAGTGAGGGGTCTCATTGGCTAAACAAAGAACTACCAACAAAGAAACAGTCCTAACTAGCACACAGGTATAGTATGTCGCCACCAACACCACATCGCCATGCATACAATGCCAACTTCTCTTCCGAAAGTAAAAAAGCTTATACAGAAGCTCCTTGAGGTCAGGGAAGATCCCTCCCAAGCATTAATGAGGGCAAAGGTTAACTTCTTTCAGTTCCTGACATCCAAAAAGCCACGAAAGGAACAATGTCGTCACCAAGGACAGCCCA
>NW_006296617.1:626894-631453 GCF_000327345.1 Myotis davidii | reverse complement strand
CCTCACTAAGAAAGAGCATTTTTTATAGGTTAGAAACCTATAATCCTCTGGCAGAAAAGCTGATCGTGGTCCCCACTGGCCTATAATTCTCCCACTCTAGGATAAAATACCCACTTCCCCACACATGGCCTGGGCTTTCAGAGACTCAAAGCACTGACCCCTTCCTGCCTCAGGGTCTTCCTACAGGTTGTTCCTTCTACTTTACCTCCATTTTTTGGCTGGCTAGACACTGCTCCTTCAAAGTGGTCTCCCTTGACCCCTGATCTAAATAAACTCTGTTATAACAGTAACTGCGTAGATTTATGCAGTGCTTATACTATGGCAGTGGTTCTCAACCTTCCTAATGCCGCGACCCTTTAATACAGTTCCTCATGTTGTGGTGACCCCCAATTTCATTGTTACAAATTGAACATAATTAAAGCATAGTGATTAATCACAAAAACAATATGTAATTATATATGTGTTTTCCGATGGTCTTAGGCGACCCCTGTGAAAGGGTCGTTTGACCCCCAAAGGGGTCGCGACCCACAGGTTGAGAACTGCTGTACTATGGGTAGGCATAGCGATAAGCATTCCACCTGCCTTATCTCACACTGGTGGTAGTTGTATACCACCAGTATGTTATTCCCATTTTACAACGGAAGAAAACTGAGCCACAGGCAGGGCTGGTAACCAAACCCAAGCAGCCGGACTCCAGAGCCTGTGTTTAATCACCAACCTCCACCACCTCCATACCTGTCCTATACAGCACTGGGCAAAATTTGAAAATCACCATACGGCTGTGTGCTAGTCTGCTGAATGCTGGACCCCAGCAGGCCTGAGAGCAGGCAGTGGTTTCCCATTGCCCCTCTATGTACCTGGACTTGGCATAGCAACTCATTCCTGGAGAAGCCATTCAGTAACTATCAATGCAAAGGAGGGAAGGAGGGACTTATGCCTGAAAATAAAAGTGCAGTTTCTCTGGTTGAAGAGAGGGAGGGAGTGGACTGAAGGAGTTTGTCCTCAACTAGCCTAGTGCCTCAAGGCATGCGGGTAGGTCTTCAGGGCCAGGCACGCACAGGGGAAACTACATCAGTAAGTGTACCCACCTCCCTTCTCACCTTCCTTTAGGGCAGGGATGGGGAACATCCAGCCCGCAGGCCATATGAGGCCCCGAAATCATTTAGTCTGGCTCTGCCAAGGCATAAGGGGTGAGTTAATTAAATGTTTGACCAAATATAACAGGCTAATTTTTAAGGTGATAATTTTGTATGGCCCACAAATGATGTTATAAATATCCAAATGGCCCCTGGCAGAAAAAGGTTCCCCACCCCTGCTTTAGGGACTGGTTAAGAGTCTGCTTTCACGGCCCCAGCTACTCCCTAGTGAAGTCACAGGGGCGACATAATTCACCAGGGTCAGTCCTCTGCTATGTGTGCTCTCCCCATCGGGCTGTTTACTCCCATAGGGCAGGGACATGGTTTGGCTTTGGTGGAGATCTGCACCCTGCCTCTCCCACACACACGAGGGAGGAAGGAGATCAGGCCAAAGGAGCTCTCCCAGGCAACAATTCAATGGCACAGTCAGGCCAACTCCATGAAGGCCCAGGGAAGAACCGGCAGCGGACCATGGGTACTACTGTTCCCCGGCCACTCTTCGCGGACAGCCTGCTGCCCTGTGTGTGGCGCGGCCACACTCTCCTCTTCCCTCAGCTGGCCAAGGGCGAGCGGCCTGTCTTGCTGAGCTCACTGCTGCCGAGGGAAAGTGCACGTGGAACAGCCAGGCAGGAGGCCTGTCGGAACTGTCTCAGGGATTTGGGCTGCCCCCAGACTATTTCTGTCTTGGCTGGAAGGGCAGGATTCCTCTGTGGAAGCAGCTCTCCTTCTCTTTGGCTGCTGGGCTCTCCAGGCAGCTTGCCAGGCCATGCTGTTCCGATCAGGGCACCGGGTCCTGAGGAAATCCGCTAGCCGTGCCGAGACACAAGCTCCATGAGCTCCGCTTATCCACGAGAGGCACAAGTGGAGCTGCCCGCCCACTCTGATGGCACGGGGGCATTTTTGGAAGGCAAGTGACTTGTGTTTATCGTACAAACAAGCAGAGAACAGCAGGGTGGTGAGAAATGGGCACATGGGAGGTAGTCAAAAACAGTAAAGAAAGCTTTGTTTTAAAAGTATTTGGATAATGGGAAAGCAGCTCACTAACAAACCTGGAATTATAGGGGAGGGAGAGATTAAGTAACATAGAACCCCCATAAAAATCACAGCAAATGAAACCACACACCTCATATTTTAGCACTTTGTCATCAATTTAAAGCATTATAAATATGGCAATTACATAAAGCCTGTTGCTGTATTCAAGCTGTAACTGCACCTATTAAACTGTTACAGTGATAGATGGGAGTATCTATCCTGAAATTAGCTGCCTTCTCTGAAAGGAAGAATTACAGAGATCGAGGCTGACTGCAGGGAAATAACTGATTGGATCCAGCAGCTCCAATCGCACCAAATCCCCACAGCAGCTCTAGAAAGTGCCTACGATGAATGTGGATGAAAATATGGAGGCTTTTATTTAGGGCAGCTGCTCACCGCATGGGAAGGAACTTAGTAAACTTCTTCTTTCTTTTTTTAGTGTGTGGGTTCTTGATTTTGTGCAGGAAACATTTCACAACATGAACCCCCGACTTTGTGGCCAAGTCAGACAGAAGTGTGGGTAACCTGGGAAACCAATACTTGCAACTGGTGTCTAAAGTGAGGGCTGTCTGTGGGACGGAGTCTTGTAGAGTGTGATGATAACTTTGGGTAGTGTCAGCATTGAGTCGTAGGACACCTGGTTGGTGCTAGAGTAGAAGCAGTGTTGAAAAAGACCCCCGATATCTGGTGTCAAAAGGAAAAACCGAACCCTCCCCTGCAGTTAGAGAGAGAGGAGGCTATAGTCCAATATTAGCTGGCCTCGCTCCACTGCTTCATGAGTTGCCAGGGCCTCACTTGATCTGTCTTCTTTGGGCTTCAAATGACCTCAGTGAAAGGAGGCAATATGGCCAAGATGGCAATGGCTCTGGGTTAAAGTGCTAGCTCCTATCTTCATCTTTGGGAACCCCTTTCTTCATCAGAAACGGGAAGTTACACCCGTCTCAGAGCATTGCTATGCGGATGAAACGAGATTCGTGGAAACACTGAGCGCAGGAGCAGTGTGAGCCCCTGATTGACACTCAGTACACACTGTCTCCCTTAACACACACAACTGCCCTGCAAGAGCTGTTTTCATCTTCCTCTTACGGTCAAGGGAACCGAGACTCAGAGATGAAGAACCTGCCCAGGGTCACACCTGCCTCGCTGCCCGCAGATGCGGCTCGGCCCTGGGAGAGGCAGTGCTGCGCTCTAGGCTAATAAAGAGCCTTGCCAATGAGATGAAGCAATCCGGGAGTTCACTGACAGCTGTAGGAAATCAGCTTGAGTAATAGTTTGGCCTTTTGTCCTGCTGTCTCCAATCAGGGCAACATTATAATTTGCTCTCAGTGTTACGAAGCTGAGAAATATATGCATATTACTAATTCCAAACACTTTGCAGCCATTTTCCATTTACTAGTTTGGTGGGGTTTTGGGAGGGCAGTTCCAAGAAAGACTGGGTTGGTGTTTTCTGAAGAACTGCACACCACCCATCCAAGTGTTCCCTGATGCGGGGTGCCTGTTTCTTGTGATCACTGTGAAAACACAAGGGAGACAGACGTGTGCTCGGCCATCTCTCTGTAGGGAGGGAAAAAACCGAGGGAGCCATTAAACTCTGGCACCCCCGAAGGCTGTCTCTTTTCAGTCTATAATACGGAGGGGAGACAATGGAAATAAAGCCAGGAACTAACATCACCGCATTGAACAGGTTTATCAGCTGCTGTTACTGCTGTTTGTCATTAGTATCCGTGATCCGTGACTCTGCACCTTGGAAAGGACCCAAGGGGACGGGATGGGCACCCAGTAAAGCTGCAGATGGACTATAACCACGTTGGGCTACTGGGCGCACAGAATTGCCCTGAAGCTAAGAGGTCTCCTGATTGGATTGCTGGGAAGAGCAAATTATTTGATGTAGGCTCAGTCACTTCAATCTTGTTCATCCTTTAAGTTCCAACAACTCTTCCTCCCAGCCTTCACCAATCTCTCTTTTGCAAACTCTAATCCAGGGGTCCTCAACTTTTTAAACAGGGGGGCCAGTTCACTGTCCCTCAGACGGTTGGAGGGCCGGACTATAGTTTTAAAAAAAACTATGAACAAATTCCTATGCACACTGCACATATCTTATTTTGAAGTAAAAAAACGAAACGGGAACAAATACAATATTTGTATTTGCATGTGGCCCTCGGGCCGTAGTCTGAGGACCCCTGCTCTAATCAGTGGTTCTCAACCTTGGCTGCACATTAGAATCACCTGGGAATTTTCCTCTCCATTTCTTTGTTAGATTTTTCTGTCTCTGTTTTCTTAAATGCTGTTGATCAGACTCTGTCCTTGTTTCTTCTCACCCTGGAAAATTTGATCTATAAATCTGCTTTCCCATCATCCATCACTCTGGGAAGGACCTCTGTTCTAGCCATA
>NW_006296617.1:621909-626807 GCF_000327345.1 Myotis davidii | reverse complement strand
CTTGCACAACCCTTCAAATCAGAGACTCCCAGGGTCTGAGAATCTGCTTTTCTCCAAGTTACTCTAACCAGGTCCCTCAAACAACTCTTTTTAAAAATATATTTTTATTGATTTCAGAGAGGAAGGGAGAGGGAGAGGCAGAAACATCAGAGATGAGAGAGAATCACTGACTGGCTGCCTCCTGCATTCTCCACACTGGGGATGGAGCCCGCAACCTCTTGGTTTGTATGTTGACGCTCAACCACTGAGCCAACTCTTCAAGCCAACTCCAAAGACAGCCCTCGTGCGGGGAACACTGCAGCTTTCAAAGGTGAAACAAGCCTTGTCTGTAATCTAAGAGCCTGGGCAAGGAAAAAGAAAAGCCAAAGTGGAGGCAGATTCTAGCCAACAAGGGATCTCTAAATTATCATCTTGTATCTAGTGACTGTACTTCCTTATCTGCCCTCAGGTGATTTAATCCAGAGGAAGAATAAATCACCTACACCTTCAAAAAATACCCGAGTGCCTACTATGGTCAGTTGCTATGCCAGTTGATGGCAAAGAGCCAGCCCCTGCCCTGAGTTGCTTACAGTGTAGCAGGAAACAGAAGCAAAGCGGCAAAGACAGTGGACTGGTGACATTCCCACAGGGCTGTGTGCCAGGAGAGAACCCAGGATTATTCTGGTGGCCACACCTTACTTTGCCTTGGGCAGATGGGAGGGAAGAGGTACTCAGGGAGAGAGAGGACACAGAAATACAGGTAGAGATAAACCTAGAAGCGAATCTAACCCAGGAATACTTGTAGCAGAGAGGTCTGACAAGGGGTGAGTGGATCTCTTTCAGTTCACCAGGAGAGAAAATTACTGCTTCTCTGAGGCCAGTTACACCCCACCAACAACAATTCATCCAGCAGTTATTTAGGACAGGATGGCTTCAGACCCTCGAAGGAAGAGAGTTCTCTAATCCTCTGCCCATTGTGCTCAGCTTAGCCCAGATGTATATTCACTTCGAGAAACTGAAACTCAAAAAACGCTGTCTCCACCCAGCCCCTGCTTGCTCCCGATGGCTGAACAAGCGCCTCAAAGCCTCAAGCAGTCCCAGGGTGCCTGCGAGAAAAGTGAAATCACCAGACAATGAGGAATCTTTGTCAGAGTAGGTTTCTTCTCTAAGCATCTCCCCCTGAATACAGGCTGGTGTGTACTGAAAAATTTTAAGTGCCAAACCTGGAGTAAGACCATCTATTTATCTATCCGCCAATTACTATTATCATCATCAGACAGCTTTATTGATGCCATACAATTCACCCAGTGAAAGCATACAATTCAATAGTTTTTAAAGTAAACTTACAGAATCCTGTAAATATTACATCTTCATCAACCTGAAAAGAAACTCTGTAACCATTAGCAACCACTCCAAATTCCTCCTGACTCAAAACCTCTACTCTACTTTCTGTCTTTATGGATTTGGCTATTTTGGACATTTTGTATAAATGGAATCCTTACAATATGTAATCTTATTTGACTGGTGTCTTTCAACTTAGCATGTTTTCAAGAATCTTCCACATTGTAGCATGCACAGTTGTCCCTTGGTATCTACTGGGATTAGTGCCAGGAAACCCCCAGATACCAAACTCCATGGATGCTCAAGTTCCTTATATAAAACTAGAGGCCCGATGCTCGAAAATTCGTGCAAGAGTAGGCCTTCCTTTCCCCAGCTGCTGGCACCGGTGGCACTGGCTTTCCTCCTCCGGCCGCTGGCAGGCACCTGGACCCGGGTGGCTTCGTCTGGAAGGACGTCTGGTCTAATTAGCATATTACCCTTCATTATTATAGAAGATGGTGTAGTACTTTCATATAACCAATACACATCCTCCCATATACTTTAAATCATCTCTAGATTACTTATAATACCTAGTACAATGTAAATAGTTGTTATACTGTATTGTTTAGGGAAGAATGACAAGGAAAAAGCCTGTACATGTTCAGTAGACGTACCGTCATAGGCCTAATTACACAGTACATGTCAGCAACAAGGTAACATTTTTTTTTTGTTCTGCGGTTGGTTGAACTGAGGATGCAGAACCCATGAACATGGACACCGATGGTTGAGGTTCTTCGTTCCTTTTTTCAGATGAATAGTATTGCATTGTATGGATGGATGGCATGGTATGGATAGGCCGTCATCAGTTGGTCATTTGGGTTGTTACCACCCTTTGCCTATTATGAATAATGCTGCCTCTCCATATTATGTTGAACCCTAAATCCTAAAGTGATTGACAAACACCTCCCCAAACTTGGGAAAGATGCATATGACACTTTGTGGCCAACTCACCCTCGGGACACCAAGTCTCCCCTTAGCCCTGACATCCTGGTTCACTCCCTCTGCTTTGCTAACTCGCAGCTCCTTCCCTTCCAGCCTCTATTTAAATATCCTTCCTCAAAGGTTTCACACACATTCCCTGAACTGTTAGCAAGACACCCTGTACCCCCTCACACTAAGAACACAGGGAAATTTGTTCCCACTCAGATGTTGCAATCCTGCTCAAGACCTTATTATTATATGCATCTTTTTACTTCTTTTCTGTTTCCACTGAATGGAACTTTTGAGGGATGAGGTCTTTTGAATGTCTCTATACCATTTAGTCATTCACAGTCATTTATCAGAGCCCTGTGTCCTTCGTTTGGAGGATACAATGATGGAGACTCAGTCCCTTCCTTCAAGGAACTTAGGCTCCATTGAGGAAGGAAGATAATCAGAGTCCAGTGTGCTAAGTGTTCACAGAGGACTGCACAGGGAACTACAGAGTTGGGGGGGAGGGGGAAGGGAAGGGAGGGATTTTGGAGTTGGGTAGTGGGGGGAGGGGGCTTGCTCAGAGGGTAGGTCAGAGAAGGACTCCTGAAATGGAACAGCAAGTAAAGACACTGAGGGTGAGCAATATTATGAAAGCTCAAGGTACTATATGTAGTTCTGATCTGTGTGGCTGAAGTTTATCATCCTGGGTGAAGGAAATGGTGAGGAGTGAGGCTAGACAATGGGCTGGCAACAGCATTAAACTTCTTCCTGGAGGTGATGGAGAGCAGCGGAAGAATTTTAAACCAGGGAAGGTGATGTGATCTCATTTATTTTAGAAAGGTATTTGCAGCAGTGTGAATAAGGGACGGAAAGGACATGAGACCAGAAGCAGAAAGACCAATTACCAAGAGGCTATGACCGTAAACAGGAAGAGGGAGAGACTAAGTACAATGGTAGGGGCCAGATTCAAGACCCATTTAGGTAGTAAAAACAACAGGACTTATTAGCTAGCTTGATGGAAGGAGGGACAAGACCTTCAGACCCACCTTTCTACTGATGATAGCAAGGGCTGGCCAGCGTTCTCAGGAGTGATATCCTTTTTCCAAATGCAATCGTAAACTGAACCTTAAGGGAGAAGGCCCAGAGTCCTGGGGCCTGCCTTCTGTGTCCCATGCAGAAGCACTTATTTAGAATCTAGGGATCCACGAGAGGGTCTGAAACCCCCTGGCCAAGTTCAAATGCTGGATCCTGATATCCAAAGGATTCTAGGGCAATACAGCCATGTGCTCAACCTCCACACCTGCTCTTGTTCAGTCCGCTTCCCCTACCTAGAAGATTCTTGCGCATCCTGCTACAGAATCCAACTTACCTTGCCCCAGCCCCCAGCCCCAACCCCAGCCCGTACAAAGTCCACTCAAGGGATTTCCTTCCTTCCCAGACTTCCACCTAATGCCTTGGCCTTGTGGACACTGGGCAAGCTCACAGCTATGAACTACTAATTGTTCATTTTCTCTTCCACGCGGCCATCTCTCTCATGGGACCTGGGCTCAGGCTTCCTCAGGATCTCCTCAGCACTGAAAACACCTCGTACTTGTAACAAGCCCAGAAATATTTATAGACTGGCAACTAATTTATTACACGCTCTCCCTCCCATGAATGACTAAATATGAGAAAAGTAATCATGATCTTGAATTAAAACATTCAATTGATACATTACAAAGATGTTCAACTGCATTTTTTGGGTCTTTTTTCAACTGTACTTTATAATTATTTTAAAAACTATATATTTTATTGATTTTTTACAGAGAGGAAGGAAGAGGAGAGGGATACAGAGTTAGAAACATCGATGAGAGAAACATCAATCAGCTGCCTCCTGCACACCCCCTATTGGCGATGTGCGAGCAACCAAGGTACATGCCTTTGACCGGAATCGAACCTGAGACACTTCAGTCCACAGGCCGAAGCTCTATATCCACTGAGCCAAACCAGTTAGGGCTCAACTGCACTTTAAACATAAACCAAGTAAAAATCTTAATGGAGTGGTTAAAATCACTAAACAAAATAAAATTTTAAAATGATCACATATTTTGCAAGAAAGAAAAAAAAAGGGGGAGGCTGGAAGATTGCCCAGTGGGCCTTGGGGCTGCTGGGTGTATAAATGAAGCTGGGCCCTGGGGCTACAGAAAGAGGAAGGTTCCAACCAATTACTCTTGACTATAATCCTCACCAGGCAAAAAATATATTCCTTTGTGTGCCACAGAATTCTAGTAATTAGTGTATGTGTGCCATGATGAAAAAGGTTGGAAATCACTGGTGTAAAGGAAGACAAAGAAAGATGTCACCTGTTCAAGTTCACAAAACAAACTAGAAATTAAAAATTCAGTTTATAACAATCTCACTCTGATGATATGGTAGGACATCTGGTGGCACTGAGGTAAGAGTGTCACAGCAATAAACCATTACTAAAAGCATATAACCTGCGTGACACTATACTAAGTCCCATGTACAGTGGGGATACAAAACTTAACACACTGTCATATCCTTTCAGGAGGTGATCACTTAGGGAGACAGTTAAGGTAAACATGTGAAGAGTGAAATCATACTTGAAACATAAGAAAAGGGAAGCA
>NW_006296617.1:583634-621641 GCF_000327345.1 Myotis davidii | reverse complement strand
ACGTGAACAGAATACATCTCAATCCCTAGTCAAGGGTGACAATTTTAAAAAAATATATTTTTATTGATTTCAGAGAGGGAGGATAGATAGGAACATAAACTATGAGAGAGAATCATTGATCAATTGCCTCCTGCACGCCCCCTACTGGGAATCGAATCCACAACCCAGGCAGGTGCCCTGACCAGGAGTCAACCAGTGACCTCCTCCTGGTTTATAGGTCTACACTCAGCCACTGAGCCACACCCATCTGGGCAAAGTCGACAATTTCTGACCAGAGGAAATGTTCAAACATCCAACTATGCTTTGACTCACACACAGTTTCCAGAAAGAACCTTCACAGCAAAATAAGGGAATCCTGGCTGCTGGAAATTTCCCACGTGGAGTAACACCGCCAGGCAAACAACTCCTTGGAATCCCCATTCCCCTACCTTCCCAGAGCGGGCCAGGAAAGACAAACAGGCATGTTTCCTTTTTATTCTGAGCAAACAATTTACTGTAAAAGATACAATTACCTGAAACAGGGACTGGCTTGAAAATGACCAGGAAGAAGCAGCAGAGAGTAGAGATTAGGATGCAGTGAGAAGAAAGCTCGAGGAAAAGAAATCATGAACGAGGAGGCTCAAACAACAGAGCTGGACTCTTCCTCAGCAGTAAAGCTTCTCAAGCCCGTCTACTGAGTGGGTGTGAGGGCTGGTGCTGGGATTTCCCCAAACACAAAGCCAGAAACCCAGAAACCCACTGACACATCAGCTGGCTCCCAGACACATCGTTATTCTTCAAGGGCCTCAAGGTGAGAGACACTGTCACACATTCACAGCCTTTCTGAGTGCCAACAGCATCACTAGTCCAATCTGGGCAAGACAGGCCAGGACTCCGATTTCCAGCATAAGGCTCCCAGGAAACCTCAGCTGCGTATGGTGGGAGGGGAGGAAAGCCCTTCAACTCTTGGGGTCTTATCTGCAAAATGGAAGAGTGGGACTAGATGCTAAAAAAGTACCAACTTTTATTGAAGTACAACACACACTGGTACGTTTATAGAGAAGTGTAGGTACCGATTACATTGCCGCACATGGCACACACTCATGTAAATAGCACCCAGATCAAGACAGAGAATAGTCCTGGCCATCCAGAAGCCCCTTTCAGCCTCCAGTCCCTGCCCCTGGTAACTGCTGTCCTGATCTCTAACAGCATAGGTAAATGTTACTTGTTTTTCTACTTTACATAAATAGAATCATACAGTACGTATTCTTTTATTTCTGACTTATTTTGTTCAACATGTTCCTAAGATTCACTAGTTGAACTAGATGATTTAAAAAAAAATGTTTTTATTGGTTTTAGGAGAGGAAGGGAGAGGGATAGAGAGAGAGAAACAGTGATCGGCTGCCTCCTGCACACGCCCCCAACTGGGCATGCGCCTTAGATATACTGCACACATGTATGTATGTATATACATGCCTATAGATATCCTTGCAGCATTGTTTATAAAAAAAAAGACTGGACACATGCCTTACAACAGAAAACTGATTAAATAAATTACGATATATCCAGACCAAGATATTCTATTCAGTGAAGAGCAAGGGGAGGAGGAGGAGAAGAAAGTAGAAGTAATAGTAATAGTCGACTTTTAACTATACCTACCAATATGAGAAAATATCCACAATGTATTCTTAGGTAGACAAAGAGCAAGGCATGGAACAGTATGTTTAGTGACCTCCTGGTTCAGAGGTCGACGCTCAACCATTGAGTCACACCAGCTGGGCTTTACTGTTTAATTTAAACAATGCGATACAGTCTAATTTTTTAGAAAATATGCATTTAGTGTTAAATTTATTTTCATACAATATAGTAATTATACTAGTATAGAGAGTAAATAGTACAAGCCCTATTTTTCACCACTACCTTCTCAACAACTGCCCTCCCCGAGTCCCCTGAGACACCCCTGAAATTTTTGCTGTTTTCATTAAGTCATAAACATACAAGTTTCCTCCACCTTATAAATGGGTTCATGCTGCACACATTATTTTTTTTTAAATATATTTTATTGATTTTTTACAGAGAGAAAGGGAGAGAGATAGAGAGTTAGAAACATCGATGAGAGAGAGACATCGATCAGCTGCCTCCTGCACACTCCCCACTGGGGATGTGCCCGCAACCCAGGTACATGCCCTTGACCGGAATCGAACCTGGGACCTTTCAGTCCGCAGGCCGACGCTCTATTCACTGAGCCAAACCGGTTTCGGCCTGCACACATTATTTCGAAACTTGCTTTTCTCACTTTATAATAAATTGTGGACATACTCACATATTGGTACATATAGGTAAACCTCATCCTTTTTGGGAAGTTATACATTGATTTAGTTCTATTAGATAACAGATATTGTTCTTACTAAGTGATGGAACAAACCGAGAGGCAGTGTAACAGAAGAAGGACAGGGAGGGGAGGCAGCCTGGTGGTAAAGAGCTATTTCGAACGGAAGCGGAGAGCACACGGTCAGTATGGGATTCTGAGAAAAGACGAGGAGGCTTTCAGAATTAATTCTGAATTTGAATACTACCCTTTGAGTGATTGGAAACCTCAGTTTCTAGTAGCTGAAGAATTTATTCAACGAATTTTTATTGATCATTTGATATGTACCTAGAATTTCTCAATTTAATGAGATTTAATATAATCAGATGGAAAATACAGGAATGGGAATTCTGAAATGGAATAATATTCTCGAGCAGACATGTTGGTGATACATAATATAGACGATTAAAGCGTTGTTGTGGGACAAATGAATGGAGCTGCAACTCATGTGTAGCAGATATCAGGGCTCCTCAAAATCATATTGTTTGACTCTATTGGCATTGCCTTAATTCCATTGAGTGCAAGCTCTCTGAGGGAAGGACACAGATTTGACCCAACTCTGTACACCCCAGAGTATACAAAGCCTTGCCCATAGTTTCATGTGATCAGCATACAACGTATTTTTCAAGTGAATGAATGAGATGGTCTTCCAACGGAAGCAACTGCCTCACTCTGCACCAAGGAGACTTCTATTTTTCCACCTCCTTCCTTCCTAATTCCCATTACTGTCTTTTCAACACCTGCCTCGTAACGCTGCTTTAAGGATGCATGATTCTCCTGTTAACAAACAGCCTGTGCACTCCTTTGTGGACGTATGCCAACATTTCTAAAGAACAAATTCCCAGAAGGGCCAGGACCAAGGGCATAAGAGTTTAAAAATTTAACTGATAAACCTCATCCATTTTTATTTTTTTTTTTTTAATATATTTTATTGATTTCTTACAGAGAGGAAGGGAGAGAGATAGAGAGTTAGAAACATCGATGAGAGAGACACATCATCGATCAGTTGCCTTCTGCACATCTCCCACTGGGGATGTGCCCGCAACCCAGGTACATGCCCTTGACCGGAATCGAACCCGGGACCCCCCAGTCCGCAGGCCGACGCTCTATCCACTGAGCCAAACCAGCCAGGTCTTGCCTCTGGTTATTTTTAATAAGGAGTACTATTTTACAAGAACAACAAAAGATCTTTTTTTTTTTTTAGGGGAGAGCGCGAACGCAGTCCCCCACTACCACAAATTATGCAGTCGAGTTTCCCACATTTGGGGAAATCGCAGGGGTCAGCACATCCGGAGTGTAATGGATAAGCCTCGCCCTGGGAAAACCACCTTTGTGATCATGGTATCTCCCCTGCCAGGTAAGTATAAACAAAAGATTTAAAGAGAAGTTTGAACCCTGGCTGGCATGTCCAATGGTTAGAGTGTTGGCCTGAGGGTTCAATTCCCCGTCCAGGGCAGTACCTGAGTTGGAGCATGAGTGGGAGGCGGCCAATCGATATGTCTCTTTAACACTGATGTATATATATCTCTCCCCCCCACCTTCCACTCTCTCAAAATCAATGGAAAAATATCCTCGGGTGAGGATTAACAACAACAACAAAAGTAGTTTGAAACCTAAAGACCTAGCAAAAAATCCAGTTCTAAGTTAACAGCTGGGGACTATTTTAAAAACTAGTCCCAATGGCCAGATTTACCAAGAAGGCCAAGGAAGATCTGACTTATTGCTGTGCACATGTCCCCACCATGAAGAATGCTGGCTCCGGACATTCTGATCAGAAGCAATCACCCTACTCTGACTGCTGGCTGCCGAGGTCTATGTTACAATCAGGCATGAGGCGTAAAGCTCCTGCTGCCATGACTCATGTTTTTCTGCCATATGAAAACTTCCATTTTAAATTATTCAGTTGCAAAACCTGGTTCCCAGCTTCTAGGAAAGGCCAAATCTCATAGGGCAGCACAGCACAGACCACCAGGGCTGCTAGTTACAGGAAGCGGGGCAGACTTTCAAGGCAGCAAGGCCCTGGTAGATGAGCTAGTCTAAGCTGCTTCTCATTTTAAAATTGGGGACACTCAGATCTTAAGGTATAAATAAATAAAGTTAAGAGTTTGACTTCAGATTGGATAGACATTTGAGCTGACTGTTACTTATTAGTTAAGCCAGTTAAAAAAATTATTTTTAAAAATTCTCACCTGAGGACATGTTTAGAGATAGGAGGGATCGGGGGAGAAACATCAACTG
Organism: Myotis davidii; assembly: GCF_000327345.1. Taxonomy (NCBI): domain Eukaryota; kingdom Metazoa; phylum Chordata; class Mammalia; order Chiroptera; family Vespertilionidae; genus Myotis; species Myotis davidii. Next base: position 617,056 of record NW_006296617.1, on the reverse strand, counting down.
CTTGTCTTCCATTCACGCCCTGACTGGGGATCAAACCTGAAACCTAGGTATACTGCAGGGGTCCTCAAACTACGGCCCACGGGCCACATGCAAATACAAATATTGTATTTGTTCCCGTTTTGTTTTTTTTACTTCAAAATAAGATATGTGCAGTGTGCATAGGAATTTGTTCATAGTTTCTTTTTTTTTTAAACTATAGTCCGGCCCTCCAACGGTCTGAGGGACAGTGAACTGGCCCCTGTTTAAAAAGTTTGAGGACCCCTGGTATACGGTATGCCCTGACTGGGAATTGAACTGGCAACCTTTCTGTGCACAGGATGAAGCTCAACCAACTGAGCCACACTGGCCAGGCTAAGACACTTAAAAAAAAAGTTTTTACTGGTTTCAGAGAGGAAGTGAGAGGGAGAGAGAGAGATAGAAACATCAATCGGCTGCCTCCTGCATGCCTCCTACTGGGGATCAAGCTTGAAACCCAGGCATGTGCCCTGACCAGGAACTGAACTGGTCACTTCTGTGGTACATGGGTTGACACTGGGTTATTTAAGCCACTTTTGATTAAATGATTTAATTTTCCTCAATAGCAGCTCATCTTTAAAACAGGAAAACAGTAGTGTCTACTTCAAAGGGCTGTATAGGGATTAAGTAAGAAAAGAGCAGAGGGATTGGCGTATAACTTGCTCTCTGTAAGGTCACCCAGTCTATGCAGTTCGGCACAGGCATTCCAACCCACTGGTATGCCAACAGAAAAATGCACAAACCCCAACACTAGAAATTCTGAATGAAACACTTGCCAATTCTGCTGAGACAACTGACAGGTGGCTGTGGTTGTCCCAATGTCCCAGTCTCCTTTCCGGGGAACAAAGAAGAATGAATTCCCTTGTCCCCCTGTGCTTGCGCTAAGCCATGTGACCAGTTCTAACGAATGACTTATGAGCAGAAGTGAAGTGAGGCTGAAGCATTTAATTGCTGGAATGAGACCCTCCAGAGGTCTCTCTCCCTCTGCACTTAGCATCATTCAAAAGAGGGGGCGGAAGGGGGGCTGCTTGTCAGCTGGGTCCCTGAGTGAGGACAATGAAGAGCAGAGGCCCGAGGACAAATATCATGGGTTAGAAAGAAATCTTTGCTCTTTTAAGTCACTGAAATTTTAACCTGGCCTAATGTAGAGAAAAACATTTAGCTAAAGAAATGACAGTAAGCCCTGGCCAGGGTGCTAAGTGGTTAGAGCATAGGCTCACGCACCAAAGGGCTGAGGGCTCAATTCCCGGCCCTGGTTGGGGCTCATGCGGGATGTTTCACGCTCTTTCTATCCCCCTCCCTCTCGTTCATTCTCTCTAAAAAGCAATGAAAAAAGTATCCTCTAGTGAGGATTTAAAAAAGAAACAAAAAAATGATAGTCATTATTACGGTTGTGGTTTAAAAAAATAGTCTAAAAAGGAACTTTGTTCTTTTCATGTAGCCTCAAAAATGAAAACCTATGCGTTCTCCATCATACATGATCCAAGGGAGCCACAGGGATCTGCAGGTCTGTCACCCACCAGCTCCCAATGGCTTCCTGTCCTGGGGATTAGACGGTCTGCGTTTACTCCTGCCGCACACACTACCTGGTCACAGAGGAAACACATCTTCCTCAAGTTTCTCAGCAGAGTAATGTCCACACACAGGATATGGGTGCCAGAGCACATGGCTCTAACTGGCCTGCTAATGAAATCAGAGGGAGACAGAAATAGCCGGCTAATGGAGAGAAGGCAGGAAGGCATCTAAGCACATCCTCCTCACTAAACCCTCAAGCCCCTCCCAAGACAAGAGACAAGATCGGGTTACCTTTAAACAAAAGCAGCAATTTCCCAACCAGTAAGAAGTTCTCATCATAGGCCAAAAAAGGGGGGGGGGGTGTATGGATTTCAGAATGCTAAATTTATTACAGTTAGAAGGCTGTACTTAGTTTTAAAGTGGCAAAATAAAAACGACTTTACCCCTTATCCTTTGGAGAACCACACAAAAGCAGCGAGGAGAATTTCTCGAATCAGAAACATCATATCTTTGACAAAACCAGAGACATCTGTGGCCTCAAACCCCAATATGTGATGAGTAAGAACTGCTAAATGCTATAAAGGTCAAATAGGGTGTTTTGGGAAAGCAGTGAAAGAGAATGGCTGTTGGTATAGGTGTCAGACAAAATGTGCGAGTCCATTTCTACAAAGTTAGTGTTTCACTCTAAGGGGAGAACACCACAACCCATTGTTCACATCAGTGGGAACTGGCTCCGGGACCGGTGACTGAGGCTTCCTCTGAATCAGCCCGGCACGAAGAGGCACACACACGTCAGTCCTACAGGAAGCAGTCTGTCAGGGAGGGAGGGTGACAGAGAGAGCCCGGGTATTACAATGGCCACGCCACATGTCTGAGGACGGGAAAGGCTAGCAGCACCATTCACACATGGAATATTTAAGGAAAACTTCTGCTAAGCTAGCCTCTCACCAAAAAAATTTTCTGCAAATTCTAAGACTAGAAAGGAATCACCTTATTCAAAGATGAATGACAGTTTTAAAAGGATGCAGCACATACTGAACTATACGTTTATTTATTTTATTATTTTTTGCCATTTCGGTCCAGTTTATTATATAATCTAAGTTAGGACAATTGGTATTCACAGATAAGTAATCTTTGTCCATTAAAATGACATTAGACTTGTTTCTGTAGGTTAAATAATAAAAAGTAACTCACATTGATTTGTACAATAAAAATGAACTTTTCATCCATTTCTATTGCCCAGTCCAATCACTGAGGAAATTTCTATTCTTCAAAAGATACTATAAAGACTCTTAAAAATCAAGATTCAGATAAGGGGAAGAGTTTTCAACATTTAGAATCAAAGTATTCTGACCCAGAATACAAAGAGAACTACTTCAAAATGACAAGGAGAAAAACACACAATCTATTAGAAAAATGAACACTCTATTAGACTCTTCACAAAAAATGCTATATTAAAACAGCCAATGGGCATACGAAAAGCTACTCAGCTGCTTTAGTGTCTAGAAAAATACAAAATACACGCAAGCTGCAATTAAAAAAACAAACCCTCACAATATCAGTGTTGGTAAGAATGCAGAGTTATAGTAATCTCATACTGTGGGAGTATAAATTGTTATGACCATTTTGGAAAATTATTTGTTATCCAATAATATTGAATAGACACATATCTTACATATCGCTTCTAGGTATAGTATATAGCCAACAAGAATACTGCATGGAAAATTGCATGACAAGTTAAGAGACAGAAAAAAGGAAGAACGGCTTTTTTTTATATGTGCCTTTAGAATACTTTTTCCCTCATTTTAAACATGGATCTTCCACTTTCAATTTGCACAGGGACCTGCAAATTATGTAGCCAACCTTCACCTGGAGTCTTTTGTCCAGTGTTATGTGAAATGCATCTATATTGTAGCGTGTGTATAGCTAAGGTTTGTTCATTTCCATTCCCATAAAGTATATTCCATTGTATAAATGCACTATTCATTGATTTACTGTTTTTGACATTTGACTTGCTCATTTTAGCTCTTATAGAAGGAATCACTATGAACATTCTTATATTTATCTTTTGATGGACTATACATTTAAATTTTGTGGTAAATTTAAATTTAATGTTCAACATTTCCAGGAAGACCACCAGCAAAGAGGGAAGGTACAAAAAAACCCAACTGCAAAGAACAGTCACCAAAAATGCTGCCATGTAGTAAATGAAAATATATTCTCATGAATTAAAAACAAACGACAAGTGCAGTCCCCTCTATGAAACAAAACGTGCAAAGCAGAGACACGATCACTTAGAAATGATATTAAATGACAAAAGCAGATAAAACATTTAGGAGCAGAGCTCAGAGAAATAAAAGAGAAAAATGGTATTTTTTCCATTATAGGAAAAAAACACACACAACACTACATGGAAAAAGACAAGACATTGCTGAAAACCCAATAAGGGACATGCAGAACCGAAGTTAGGATGACTGGAATGTACAGATTAAAGGGCTCACACCATGTTCCAGGAAAAACATGTCCTGGTAGACTTATTAACTTAAAAAAAAAACCTTTGGGGCATTTAGGCAAAACACTGACTGTTCTCAGATGTCTAAAATCCACAGTCCATGCTAAAAGACATCAGAATTGTGCCTATAACATCCTCAAGGAAAGAAGGGCTAACCCAATAAATTCACATCCGGCCAAAAAGCCATTTGACTAACACTTGAACATTTAAGAGGAAAAATCTCTACAGAGTAACCATGCTTAAGAACACTGGGTAAAAACCTATTAGCAGAGTATTCAGCAGCACATTCCATCTAATAAAGAGGGAATATGCAAATTGACCATCACACCATCACAAAGATGGCGGCACCCACAACAGAGGCCGAGTTCCCATAACGAGCCTTAATGAGCAATCTAACGAGCAATTGGCAGGGACCTGAGGCTGTGTGGTGCTGGGCCGGGACAGGGGATCTGAGGTTGCACCCCAGCCCCGGGGGACCTCAGGCTACACCCCCCACCCCGGCACAGGGGTAGGGGACCGAAGGCCATGCTCCCCGCCTAGCGGGGCTTGACGGGGGACCTCAGGCTGCTCCCCCTGCCCTGGGGGACCTAAGGCTTCATCCCCCCTACCAGGTGAGGCTTGACGGGGGCCCTGAGGCTGTGCCCCACCTCCAGTGGGGATTGATGAGGGATCTCAGGCTGCATCCCCCACCTGGCAGGGCTTGACAGGGGACCTCAAGGACCCCCCCCCACCCCGTGCCGGGGACCTCAGGCTGTGCTGTTCATCCTGGCACTGGGCCGGGGGACTTGAGGGTGCACTGGGGGACCTGAGGCTGTGCATCCTGCCCGGCAGGGCTTGACAAGGGTGGGGCCGGCCGGGTCTGGCTCTCGCCCAATGGGGTTGGGGCTGGCTGGGTCTGGGTCTCGCACATTTTTGAGGCGCCACGGGTGGGCGGGGACTTGACTCTGGGTCCTGCGGCGTGCCCCAGACTCTGACAGGAGGAAGATTTTCGTATATATTTTACTAATTTTCTTTCATCTCTGACACTTCTATTATAAAGGGCAAATAGCAATATTAAAATATTTCCTGTAATTAATCCCCTTTTATGTGTACAAATTTCATGCACCAGACCACTAGTTTAAAAATAATACTCTATGACGAAGTGATCTGTTTTTGTTCACAACACTTGTGACAGCAAATGTGTGTGGGGTTTTCCCTTATATCAACCAGTTCTCCAATGTTCTGAGTAGCAGCTGGGTGTTCAATTCAATTCAATTCAATTCTGACACTAACTACTTGGAGTTAGGACAGAACTTACAGGTTAGGGCAGTGATGGCGAACCTTTTGAGCTTGGCGTGTCAGCATTTTGAAAAACCGTAACTTAACTCTGGTGCCATGTCACATATAGAAATTTTTTGATATTTGCAACCATAGTAAAACAAAGATTTATATTTAAATACCATTTAACAAAGGAAAATCAACCAAAAAAATGAGTTTGCGTGTCACCTCTGACACGCGTGTCATAGGTTCGCCATCACTGGGTTTGGGGCTCAGATCACAAGACTGGCCTCAATTCAGATGCGAGTCACAAGTCCCAGCCTCCTGTACTTCTTCTGACTGACAGACTAGAAGTCGGGGGTCCCCGAACTTCTCTTCAGGAACACATTTTATTTTATTTTATTTTTTTAAATATATTTTATTGATTTTTTACAGAGAGGAAAGGAGAGAGATAGAGAGCTAGAAACATCGATGAGAGAGAAACATCGATCAGCTGCCTCCCGCACATCTCCCACTGGGGATGTGCCCGGAACCAAGGTACATGCCCTTGACCGGAATCGAACCCGGGACCCCTCAGTCCGCAGGCCGACGCTCTATCCACTGAGCCAACCAGTTTCGGCAGGAACACATTTTAATTACTATTATTTCTGGTTTATTATAAAGCTTAAAACTCAGAAACAGCCAAATGGAAGAGATGCTAGGGTAAGGTACTGGGGAAGAGGCATGGAGCTTCCATGTCCTCTACAGGTGTGCCACCCTCCCAGCATCTCAACCAGGAACTCTTTGAACACCAACATTTAGGTGTGTGTGTTTTTTTAAAAATATGGAACACTTCAGGAATTTGCATGTCATCCTTGTGCAGGGGCCATGCTAATCTTCTCTGTATCGTTCTAATATTAGTGTATGTGCTGCCAAGGTAAACACAATTTAGGGGTTTTTATGGAGGTCTCAGTACCCAGCACGGCTGCTAAATCACGTGGCCACTGGTGTTTGAGCTCAGTCTTCAGCCTCTTGTCCCTTCTGTTAGGTTGGAGGTGGAACTAAAAGTTCCAATTCTCCAATCATCATGCCTTAGGCCCCGGTGACCAGCCCCCATCCTGAGGCTATCTAGAGGGCCCCAGTAACCAGTCGTCTCGTTAGCTTACATGATTCTCATCACCTGCCCTGGCTGGTCTGGGTCAGTGGTCAGAGCATCGGCCTGCACACTGACGGGTCACGGTTTGATTCCTATAGTTAAGGGCATGTACCTGGGTTTCATGTTAGATCCTGGCCTGGTAAGGGCTTGTGCAGGAGGCAACCAATTGATATCTCTCTCTGCCCGCCCCTTTTCCTTTCATTCTCTAAAAAAATCAATGAAGTGAATATCCTTGGGTGAGGATTAACAAAACAAAACAAAACACACACACACACACACACACACACACAAAGCCAAAAAACAAAACTCACCACCTCAGAGATTCCAAGGGTTTTAGGAACTCTGTGCCTGAACATGGGGAGGAAGACCAAATATCTATTTCCCATTATATCACAGCAAGTATGGTTTATTACATGACTGTTAGGGTGGGTCAATAGTAGAAAATTAGTAATTCAATATATACTTATTATAGATAAAAAAATTATGATGGCATCTTCATAAAAGCTCAAAAGATATTTGATATAATTTAACTCCATTCTTGGTAAAAACAAAAAAAATTCTTAGTAAAAAAGGATAAATAAATCCTTAAAATGAAGATACTATATTTATCTCCTCCCCAAAGCTAATAAGAAGCAAGGTAAAAAGGTCCACTATTGCTAGCATTATTTACTATTGCCCTGTAGGTACTATTAAGCAATATAAAGAATCCAGAGAAAAAAATACCAGAGAAATAAAGATGAGGAAAAGGAAGTAAGCAATAATTATTTACAGATGTTAAAAACTATTTATCTAAATTTAAAAACCCAAGAAACTCTGTATCTTGACTGTGGTGATGGTTATACAATTATATTCATTTGTCAAAACTCACCAAGTGTACACTTAAAATTAGTGAAACTGGTGATTCAGTGTAGTTCTGCAAATGGATGGATGGGTGGTTCACTATCTAGATAAATGAAATTAGAGGGTTCAGAAAGACACCCCAATACATAAAGGAAGTTGGTATATAAGTGGCTTTCAGATTAGTGGCAGGAAGACAAATCATGCAATAAACACTGTTGTCACAAGTGAAATAATGTTGCATCTTCCACAGAATAAATTACAGATAAAAATAAAGCCATAAAAATCCTAGGAAAAAACTATGGGAGACTTTCATAAATAATCTTGGAGTGGGGTAACCCTTTCTAAATATATCAAAAGTCCAGAAGCCAAAAGAAATAATGGAAAATTCAACTGTAAAAACAAACAAAGGAATAAATTCTATATGGAAGAAAGGTTATAAATAAAGTGAAGCAACAAACTAAGATATGTGAAACTTATATACAGACAAGGGAGCTTGCTAGTTTAGGGGACGGGGATAAAAGGCTAGGAGGGGAGACATGCTTTTCCACTGCATACTGTTCTGAATTTTGTAACAAACACATGATTAAAAAAAAAATAGTGGGCTGGCTTGTATTTTATCTGAAGTCATCTTTCCTACTACTTTGGAGTCGATAAGCATTCTCTTTTGTGAAATAAGTTAAAATAAATATATATATAAAAAGCTGGCACTCCTCTGTCACCCCCAAAATGCTAAGGGTAACTGTAGTGGCCTACTAAAATCAAAGTCTGCAAGACCCACAGTGCAGGTCAAGATTAAATTGACAACCTTTTAGTAGACAAGATATGCAAGAATAAGACCAAAGTTATGATAATCCAGCTCCTGATCTGGGAAAGCATGGCTGCCAATCATCTCTAATCTTTTTATTTTTTTATTTTTATTGATTTCAGAGAGGAAGGGAGAGGAAGAGAGAGACAGAAACATCAATGATGAGAGGAAATCGTTGATTGGCTGCCTCCTGCACGCCCTGCACTGGAAACCGAGCCCACAACCTGGGCATGTGCCCTTGACGGGAATTGAACCTGGGACCCTTCAGTTTGCAGACTGACGCTCCATTCACTGAGCCAAACCAGCTAGGGCATCACCTCTAATCTTTATAGCATTATTAGAAGTCCTCCCTCGCAGGATTGTTGTCAAGACTAGATGAGGAACAGCACCTAAGACATACCTATTCAAGAGTAGCTGAAGGCCTTACTTCTACTTTTCAAATTATGAGACCAACATACCGCAAGACAATTATAGCTGCAAAGAAGTTTTATAATTCCCATTTCCATGTGTCTGTCTTTTGATCTTTAATATCACTCATCCCATAGGTAAGGCATGTGACCTTTGCTCTGCATTGAAGAAATTAAGGAGCCCTGGCTAGTGTGGTTCAGTTGGTTAAGCATTGTCCCATGCACTGAGAGGTCCCCGGTTTGACTCCCCATCAGGGCACATGCCTGGGTTGCGGGCTCGGTGGGGATGTGCAGGAGGCAGCCAATCGATATTACTGTCTCTCCCTCTCCCTTCCTTTCTCTTCTAAAATTAATTTAAAAAAAACTTTCTTTTTTAAAAAAAGAAAGAAATTAAGGATATGAGAGATAAATTGGCTCTGTTCTCAGTCTCGTTTGAACACAGGCAAATCCTTCCTCCTATACCTATTCCCCCATTCTCACTTCCTAACTTTGAAGGGCAAGGATCATGTCCTGTACATTGTCTTCCGGATTACTGAAGATGCTCAGTACACAGCCTCACTGCCTGAGTCAGATGTTCAGGTGTCTGCATTAATCACTGTGCCGCCACAGCAAATGGTCATCATGCCCAACTTCACAAATGTGAATAACTGAAAAAAACCCATTTGGATGCACAAATCATCTAATAGCTTAGCCATACATTAATAATTCAAAATAGACTTTAAAAAAAAGATGAAAAGGACAGTACCATCTGACTAGCAATGTTGCTTTAAGAATAGCTAAGAATCATTAGTAATTAGTTTGCTGAGAGCAAGTATTTTTCAAATGCTTAGAAGTAGCTGGTTGCCCTAGCCCAGTGGTCGGCAAACTGCGGCTTGTGAGCCACATGCGGCTCTTTGGCCCCTTGAGTGCGGCACTTTCACAAAATACCACGTGCGGGCGCGCACGTAAACGGGGATTGAAACTTCGTGGCCCATGCGCAGTGTGGAAGAGTCACACTCAAGGGGTCAAAGAGCCGCAGTTTGCCAACCACTGCCCTAGACGGTTTGGCTCAGTGGATACAGTGGAATGAAGGGTCCCGAGTTTGATTCCAGTCAAGGGCACGTACAGGCTCGATCCCCGGGCCTGGTCAGGGTGCGTGCAGAAGGCAACCAATCGATGTGTCTCTCTCACATCAGACGTTTTTCTGTCTGTCTTTCCCTCTCCCTTCCACTCTCTCTTAAAAAAAAAAAAAATCAATGAGAAAATATCAAAAGAGGATTAAAAAAGAAAGAAAGTAGTAGTTGGTTAAATCTAGAAGGACATATGGACATGTCAATATATTGTTTTTGTCATCATCCCCTTTAACAGACGAGGTAGGAAACTGAGGCTTAGCTAGAATAAGTCAGTTGCCCAATATCACAGAGCTAATGAGGCTGCAGAACTAGCCTGGCATTCAAGCAGGCTGACCCCAGTGGATTGATTGTTCCTCACAGCTTTGCTGAATCCTCTCACTTGTTAAACAATGCTTATAACTGGGCGGCGGGATTAAGGCTCCTTTTTACTTTCTTCTTTATAGCTTTCAAGAAGAAAAGTATGCCAATAATACAGCAATTTCCATTTTGTAAAAGAGACACACATTTTTTTCTTCAATGGCTTAAGGGGTTTCTTGCTTATATTATTTAAATGCTGCATAAGTCCTTCCCTTCAAAGATTACTGAAGCTAAAGCTTCCTTTCCCCAAATACAGGAAATATGAAGTAGCGATGTTCAGATTAGAGCGATATTGTTGGCCTTCCATAACTGCTGCCAAGAAGGCAGTTGAAAGGCTGGCTGTGTGTGGGCACGGGCTGACTCCTCTGGCGCTCTGTCTCTCACGATGAGGACGGAATGAAAATCATGCTTATCAAGAGCTTAGGACGAGGCCTCCTAAATGTTAATTATCCTCATCATTATTGTTGTTAAAACAGCTACTACCACATTCCTTCCATCCGATGATGCACATCTCAGCCCATTTTTCCAAACTAGGCTAACTGATCATTAATACCTGTACTTACTGTGCTGCCCACAACCCCTTTCCCAGTAGCTGTTATCACAAAGATGGGGGCCACTTAGAACCAAGGGGCTTCTGAGAATCAAGAATTGCTATATTTAGTTCAATTCAGGCTAGGTGTTTCCACTTTATTTTTCCTCCTCTAGACCTAGTGATATTAAAACACCAACAACAAGTACGTAACCCACATGTTTCAAGTCTCAGGAAAGTTTTGAATTCAGATTTGAGGTCCTTCACTCCCTTCACCTGTTACAAGAAGAATATGTGGAGAGCCCAACCCAGGAAGTGAAATACCTCTGTATAGTTTAAGTTTCTACAGAAGCCTCTCTTGCTGCCATGGCCCAAATGCCGGCTCCTGACAACCACAACAGAAGAAGGAGTTTTTCTGTTGTGGCTTTTGAAACACAAAAAATAGATCAGAAAACAGAAACACTGATTGTAGTTCCGGTTATCGGGAGCTCTGGACTACATACTACAAAGGTCTGATTTCAACCAAATTGCAGCTTACGTGAAAAGATAAATTGTGTTTGTTGTTTAAAAAAACAAAACACACACAAAAACTTTTGGGAGGCCACCAAATCTAAATAGCCAAAGGTTTCTAGCCAAGAGTGAAAGAACGTAACAGGTGAAATCACAAGGCCTTGCATCTCTGTTTGAAAAAGTGGGACTGAATTGCCTGATACCCAAGTCGTCTTACATTTCAAACAAACAAACCACCTGAGAGCCAGGTACCACACAAAAGCGTGATCTTATCTTTTTAGACCAGGATTCTCAAGTGTTAGTCTTCCACGTCTTCTTCCATCAGCCTCAGTCCTTTTGACTCTGTTGCCTCAATTCCCATTCCTACTGACCCAATTGTTGTGTTCTGGTCATGTGAACACAAAGATACCTGAATGAGGTATCTGAAGAGCCAGGTCCCATGGGGACACATAAATGCAGAAAGGCTCAGACCCCACCTTAAGGATCTCAGTTCTGATGCCCACAACAGGCACCTTGCCATCTGTATTTATTTGCTGGGGTTGCCATGACAAAATACCATAGACTGGGTGGCTTGAACAACAGAAATTTATTTTCTCAAATTTCTAGAGGCTGGGAATCCAAAATCAAGGTGCTGGCCAATTTGGTTTCTGGTGAGAGCTTCTTTTTTTTTTTTTTAATTAAAAAAATTGTTTTTTCTTTATTAAGGTATTACATATGTGTCCTTATCGCCCCATTGCCCCCCCCTCCCCCACTCATGTCCTCACCCCCCTGTTGTCTGTGTCCATTGGTTAGGCTTATATGCATGCATAACAAGTCCTTCGGTTGATCTCTCCTCCTTACCCCCACCCTCCTCTAGAGAGCTCTGTTCTTTTAAGGACACTAATTCTATCAGATCATGGCCCCACCCTTATGACCTTATTTAACCCCAATACAAGTGAAAAAATGCTATAGTAGAGGCATGTCAACAGTGGGAGACCTCTCAGCTGGTTTCACTCAGTGGTTGAGCATCGACCCCATGAACCAAGAGGTTACTGGTTTGATTCCTGGTCAGGCTACATGCGCCCAGGTTGCTGGCTGGATTCCCAGAAAGGGGCATGCAGGAATCAGCCAATCGATGTTTCTTTCTCTCATAGATGTTTCTATATCTCTCTATCCTCTTCCTTCCTCTCTCTCTAAAATCAATAAAGATTTTTTTTAAAGAGGGATTTGTCAGATGAGATGGGAAAACTACATGTGAGGCAGTAAGAAGAGTGATGAGCAAAGACAGGGAGGCATGAAGCTGAAAAGTATAAAGAAAGATGAGGTTTGCCCTAGCCGGGTGGCTCAGTTAGCTGGAACGTCCTGTACACCAAAAGGATGTGGGTTCGATTTCCAGTCAGGGCATATACATAGATTTCGGGTTCAATCCCCCAATCAGGGCACGTATGGGAGGGCAACTAATCAATGTTTCTCTCTCACATCGATGTCCCCCCCAACCCCCAGCTTCCTCTCACTCTAAGTATCAATAAAAACATATGTTCGGGTGAGGATTACAAAAGAAAGATGAGGCTTGAAAGGCCAGCCAGGACTGGGCGCTGACACCCTGCTTACCGTTTTGGCATTCTCCCAGTTTTGGCTCACCTGCTCACCATGCTGATTTATACCCCTCCATCCTTTCAGTTCTAAACCAATGGTCTATCAATGGTTGGCAAACTGCGGCCCGGCAAACCGAGGCTCGCGAGCCACATGTGGCTCTTTGGCCCCTCGAGGTGGCTCTTCCACAAAATACCGACTTTTGCGCATGGGCCACAAAGTTTCAATCGCACTTTACAGCAGGTGGTATTTTGTGGAAGAGCCACACTCAAGGGGCCAAAGAGCCGCATGTGGCTCAGGAGCCGCGGTTTGCCGACCACGGTTCTAGGTAAACCCATGCCGACAATATGGGAAACTGGGTATATATCCAGAGAAACGAAGGGCAGAATGGAGGAAGATTTGCAAAAAGGCAACTAGATCAAGGGCATTTAAGTCCTCAAGGGTCAAGACTATTTTCCACACAATGGCCAGTCATTTTATTTTTTTTAAAATGTTTTATTGATTTTTTTACAGAGAGGAAGGGAGAGAGATAGAGAGTTAGAAACATCGATCAGCTGCCTCCTGCACATCCCCCACTGGGGAAGTGCCCGCAACCCAGGTACATGCCCTTGACCGGAATCGAACCTGGGACCTTTCAGTCCGCAGGCCGATGCTCTATCCACTGATCCACACCGGCTTCGGCGGCCAGTAATTTTATTAAACAAAGGCCAAATACGGTCCCTCCATTCATAACCCCTTCATTGGCTTCTAACTTCTCTCTGAGTAAAAGCCAAAGTTTCACCAAGAATGTACTAGTCTCAGGAATTTTAGACTCACTGTTCTGTTCTCTGTCTGGAAAGTTCTTTCCCAGGAAATGGCATGGCTCCCTCTCTCATTTCCTTCAGGCCCCCAGCCCTCCTTATCTAAAACTTCAACACCCCAGACATTTCACATCCACTATCCTGCTTCATTTATTCCTCCAGAACAGTGATCACTGAGATTCTTCCTTTTTGTTTTGTTAATCCACACCCCGAGAGAGAGAGAGAGAGAGAGCGAGAGAGAGACACCAATGTGAGGAGATATATCAATTGGTTGCCTCCTGCACGTGCCCCGATCGGGGGTCAAACCTGCAACCTAGGTATGTGACCTTGACCAGGAGTTGAACCTGTGACCTTTGGTGCATGGGTTGATACTCTAATCACTGAACAACACCGACCAGGGCATCACTGAGATTCTTTATATTTGACCTGGCACTCAATATATATGTGCTGAATAAATGACAGTATCCTTATGGTTCTAGGCCCTTCAGTCCTCTGCCCCCTGGAACTAGGCAGAGAAATAAATGCACAAAGGACTACTTATCTAAAGAGGGAGGTAAAATGGAGAAAGCTCTGTGGAAAAAAAACATTACCAAGTCTTTATCACAGGCTAAGCATGGAGAAGATCTAAAACAACAGGAAACAAAGATCTCTGACAGTAAGGAGTGAACTGTCTAAATAGGGATTTAAAACCAACCCATGAGATAATCAGAGGACAGGCAAGATATTAATGCTGAAAATTTCGCCTTGAAATAATAAGCTCCCTCCCCTTTTCTGAGTGTTTACTATGTGCCTGCCATGATCAGGCACACGATCTCATTCAATCTCATAGTGCTAATAAGGTGGCTGTCACCAGTAGCTGTGTCTTACAGAGGAAAGCAGTTTAGCTTAGAGAAGTAGCAGAGCTGGGATTTTAAATGGAAGGTCACCGGTTCCAGAGTCCAAGCTTGACCCGCCCTGCTCTAGGCCCCGAAGGAACTCAGGAAGGGGAGTGTGAGTCACTCTCCTGGGCTGGACTGTGAAGGAGAGCTCGGGCCTCTGCACAGGGGAGGGGACAAAGCCCAGTGGCCAGGAGGGCTTGGCAGATGGGGGCCCCAGCAAGTTGAGAGGCCCAACTCCCGTGGAAGATGCATCTGAGACAGTGCCAAGAATGGTAACAGCAGCAAATGCTAACTGACCGACCACTTATAACCTGCTAAGTACTATTCTAAGGTCTTTAACATGCTGGGTCATCTCAATGGCTCAAAGCACTATCTTTATTTTCATTAGACATTCAAGGAAACTGAGTCACAGAGAGCTTAAACATTTGTTCAGAAGCAGCAGAGCAAAGATCTGAACCCAGGCAGTTTGGCTCCAGGTTCATCCTGAACAGATTATTTAGTGGCAAGAAAATAAGGGTGGCAGGCCACCAAAACATAAGTAATATGCAGTGGTACGTGCACAGGCGCACGGTCGCCACAGGCACGGGGCAAAAGTCCTCCCTTGGCTTCTCCGAGGCCCGTCCCACGTTACCAGTAACACTTGCACTCTGTCCTCTCCCCATCCCCACCTCCTGCTTTCATCTGCCCTGATGTGTTTGCTGCCTGGCTGTCTCCCAAAGGCCTCTGATCTAATGGTGAGCATTTTTCCCTAAAGATGTTACCCTCAATTAGTGGTGAAATTTAAATCTGCCACGCAGAAAGCACTCTGCTCATTTACCCAGGCAAATGAGCTAAACCAGAAGGAAGGTCACAGCTCTAAGTATCCTGTCAAAGGCCATTTTTATAGAGGCTTCCATTTGCAGAGGAGCCGGGGCCACCTCTGACCTGCACACAATGCAGACAAGCTGATCCACAGCCACAGCTGTGAGTCATGGCTGCAGGGCTTCGAGATCCCCCTCAGAGATACAGGAGTGAGCGCCTGCCTCTGGACTCTGCCTCATTTTTCCTCCCCTCCAAATGCCCGCAGGGCTTAACCTTGCATTTTGGAGTGGCACTGGTAGGTGTGAATAACACCACCAACTTATCTGTGCTACCAGTGGTCAAAAGTTAATCAGAGAGCCATGCCCTTTGATGGCCGGGCAAGTAAAAACCATGGAGTTATCAAGATCTGTGCTAGCCACAGCCTCAACTTGAAACGACAGGGAGAGCCCCAGCGAAGAAAAGAGCTTCACCACAAGGTCCCGGGAGGATTCAAGATTATTCCAGCCAGGCATACTGCAAATGGGAAAAATCCAGTTGCTCAAAAAATGGGTGAGACAGCTGTGTGTGCCCACCCCTTGCCAAAAGCCCCCTTATCTAAAGATAGCAAATACAAAGCCACAAATAGCTAGCAGAGATCCCCTTACTGGTTTAGCTCTCAGCCTCCTAGATTATTAGATTATTATGCCTCAGGGACTGATATGTGCTTCAAGACATCTTTTAAACGATCATGTTCAACATGCTAAAATTAATTATTAAGTCTGGCCTGTGTGGCTCGGTGGTTGAGCATGAACCCATGAACCAAGAGGTCCCTGGTTCCATTTCTGGGCAGGGCACATGCCTGAGTTGCAGGCTCAATCCATCCCCAGTAGGGGACATGCAGGGACAGCCAATCGATGTTTCTTTCTCATTGATGTTTCTCTCTTTCTAAAATCAATAAAAACATATTAAAAAATTAATTATTAAAAAATGTCTCATTCCACTCTGGCTGGGTGGCTCAGTTGGCTGGAGGGTCGTCCAGTGCACCAGAATGTTTCGGGTTCGATTCAAGGTCAGAGCACATACAAGAGGCAACCGATCAGCGTTTTCCTCTCACACTGATGTTCCTCCCTCTGCCTCCCCCCTCTTTAAATTCAGTAAAAACATACCCTGGGGTGCGGACTGAGAACAACACCCACACGGACTGTCTCCTCCCGGTTATGTATCTGAAGCGTATGAGTGCACACAAATGCACCAAATTCATGCGTAAGAATGTTCATAGCCGCCCTCTCCGGTTTGGCTCAGTGGATAGAGCGTCGGCCTGCGAATTGAAGGGTTCCAGGTTCGATTCTGGTCAAGGGCATCTACCTTGGTTGTGGGCACATCCCCAGTTGGGGGTGTGCAGGAGGCAGGAGGCAGCTGATCAATGTTTCTCTCTCATTGATGTTTCTAACTCTCTATTCCTCTCCCTTCCTTTCCGTAAAAATCAATAAAATACATTTTTAAAAAAAGAATGTTCATAGCAGTACTATTCATAATAGTGCCAAAATGTAAAGTGCCCAAATTTCCATGAAGAGTTAGAAAGAATAAACTGTGGGTTATTCATGCAATGGAATAGTATACAGCAATGAGAATGAATGATCTGTAACCATACACAAGCATGGATAAATTTATGGAATGAGCAGAGCCCGGAATGCTCTGTGGTTGAGCTTCGACCTATGAACCAGGAGGTCACAGTTCAATTCCCGGTCAGGGCACATGCCTGGGTTGCGGGCTCGATCCCCAGTGTGGGGTGTGCAGGAGGCAGCCGATCAATGATTCTCTCTCATTGTTTTTGTTTCTATCCTCTCTCCCTCTCCCTTCCTCTCTGAAATCAATAAAAATATATTTTTTAAAAAATTTATGGAATGAACCACAGATGAACCCAGACATAATGCCAAGTAATGGAAGCCAGACCAAAACTGCATTTGGTCTGAGTCCATTTTAAAAGAACAAAACAATAAAAAAAAAAATTTAATTAATTAATTAAACAAACAAAAGCGGCACACCATTCTGTAACTCTCAGAAACTAGGATAGTGGTTATGGCTGGTAAGAGGAGTCCAGGGCAGGGCGGGAGGGACATGTGGGGCTGGTCATCTTCGGTTTCTTGATCTGGGTACTGATATGCAAGTGTGTTCCATTTGTGGTTATTCATTGAACTATACTCATGATGACTATACTTTACTTTTTTATTTTTAAATCCTCATCTGAGGATATGCTTTCATTAATTTCTAGAGAGAGAGAAACATCTACGTGAGAGAGACACATCTATTGGTTGCCTCCTGTATAGGCTCTGACAAGGGATTAAACCCAAAACCTAGGTTTGTACCCTAACCAGGAAATGAACCTGCCTGGTGCACTGGAGGGCATTTTAACCAACTGGGCCAACTGGCCAGGGCTAAGTGTACTTTCTTAATGATGCTACAACTTCAATGAGAAGTTTTTAAAAACTACAGACATGTCCTACAGATACTGTCCATTACTGAAAATGCCCCATTACAGTGGTTCTCAACCTTTCTAATGCTGCGACCCTTTAATACAGTTCCCCATGTTGTGGTGACCCCCAACCATAACATTATTTTCGTTGCTACTTCATAACTATAATTTTGCTACTGTTATGAATCGTAATGTAAATATCTGATCTGCAGGATGTATTTTCCGATGGTCGCGACCCACAGACAGAGAACTGCTGCTTGGATTTCCGCAGCCTTATCAAGTCAGTGATAGGAGCCACCAAACGATGGCTAACGCTGCCTGGGTGATCACTCTGGTCCAGACATTAAGCTAAGAACATTACAAAGAGGAGTTCATTTACTTCTAAAAAAAATTCTTTTGAAGGAGCTATTATTTTTGTTCCCAATTTGAAGGAACAGGAAAATGAAGCTTAGACAGTGTAAGGCCAGCTACTATATGAGGAAGTCAGGATATCAGGGTGACTCCAAAACTCATGGACATAACACCTGGGTATCTAAATGAGAAATGGGTTCGTGCTATAAACATAGAAGTTGCATTAGGCTCCCAAACTTGTTCATGACCCTGACTTTTATATTGAGTCTAGGCCAGCTGTCTTGTAAAGTGTATCACATTCTAGATTTTTCTGATTGTTTCCTTATAAGATTCAGATTAAGTATTTTAGTCAAGGAGGCACACAATATTAGCCTGAACTGCTAGTGGGGGTGCCAGGGCTAATGATTTTAAGATAGTAAACTCCAGATCTCTCCATTATAAAAGTACACCCCCCCCTTTTTTGTTAATCCTTACCCAAGTTTATTTTTCCATTGATTTTTAGAGAGTAGAAGAGAGGGGAGAGACAGAGAGAGAAACATCGATGTGAGAGAGACACATCGATTGGTTGCTCCCCCAAGGGCCTGCAACCGAGGTACGTGCCCTTGACCGGAATCAAACTGGGACCCTTTCAGTCCAAGGGCCGACACGCTACCCACTGAGGCAAACCAGCTAGGGCCATTTCCCTTTTATAAATGGTAATTAATGTGTTCGTTGATATTCTGAAACCATGTAACTATCAAGTTCCC
Organism: Myotis davidii; assembly: GCF_000327345.1. Lineage (NCBI taxonomy): Eukaryota > Metazoa > Chordata > Mammalia > Chiroptera > Vespertilionidae > Myotis > Myotis davidii. Next base: position 598,462 of record NW_006296617.1, on the reverse strand, counting down.
TGAAAACCATTTCATAGTGATTTTTTTTTTTACTTTTTAAAAATCAACTACTGCGCCATAACTTATATACAATAAACTTATTTAAAAGTATATAATTTAATAATTTGAAATATGAATACAGGAGTGAAATCATCACCACGACCAAGATACAAAACGCTTCCATCACCCCCAAAAGGTTTTCCATGTCCCTTTGTAATCCATTCTTGCACTGCTAACTCCCAGGCTGATCTGCCTGCTGTCACTATAGATTAGTTTGCATTTTCCAGAGTTAGGTATAACTGGAATCATAACTTGTAGTCTTTTGTATCTGGCTTCTATCATGCACAGCTTTTAATGATTTGAGATTCAAACACGTTGTTGCATGTTGCAGGAATTTATTTCTTTTGGCCCCTGAGTAGTATTCCAGTGGATGAATGGACCAGCTCATTTACTAACCTGTGGATGGGTGGTTTCCAGTTTGGGATTTCATGAACAAAGCTGCTGAAAACAGCTGACCATGTCTTCATTTCTTTTGGACTAATACCCATGAGTGGAATAGTAAGTGTATGTTTAACCTTTAATAAACTATCCAAGAGATTTCCAAGGTCAGTTTATATACCCTTTTATAGTCCCAGCAGCAGCCGGTAAGGGTTCTAACTGCCCGAGATTGTCACTTGGTCCTCCTTGTCAGTCATTTCATTTCCCAGTGATTTTAATTTCATTTTTAATATTTTTAAAAAATATATTTTTATTGATTTCAGAGAGGAAGGGAAAGGGGGAGAGAGAAACATCAATGATGAGAGAGAATCATTCATCGGCTGCTTCCTGCATGCTCCCTACTGGGAATTGAGCCCGAAACTTGGGCATGTGCCCTTGAATGGAATGAAATCCAGGACCCTTCAGTCCACTGAGCCAAACTAGCTAGGACTTTAATATGTTTTTATTGATTTCAGAGAGAGGAAGGGATAGGGAGAGAGAGAAAATTAATGATGAGAATCATTGATTGGCTGCCTCCTGCATACCTCCATCAGGGATCAAGCCGGAAACCAGAGCATGTGCCCTGACCTGGAATCGAACCGTGACTTCCTGGTTCATAGCTGACGCTCAACCACTGACCCATACTGGCCAGGCCTCAGTGATATTAAAATCCAGTAATGTTTTTTGCCTGAATTTGTTATGCATTTGTATGATTATGTCTATCTCCACCATCCCTGGACCTTATGGGGGAGAACGTTAGTTCAACATAGTGCCTAGCATATAGTAGATGCTTAATATACATATTTAATAAATATCTGTAGAATGAATAAAATCTATTATTCCTCCAATAAAAAGATGGTAAGCTAAATATTTTTAAAGCTAATAAGTGACTTATCAGGAAGTTTCTGTCTACAACCATTCTGTGCATTACCCTGCATTTTCCCACTCAACCAGAGATGAGACTCAAACTTGACCTGATTCTGCTGCCCCTCAAGAGAGGCAAGTATATAAAAAGGCCGCTAAGTGCAGGCACCAAAACCCCAAGGCAGGGTTGTGTGGCTCAATCTTATGCCCTCCAGCAAAGGGCTTTAAAAATAGTAAATGTCAATTGTAATATTGTGCCCATGTAGGTGCTGCGATGCCCCAAAGACTAAGCCCTGGTTCTGTCACCAGGTTTTGTGAAGGTTTCCTCCTAAGAGTGGGGAGGAGAATGTAAGTGCTGCCACATTCTCTCCAGCCAAGACCCTCCCCACAGCGATGTACCCCGGTCCCTTCCCAAGGGCCAGCTTCCCACCACATCTTGTGAAATGACAGCACTTATGTCAAGTGCCTGGGCCAGAGCAAGCACAGTTAACGTGTCCGAAACAGAAAATGGGAGCGTCGCCGTGATGAAGGCCATCTTTGGCATTATTATTTTAATCAGCTACTGGGCTTCCTTGACTCCAGGGGATTTTCCATTCCACAGGGACTAACTGAAATTAAGATGCACTAACAAAACGGTGGTCTATAGCTATTTATATGATACGGCCTGAATACATTATAAGTTGAGATGGAAAAGTAGGGGCCTTATGCCCAAATGAAACTGCTTCTGCCTGGGAACAGCTGCTTTCTCCGCCCTCGGCAGTGCTTGCGAGGGGTGCTGGGGACTGGTCACTACCCAGGAAACGAAGCAGTTAAGGAAAGGACTGCCCCTCTTGCCCTGCCTTCTCCCATTACTAACAGAAAAAGGTTTTGTTTTTTTAATCATAGAAAGAGGGAGAGGAGGTTCGGTCTCACACATTATTCAAAGGAATCGCTCCTAGGGAGCGCTGTTTTTAGTTCAATGACTGACAAGTGAGGCCTGGGCCTGGGGAATATATGCGGCAGAGCCCAGATGAGCAGGCAGGCACTCCGCCTGCAGGGTACTAGCCCCCCTGGACGGAGAGGGTGACACTGGAAGCTGCCTCAGGGGGTTTCTCCATTGGCGGACAAGAATATTTTCCCCAACTGTGGGAAAAAAGCCTTGACTCAAAATTGGTCCAGAGATCTGGGATTTGAATCCTTAGTTGTGTGACCACAGTGAGGTCAGTTCTTCTCAGGACTGTGAGCAGGCTCTAAAAGTAAGTACTCACCCCAACTCCAGGGAGATAAACTCTGGACTGAACTGAATATTCCTACTTCCTGCCACGCACAGAGAGCTTAGATTAGCGGGGCCAACATTCTCTCTCAGGACTCAGCCTGCTATAGAAGGGAGCAGTGACTCCATGGCCCCGACCACTTTTCCATGCAGGTGAAAACTGGAAGAAAAAGCATTCCAGCCAGAAATGCAGTCTATCTGATCCCCAGCACACCCCTCCCCGTGGTGACCTCAGAGCAGCTGCAGGCGCTCCATGCCCTCTTCCAGCCCTCCCATGTCACCAGAGCTGCGAGAATAAAATACCTTATTAGCACAGCAGGCGCTGAGGCCGTACCTGGGCTGGGGCTAAAGGCATCTGCAAGTCAATCTGGAAGCTGCTCTACCTACTGGCCATTTGCTGAACACATTCCAACGTTAGGAAATACGAAACAAGGGGCCAAGAGCTCAGGGAAAAGACAGGTGCAAACCAGAGCCAATTTCACCCACAGGCTCTGGGTAACCTCAGAATGCGGGGAGCGCTCCGATGCAGAGTCCTGGCAAGAGGGCACAGGAGCGCAAACTTTCAGACAACAAGGCAGTGGTCCTTTTCCTGTCACCTGTTTAGGAGGAGTTAGCAACTGACTCACTAACGATGGGCAGGGGAGACGGCAGTCCCCGAACCCTGCCCTGGGCCGCCCTGGACCTAGGAGCTGCCTGCAAACAAAGCTTCTCTCCCTCTTGACACCAAATTTTGTCCTCTTCTCAGATCAAAGATTAGAATGCAGCTGACAGATGAAATTAAAAAATGCCCAAGGTACAGTGTCAAGTCAAACAGAAAATAAGCTGCAGGATAATATGTACACAATTTCATGTTTTTAAACTTTTTTTGGGGGGGGGGCAGCATTAGCAGAAAAAATATTATAATTATTACTGATTACTTCTGGAGATAGGGATTATAAGGGACTTGCATTTTCTGTTATATACCTATAAAACATCTATGGATATTTATGATGATTCCATTTTTAATAGTGAGCATGTTTACTGCTCTTGTAATTAGAAAAAATATTTGTAATGTGATGGAATGGTTCAAGTTGTTCAAATCATAAAGGTCATACCACTCCCTCTCCACCACAAGGTTTGGTTTGGTTTGTTTTCTACAGTGCGCTCGCTGGCTGTGATGCTGATAGGAAGAGGCAGGTGGGTAGCAAGGCAGGCCCTGAGGCACAAAAGAAGAGGGGTGGGTTTCTTTCCCACCACCACCTGCAGGAGTGTAAACCCCCAAGCACTGCTCTTGAAAGTGTTGATGCAGTATGTCATTTGCCAGGACAAGCAAGTGACAAGTTGTATGAGATAAACATAAAAGAGCCAGGCACAGGTCTTTTGACTTTGAGCTGCTTGGGGCGGGCCTGGCAAACAAGCTTCATTTGGAGTATCATTTCCAATTGGCCAGAAGGGACTGCCTGAACAACCATGGGATCAATGGCAATTTCTACCAAGAATGAGAGGGAGAGATGGGATGGGGAGGTCAGGTGGCAGCACAGGCTTTCCCTAAGAAAAGTACAAGTTCAGTGTAAGCGGGAGCTGTGGAAAAACCTAATCCATAATTTACTCCCTCACTCAGTGAAATCCTATAGTGCCCCCACGCCCAGCTCACAGGGGTGCTCTGTCTAGGGAGGGACACGGTGTCGTTCGTCCCAGCCCTGTCTCAGACAGGAGCCACCTGATGAAGTGGCTATGGGTGGTGTCAGAAGGGGCTGTGGCTGATGGAGGCATAGACAGTCACACCACACAAAGGGATGTTTTATAAGACAACTGTCTAGACCAGCCATGGGCAAAGTACGGCCCACAGGCCGCATCCGGCCCGTTCGGCTGTTCTATCCGGCCCGCGGAGCCGAAAGAGCGGAGGGTTCTCTTGCTCTCCCCTCCGCTCCTTCACCAGCAGCAGTGTTAACATGTATTAGTTCACACACACACTCCATCCATGCTTTTGTTCCGGCCCTACGGTCCAGTTTAAGAACCCACTGTGGCCCTCGAGTGAAAAAGTTTGCCCACCCCTGGTCTAGACTCTCATAATTTTTTTTTTTTTAATTTTAAAAAGGGCAGGCAGAACTGCTCTGGGCTATCAGAGATGAGGAAGCAATAGCCAAACACACTGTGAATATTGATTGGCTCCTAGCACAAAAAATTCAGTTTTTTTTTAAAAATATATTTTATTGATTTTTTACAGAGAGGAAAGGAGAGAGATAGAGATAGAGAGTTAGAAACATCGATGAGAGAGAAACATCGACCAGCTGCCTCCTGCATATCCCCCACCGGGGAAGTGCGCGCAACCCAGGTACATGCCCTTGACCGGAATCGAGCCTGGGACCTTTCAGTCCGCAGGCCGACGCTCTATCCACTGAGCCTAACTGGTTTCGGCAAAAAATTCAGTTTTAAGACAAATGAGTAAATTTAAACACATACTACTTATATAAAACTAGAGGCCTGGTACACAAACTTTGTGCATTGGGGGGCAGGGGAGTGGGAGTGGGTCCCTCAGCCCCCTGTGCCCTCTCACAGTCTGGGACCCCTCGGGGCATAGCTGGCAGTCGGACATCCCTCTTGCAATCCAGGATCCCTTGCTCCTTACCGCCTGCCTGCTCGCTGCTCTTTACCGCCTGGCTTGCTGCTCCTTAGCACTGCCACAAAGATGGGAGAGGCTCCTGCCACCTCCGCTGTGCTCACCAGCCCTGAGCCCGGCTTCTGGCTGAGTGGTGCTCCCCCGTGGGAGTGCACTGACCACCATAGAAACTGGTCATTTAGGCTTTTATTATATAGACTAGAAGCCCCGTGCACAAAAATTTGTGCACTGGCAGGGCTGAAGGGGGTCCCTCGGCCCAACCTGTGCCCTCTCACAGTCTGGGACCCCTTGGGAGATAACCACCTGCTGGCTTAAGCCTGCTTCTCTGGTGGCAGATGGCACGCCCAATCCCAAGGTGTCTGCCCCTTGTACCCCGGTCGCAGATGGCAGGCTCGGATCCCGCGCTGGGGCAGGCAGTGGCTCAGGATCCCGCTGCCACCTAAGCTGCCCCGGAGCAACCAAAGGACTTACATGCAGGCATAGAGGCCTAACCAATGGACACGGACAATGGGGGGGTGGAGGGGGGGTTGGAGGGTGATGTGGGGCCAGGGACACATATGTAATATCTTAATCAATAAAAAATATATTAAAAAAATAATATTGAATTAATGCTAATATTCTTTTTTTTTAAGAGATGAGACAGATAATCTGTATTGCCAACAAACATCTCTCTTTTTAAAATATCCTCATCCAAGGATATATTATTGATTTTAGAAAGAGGAAGGGAGAAAAAGAAACATTGATATGAGAGAGAAATATTAATTGTTGCCACCGGTGTGCACCCTGACCAGGGATCGAGAATCTGCAATCTAGTTATGTGTCCTGACTGGGAATCAAACCCTTGACCTTTCAGTGCATGGGACAACACTCCAATCAAATATGCCACACCGGCCAGGGCAATACTAACATTCTTAAAAGTGATAATATTGTAGTCATGGAGAAGAAAGTCCTTAAGTTTAGGGACCTATGCTGAGATTTTTAGGAGTGAGGTGACATAGAGCCTGCAGCTTACTTTCAAATGGTTCAACAACTATAAAAATTAGGCAAGTAAGGGGAAATGCGCAAAATGTCTACTGGTGACTACTGGGTGATTGTTGTATGACTTTTACAACTTTTTTTTAAAATATATTTTATTGATTTTTTTACAGAGAGGAAGGGAGAGAGATAGAGAGTTAGAAACATCGATGAGAGAGAAACATCGATCAGCTGCTTCTTGCATGCACATCTCCCACTGGGGATGTGCCCGCAACCAAGGTACATGCCCTTAACCAGAATGGAACCTGGGATCTTTCAGTCCGCAGGCCGACACTCTATCCACTGAGCCAAACGGGCTTCGGCTTTAAATACATATTTTTATTGATTTCAGAGAGAGAGAAAGAGAGAGAGAGAAACATCAATGATGAGAGAGAATCATTGATCGGCTGCCTCCTGCACACTCCCTATTGGGGATCGAGCCCACAACCTGGGCATGTGTCCTTGACCAGAATCCAACCTGGGACCCTTTAGTCCGCAGGCCAACACTCTGTCCACTGGACAAAACAAGCTAGGGCTCTTACAACTTTTCTATAAATTTTACAATTTTCAAATTTAATAGTTGAGGAGGAAAGAAAAAGAGTCACGGATATTTACATTTAATAGTAAAGTCTGACCGGCAAGGAGGACCAAATGCCTGGAGGGTGAAGCTTAGAGCAATGACTAGCACACACTGAGCACTCACTCCTGTGTGCCAGGCACCTTGCTCAGCGCCTCACAGACAAGTCTTCCTGCACCCTCACAGCAGCCCTGGGAGGCAGGTCTGTCATCTCGTTCAGTTTATAGATGAGCAAATGGCAGAACAAAGATCTAACCCCAGTCTACCTAGATCTGAAGCTCTGTATCACTAAAATGCCTCCCTAGCTAATCTGTTTATTTATTTTAAGAATACCAGGAAAAAATGCTACATGGGCCCAACAATGGGGGAATGGTTTAAATAATCTGTGATACAGCCATTTAATGGAACAAGATGTAAACAATTCTAAAATCAATGCCCACCATAGTATAAAAACAGAAGAGAGAAAAGGAGGGACGAAGGGAGGGAAGAGGAGAAGTGGGCGTGAAGGCAGGCAGACAATGACAGTGTGATAGCACTGGGTATGAGAGGGAGGAGTCAAGAGTGTGGCCGGCAGCTGGCAGGCAACGATGAGCCAGGAAGAGGTTTTCAGTAGAACTGTCACATGCTTAGGATGGACTGAGAAGGGTGTGATGGTGGGGGCAGCAGAACTCAAGTGGAGGGGACAGAGCTAAGAGATGACCAAGTGAAGCGATGGACTTGGGAATTGATTAGCTAAGGCGGAGATGTCCCTGAAGCTCCGAGCGTTTTGGTGAGAGGGGACAGTGGCGCAGTCTAACAGAGCTTTCAGAGAAGGAGCAGCTTGGTGGCAGACTGTGGGCCGGGTGGAGGAGGTCTTCATATCTGAAAGGTTTCACAAGTAGAAGAGCAAGGAGAGCTATAATTTTGTCACTGGGTGTAAAGAAAAGCTAGAGGGCATGCGGACAACATTCAAGCACCTGGTACTACCACAGGGGAGCCACCGGAGGAGGCCACTCACAAAAGGCTCCTCCTGAGAAGGGGAAGCTCTCCCAGACAGGAAAATCCAAACTAATAAGTGCAGAAGGAATTAGAGTTAGAACTATGGTGAGCAGGGTCTCAGGCAAGAACCATCAATGGATACTAAAACTAGTGGGCGAAAGTGTTAGGAGAAACCAGACATTAGAGTCTCAAATCACCTCCCTACAAAATCCTTACTCATTACAAAGGGGCAAATAGTAGCTTTACAGTGGAGAAGCCTGGCAGGCACCACCATCTCAGTCAAGGGATCAAGACATCTCCAGTGGGACGGCAAAAGGACATCACATGCCACCTGGGGTGAGGCAGTGAGGCCACAGCATTGCTTCCCTGCTATTTCTGCCAAAAGCACACCCCTGAACCTAATCATGAGGAAACATCAACAAAACTAAACTAAAAAATAGCCACGTTGAGGAACATCCTACAAAATAACTGCTCTGTACTCTTTATTTATTTTTATATTTTTTATTGATTTTTTGCAGAGAGGAAGGGAGATAGAGAGTTAGAAACATCGATGAGAGAGAAACATCGATCAGCCGCCTCCTGCACATCTCCCACTGGGGATATGTCCGCAACCCAGGTACATGCCCTTGACCGGAATCGAACCCGGGACCTTTCAGTCCGCAGGCCAACGCTCTATCCACTGAGCCACACCGGCTTCAGCTGCTCTGTACTCTTTAAAACTATCCAGGCCATTAAGAACAGACAGACTAAATGGTTTTAGATGAAAGAAGACTTAAGAGACTGACAATTGTATGTAATCTCTCACAAAAAAATTATCTTTTACTACACAGGACATTTTAATGGAACTAATGAAATGAAAATGTCTATAGATTATATAGGTTAGTACTGCATCAGTGTTAATGTCCTAGTTTTTAAAATTACATGGTGATGTAAGAGAATGTTTTTTAGGAAATATCCACTGAAGTATTTAGGAGTAAAGCTGCATCATATCTGTAACAAATATTTCAGGGGAAAAAATACAAATATGTAAAGAAAGAATGATACAGGTAATATGGTAAAATGTTAACATTTATGGAATTTTTTGTTACTTTCAAATTGTTACAACACGATTTTCCTATAAATCTGAAATAAGTTAAAAAAAATAAAGGGAAAAAGAGCCCACCTCCTCCTTCCAATGCCACAAACTATCTCCCTGAAACATTGGTGCAACTAGAGAGAATTTAATCACCCAATTGCTTTGTGTAGATTTCCTCCTGGCCCAAGGGAGAGGTGCCAGGAAGAAACAGATACAAAACCAGTGTCTAGGCCTGGCCAGTGTGGCTCAGTTGGTTGGAGCGTTGTTCCATGAACTGGAAAGTCGGGGCTTTGATTACCCACCATGGCACATACCTGAGTTGTGGTTTGATCCCCAGTCAGGGCCAGTACAGGAGGCAACCGATCAATGTTTATCACATTGATGTTTCTCTCTCCCTCCCTCTCTCTAAAACCTATAAACATATCCCCTGGTGAGGATTAAAAAACAAAAACAAAACCATGGACACTCAGAAAAAGCCTTGGTTACAGAAGGGACTAAACAAAGCTGCAGGTCTGCTGTGATTATGCAAAGTGCTTGCTGTTTCAATGCTAAGCCGGTGTGCTGCAGAGAAAACCCTGGAAATAATGACAAAGTCTTTAGTGGGCTTCCATTTGAAACCTACACTCCCTGGTTCTGCACATCCTGAGGGAGTATTAAAACCAGTCACCCAACTTAGTATGGTGCTGCTTAAATTATCAGCAGAGCCTGGCAGGGTGTCCACACCACACAATACTTCCTATCACTACAGATAACACCGGAATCAGGAAGAACACAGAGGAGACCATAATCCTCACCTTGGTTTCAAATCAGTTTAAGCCTATATTCTTGAGCTCAACTACTAATGCTCAAGAATTCATGTAATCCTGTGCCCACTGCACCTCCTTCTCCCCAAAGCTCATCAGCTTTGAAAGCATCCAGGAGAAGAACAAGGGAAACAGCATGAAACTAGAAGCTCCAGGGGTTTCAAAAGAGAGGCCAAAAGACATGTTGTAGGAATTCTAAGTGAATGAAATGTATGTTTTAACACAGGTAAAATTGTGTCACTTCAAGAACAAAGAAGAAAAAATTTAAGACAGTTGGCTTTCACATAACACCAAGTTGTGAGTGGAGTTGAATGTAGTTGCTTGATAGAAGATACCCAAGCTGTTTTTGTTTTGTTTTTTATCTCCATTAAAAAAAATTTTTTTTAAATCTCTCAAAACATGAATCTCAGGCACTATAACAGTTACAACTAGTCATTCATTTTATTAAACCAAAATGTATTACCATTTGTGTCTAGTCTAGCACTGAGGACACAATGAGAAATAAGACCCTTTCCCTGCCCTCAAGAAGCTGACAGGCAGGCAGGCTGCATGCTATGACAGGGAGCTGGGGGCACAGAGAAGACACCTAGATGGGCCACAACCGCAGCCTTGAGAACAGGACAGCTCCCGTGCTCTGAAAGCTCTACTGGACCTGGCACCACAGCCTCACAACTATGGAGATAGAGAGAGGAACCGGACAGCTGTCGGGACTCCATCTCACACTGAGCGAGAGCCGATTCCAGAATCTCTAGAGGGCTTAGCCTCTGGAAAGCATGCTGTGTAGACAGTGAAAGCTGTAATTGGCTCTGAGGTAACACACTTACCTGTGGCTTCAATGTACTCAATGCATCTCTCAATAAAAACAGGAATTGGCTTCTCGGGAGTCACGACGGTTGTTAAGGGGACCCCAAAATAGTTACTCTCCCAGGTTGCCTTTGTGATGGATGGCCGGGGTTTAGGCTTTGGTTTCTGTCCAAGAAAGAGAAAAGAAGCAGAAAAATAAAGTGAGTCTCATCATGCACCTACACATCAGGAAGGCTTCCCGGGGAGAACACACAGTGGTGCGGAAACTGCTGGAAAGGTTCCAAGCAGGATAGAGAGACCCACTTGTTCATCTCACTAAGTTTGCATTTTCTAGCCTCCAAGTATCACACAAGCTGCCAGCAAGCTCCCTCATAATCACACCTTGAGCAAGAGACTGCAGTGCCAGAACAAAGGTGTTTATAAGAAGCAGGCCATGTTTATTTAATAACAATGAAATGACTATCCACAGCCTTTATCAGGGGTGCACTGGCATAAACAGGAAGTTTTCCAAACATCCCGAATGGCAATAGATGTTATACACTCAAAGATGACTAAACTCTTAAAAAGATAAAAGATGGAATTGAAGACTGATAACTTACTCTTTCCAGAACAGAGATAGACCATGTATTCTGCTAAGGCTGAAAGCCCCGAGTGAGAATTCCCTTAGATACATCACCTGGTATCAATGGCTTCTGCATTTGAAAAGGCAAAACTAACTCATCAAAGATAACTCTTTTCTTTCTCAGCAGTCACCTTCCTCACACAGTAGGAGTAGCAGCTGCAACTACTTGAGAGCTTACTATGTACTAAGCAAGTCCCAAATATTATTCCTTTTAAACCTCATGATATTCCATTTACCAAGGAAAAATGTCACATACCTAAATGACACAACTAGTAAGTGACAGTGCTAGGATTCGAACACAGGAGGGTCTGTCTCCAAAGATCCTGTCAGTAGTTATTACTGTTAGGAGTTACCCAGATTGTAGTGTATCTTTAATCATTTATCCAACCATACAGTCATCGTCTGCCTAGCCCAAGGACTTTTGAAAAAACACAATGAACCCATTGGTGAAGAGCACAGGTTTTGCAGTTAGCCAGACTTGGGTAGGTAACTGAATTTTCTAGGACTCAACTTCATCTGTAGAATGGGGTTCCTAACACCCAAAATCACAGATCTGCTGTGAGTCTGGAATGAAATAATTCATATAAAGCACTTAAGCAAGTGTCTGCTGCATAGTAAGTATTCAATTGATGGAGGCTCAATTTTCTAGCTAACTTAGATTGTTTGAAGATACCTCTTCATCTTGTTCTAATATTGGGGGAGAGGGGAGTATAAGATTAAAATTTATTGTCTATGTACTAGTACTATGGTTAGAAGGCTTTATGGTGCTTAGAAATAGCTTCCTTGCAGCTTAAAAGTTCCATTTTTAAAATTCCTTAAGGCCAACTAATTTGGAAGTCTCAGTTTTATTGAAGAACAGTGCTGCTATTAGTTTTGACAGCCAAATCCTGCCAAATTGAGATTGGTAAAAAGAATCACCGAAATCCAGAGTCTTCTTTGCATATTCAGATTCTAGAGCTAATAGGCTAAACAGAATGAAGAGAATATTGTTTGATTCATTGTGATCTGGCTTCAAACGTATAAAGATAGAAGCTCTCAGCCCGTCTTCCCTTTAGTAAGAACTCACATTGTTGGGCAACTACTGTATACTGGATGCTGAGCCACTTCCCTTCCATCATATCATTTCACCCTCATGTCCATCTTGTGAGCAGGTTGCTGTCCCTGAGATGCTAAGTCACTTAACCAAAGTCACAGAACTTGTCTGTCAGGGTTCAAACCTAGGTCTATTAGATTCTAAAGCTTAAATTCTTTTTTTAAAAAAAATATTTTATTGACTTTTTTTACAGAGAGGAAGGGAGAGGGACAGAGAGCTAGAAACATCAATGAGAGAGAAACATCGATCAGCTGCCTCCTGCACACTCCCCACTGGGGATGCGCCTGCAACCAAGATACATGCTCCTGACCGGAATCGAACCTGGGACCCTTGAGTCCGCAGGCTGACGCTCTATCCACTGAGCCAAACCGGTTAGGGCAAAAGCTTAAATTCTTTATGTTGCACTTCACATAAGTAGAGGATGCTAGGGGGACAGTCTAGATTGGTTCTTTCATGTAAAGATACATCATAAATCATTTATTTGTTTTTCCTTATTTCTTTGTAAAAAGTGTGAAGTCAGAGCCTGCTTGCCTTGGCAGTCTATACGGGGAGATATCGGCAGCTACTCCCCACAACCTGAGAGGCCATGTCACTGGTCTCACAAGGAATGGGCATACTGCAGTGGGCCAGGGCCAGGCTTGTTAAGTGTGTGGCTCTTCTCTGGGTCTTAAGGATCCATTCACATTCCTCCATACTGAATCAGTTAGCTGATAGCAGGTAGTATGAAATAGAGACTGGACTGTCTTTCCCTTTGGGTTGTCACTTCAGGTAATGTCACCCCGCAGCCTAGAAATAGGCTTGTTCCTTCTTTCATATATATGTTATCCTCTGCTGTTCTTTTTTCTTGCCACTTGTTTGCACAGGAAGTCCTCAAAGAATCTCAGACTAAACAGGAAGTGATCTGTTTTCTCTATAAAGGCTATCAAAAGGAATGAGAATGGGCAGGATAAGGAAAGGGAACAGTTGACTCAGACCTAGAAGCTAGTGTAGTGGCTTTTATGTAGAGACCCCTACTTTTAAGTTTACAGGTTGTACAAATTTGTAAGTAACCTGCCCTTCTAAATTGGTCTTATTAACTTGGAAATGAACTGAATCACTGAAGATATACCTGGGTCCCTTTACCTTGATCCTATTTTGTTACCCCCCTCTTTAGATGGTGTTTTAACAAAGGCCAAAATCTCAGTTTTATTTCTGTGGTTTTAGGAAATTTCCCATATTTTAGATCATTTTTTTCCTTATGTGTGCTTCAAATACAGGGATTGAATTATTTTGGAGCAAATATATCAACAATATTTATGAGCATGGACTTTGGGGAAAGGGAAGACTGGGCACTATGACAGCTATTTCAAATAGCTATAGGACGACCTCATGGAAAGAGAACAGAGTTTACACGATTTCCAAGGGTCATGCTGGGAAAGAGAAGAGGAATACACAGAAAGGCAATTTTGGCCAATATAAACAGAAAGTTAAAAACAAGAAAACCCCAGCTGTTTAAAAAAGATGGGAACTGCTGTGTAAGTATTCAAAGCAGAGGCCGCAACCTACCTGCCATACCCGTCAAGGAGATTCTGCCATCGAATGGAAGGCTTTAAAATGAGACGTCTCATAGATAGCCCCCTCACCTTGAAGGGTCGAGATCTAGTTTAGCACTTCAACTTACGAATACAGAAATAGAGAGTAAGCTTTAACAGCGTCAACTCCCCTTACTGAATGACATGGATTCTCTCTCTCTCTCTCTCTCTCTCTCTCTCTCTCTCTCTCTTAAACAAACTCTGATTTACAGACTGTCACATACTCCCTTGAAATAAATGAAGGCTCTGTAGGGTGTTACAAAATAAGGTAAGGAATTCTTTTTTTTTTTAAATATATTTTATTGATTTTTTACAGAGAGGAAAGGAGAGAGATAGTTAGAAACATCGATGAGAGAGAAACATTGACCAGCTGCCTCCTGCACATCTCCCAATGGGGATGTGCCCGCAACCCTGGTACATGCCCTTGACCGGAATCGAACCTGGGACCTTTAAGTGCGCAGGCCGACGCTCTATCCACTGAGCCAAACCGGTTTCGGCAGGTAAGGAATTCTTGTGCAACTAATTCTAAACCTTCTTAGTAGCAAATCAGACTGTGGTGCATGCCAAGAGTTGGGCCAGACTGCTGATACAACAAGCACCACATCGGGTATCTGAAGAGTCCTGGGCAAATGGAAGATGGAAATGCCATTCTTCTGAGTGGCCTGCCAGATGTCTCAGTCCCCGGTCAGACATGTGTCACTCATTAGGAGTCACTAGAGCCCTTTCAGCAGCAGGTCCTTAGAGAGCAGAAAGTAACAGCATGCTAACATCCATCTTCTTTTGGGGGCACTCACTTAGCAGGCTAAATTGAGAAAAAGAATCTAGCCAGAGGAAACCAAACCCTGAGAATAATCTACACATCTGTGTCTCCAACTTTAGAGTCTGACTGAGTCAAAACCGGAAAATAATAGTGATTCATTAGGAGCGGTCGTGTGCAGAACACTGTGCTAGGTGCTCTGCGCAATTAACTGAACTTCACAGCCAACCTTCAAGTGAGGGCTATGAGCCTCATTTTACAGATGAGAAAACAGGCCCAGAGAGACTCAGCCCCAGCACCGAGACAGCCAGGATGCAGGACGCAGAGGCTAGTGATCGGTGAATGCCAAAGCCACGGTTCTTT